>NC_090444.1:267024196-267327226 GCF_031143425.1 Pleurodeles waltl | reverse complement strand
TCTTTTTTGTGAAGACAGGGCACAGCCTATCCTGCCTCTTGATGTCACATCCAGGCACACCTTATCCCTTTATTGTGTGGCCGTCTGGGATTAATAAACAAAGTCTAACTGCATCGATACATGTGACCCAGGAGCAGGCTACAGCCACCAGATAGTGCAGGAAAAGGCCAACATTCTAAAAGTGTCATTTTCAAAATTGTAACTTAAAATCTGACGTTGCCATTAAAGAGGATTTTTAATTACAGTTTCTCAGACACCAAACTCGACATTTCTTATTGATCCCAAATGAAAGTTAGCACTAACTATCATGCTCCTAATTGTTGAAACAAAGATCATCTCAACCCACACATGCCCAAGCAATCCTTCACCAAACAGCCAGACTAGAGGTTGATGATGATGTTGAAATGGTGGCAGAATTGTGCAGAGTGGAAATGGCACGAGGGTCAATGGTCACAGATTAACCGTCTTTATTATTATTATGTGTGCAACAACGTGAAGACGGCCCTAGGACACAAGGTGTATATTCCTACACTGGGACAATTGATTCTTAAAAGTTCAAATCAGTGTCTTGACGTATCTGCATTTGGCAATGGTGCTGCAGCTGAAGACTGAAATGTAAGTCATTTAGGCCCTCATTACAACCCTGGCGGTCAAAGACCGCCAGGTCTGTTTTGGCGATTGCACCGCCAACAGGCTGGCGATGCAATCTTGCCTATTTCGACCACGGTTTTCCGCCACGGTGGTCCCGGCGGATGTAATCTGTCAGGGGATTACGAGTCCCTTTCCCACCAGCCTTTCCATGGCGGTAGGAACCGCCATGGAAAGGCTGGCGGGAAGGGGCGTCGCGGGCCCCTGGGGGCCCCTGCACTGGCCATGCACTTGGCATGGGCAGTGCAGGGGCCCCCAGGCACAGCCCCACACTGCTTTTCACTGTCTGCAGAGCAGACAGTGAAAAGCACGACGGGTGCAGCTACACCCGTCGCACAACCGCAACACCGCTGACTCCATTTTGAGCCGGCTCCCATGTTTCGCCCGCCGGCCCATCGGGGATGTCAGAATCGGCACGGTGGTTACAACTTGGCAGGCGGTGGTTGCCGCCCGCCAGTGTTGTAATGAGGGCCTTAGTCTTTGTAAATAGTTGATAATTTGGTGGCTTGCTCCAAGTATTGTCTTGCTTGTCGCTAAATGATGAATGATGGTAATTCAAATAATGACAGACACAAAGTGATGTGAAACAATATATTCAGAAAGTGGTACAACAGAGCCGCAGTGACCACTATACAGATCTGCTGGTATCATCCAACTGAACTCTGCTCCAGCGTTCAAATCTCTCACATGCAAGAGCATTCTACACTCCTTCCAAAGTCATGCGCTAACAAAAGAATAAAACCCGGGACACACATTACATACTACAGATAACTTAATAGTGTTGGTTTTCAGACCGCATATAATTTGAGATGGCTCTAGAATTTAGAAATTAAAAGAGGAAATTGATTTTAAGGTGGAGGTTACTCATACTCCTAAACATGGGTTAAAAGGACACTTTTTACAAAATAATCAAAAAGGCTGTCTTTTCACTGATGCAACATTTTCAAGCCTGGACTTGGTGTTTCAATCTATAATTCTTTCATTATGTGAGTGAGGGCAGTGCAAAGAAGCACTGTATACCAGACAGTATTCTCACCTTATCTTAGGTGAATCCTGATGTATGAGGCTTGTTTAATTTGTTTATTCTTTAAAAAGAAATAAAAGAAAGCTCTAAGTACTGACTTCATTATCCCTGCCTTAAAAGGATCTTGGAATTAAAGAATATGAAACTTTAAGTTAACATGATTTGTGTCATGACATGTGGAGTGGAGGACCAAGCATGCTTGGTCTCCATATATTGAGTATCGGTCTATTTTCCAGAACAATTCATAAACAAGTTTGTTCTGTTTTCACAAGTTTTAAATGGGTAATCTGATTTGAATATTCTTACATATAACACATTTGTGATAACGCTCAGACAGGTGTAAATGGAAGACAAATGTATTTAAGCAGTATATTGTTAAGTAAAGCAGGACACATTTTGGGGGTGATTCTCACCCTGGCGGGCGGCGGATGCCGCCCGCCAGAGTTCCCCCCTCCAAAATACCGCTCCGCGGTCGAAAGACCGCTGAGGGTATTTTGGGATTTGCACTGGGCTGGCGGGCGACCGCCGAAAGGCCGCCCGCCAGCCCAGTGCAAATCATCCTTCCCACGTGGACGCCGGCTCAGAATTGAGCCGGCGGAGTGGGAAGGTGCGACGGGTGCAGTGGCACCCGTCGCGTATTTCAGTGTCTGCAAGGCAGACACTGAAATACAAAGTGGGGCCCTCTTACGGGGGCCCCACGACACCCCATACCGCCATCCTGTTCCTGGCGGGCGAACCGCCAGGAACAGGATGGCGGTATGGGGTGTCAGAATCCCCCATGGCGGCGCAGCAAGCTGCGCCGCCATGGGGGATTCCCAGGGCAGCGGAAAACCGGCGGGAGACCGCCGGTTTTCTCTTTCTGGCCGCGGCTGAACCGCCGCGGTCAGAATACCCTGTGGAGCACCGCCAGCCTGTTGGCGGTGCTCCCTCCAACCCTGGCCCCGGCGGTCCATGACCGCCGGGGTCAGAATGACCCCCTTTGTGTTCTCTGATAGGGAGCACATTTGTTTCTATACATCTTTAAGTTAACAATTAGAAAATGGGTGTGACAATAAGAATTGATCTATGTAAGTTTGTGAAGTGTTGATTTGGCAATCCTTCTTGTTATTTCAACAGATCAAAATCAGTGATTTTACATACTTTGAAGAGGAAGGCGGCATTTTTCGTGCAAGGCAAAATGATGGTACGCAATACTTTTCACTTGTTTTCCTACATTGTATATCCTGAATGCCCAGTAATTATATATGGTACATGTTAATATTGAGGCCAAGTTATTGTCTTTTATAGGATGCTTAACATTCACCTGTTTCCTGATGATGATCCAGGCTGTAGGATTGTCCTTTACAGCATATTTCAGAACACTGTTTTGTAGTATTATCTTTATTTGCCTCTATTTTAACTATCCTTGATGCACCTTTTAGTTACTTTTGGAAGCATCAAAAGGAACCCCTACATGTCGAGTTGTCCATACTCAAAAAAGTGTTACTGTTATTTATATCAGGACATCAGAAAATCAGACTGCCTTACAAATAACTGTCTTTTCTTTTTAAAATTAGAATGTATTCTATAATAAAGTCTGTAAATAGCATCTCCCCCAGTATTTTAGCAAAATATATTTATCTTGTTGTTCATACAGTTCTGAAATTAAAAATATATTTGGATTTGTATATAAAATGCTGATATTGAACAAAAACTACCATTGCAATAAAGTAAAATCACAAGGTTTGATATCAGAATATTGTGGCCCAAATATCGTTGGACAATAATAATAGATCTTAAATATTGTTTGAACTCATCACCTCAGTCAATAATAGAAAATCTATTCTCAGTGGAGTGATATTTGTGCAAACTATATTTAAGCTGTGATATTTATGTAAGGCAGCATTTTTGTTATTGGTATTCAGGCATACAACCAAATCACAACATTTCTGTGTCTTTCTATCGATTAGCATTTAAAGAAACAACGGGTCTCCTTTTAATTAATTTACTAGATTGCCTTTAAAAATTATATATTTCCTTGCAAGACCGGAGGCTTTCATTATGCATTATTCCTTTAATGCCACTCCATGCAGCACTTGAAAGAAGTTAACATTACAAAAGAAACATTCCAGAACACAACATTCAATACATATAAGAAGTCCATGTAGCTAGTAATCTGCTTATCTTTTTAAATGATGCTCTTTGCAGATAAGTACCCTGTTATATTTCATTATATTTATCTGTTTATATTTGCTCATGATTGTTATATTGTGTTTTTTTTCTTAAAGATTACTTAGTCAAGCAGCTTCCAATTTATGGAACTCATTTAGGGACGATCGTTAGATCTTATCTTATTTCTTTATTTGTTTATTTAGTTGTTGAATTAGTTGTTTAGTAATTGCTTTGGCGATCATCTTCTCTTGATTATTCCTAGCTCAGGTTGTGCCCTAACTTAGGCCTACACTTAAGTCCTTGGGCATAAAAACACATAGCAGAGCGCCCCCGCTCCGGCCTCCTGGGAATCCGATCCCAAGCAGTCTATGCCTACAGGTCTGTGGCAGTGTGGATCTGTGCAGTGCAGCGATCAGGTGTTTTCTTGTGGGTGCTTGAAGTAGGCCACATCCAACAGATGTGTCCTTTCAGGTAATGATGCATTATAGCACACCACCATCTTTGTTTGGGCCTTTAACAGGGTATTATCTAGCATCTGGCGGCTGACAGGGGACATTGTAATGCATCATGTTGACTGTTGATAGTTACAGTGTCCCCGCAATCAGCTGTTCACATAGATTGACTTTTTATTGAGGATCTCGTACTTTAAGTACCTTAGGGTCCTTTTGCCTCAGCTTTTCCAAGCTATTACTGCTCTCTCCTTTTTCATTTATATTTAAGTATCTTAGAGTCTTTTTCCCCAGCTATTACTGGTGTCTCCCTTTGTATTTATATGTATTTACTGTCCCTCATTAGAATACCCTGTTTGATCAGGAAGGAGAGCACTCAGAGATTTCCTAGGGGAAAATTAATGAAGAGCTGATTTACATGATAAGGTAAGTCTTACCACTAATTTAGACCCAGAGCTCAAAACCTTTGTTTTGGAGCTGCGTAGAGACCCAAGGAAGGGGCTTGAGAGGTCCCTTCTGCCATGCCAGGACCACCTCCTTTATGTGGTTGGACGCCTGGCGAGAATAAGTGACATGGTGGAGGAGCTACACGTCAACGAACTCCTGTTGTATATAGATCTACTCAGCGGATGGAGCCAAAGTGCCATGGTCTTCCTCTGGAATGTGAACACCGGTCTTAATGCCAAGAGGCATAGAGTTGTGCTAATTAAAATAAATATGAAGCTCAGAGATCTTGTGGAGAAAGAGCCTTCTGAAAATCCCAAAGGTCTTCTCTTTGGCAAGGACATGATAAAACCCTGAGCAAGTATGTTGCAACATTCACAACCCTCAACAGGGTGCAGTCTAATATGCACGAACTCTTTAGCCCAAGTGCCGACAGAAAGGGACTTTCTGCAAGCCATGCATCACAGAGGTCCCACTTCACGAGTTACAGATAGCCAAGAGGCCACGGCATAGGATACCAATCCGGAACCTCCTACTCCCAAAAAGGACGTGCCCTTCATAGAAGAGGAACATGTCACGTGGTCAAGGCTCGATCAGATTTCAGGGTGAGTGCTACAATTTTACCTTCTTCCCTGAGAAGAGTGGGAGGACACCTCAGACTGGGAAACAATTACACAAGATCCTTGGTTTTTTTAATCCATCCAGAGGTTCAAAAAAGATTTTTGGAAAGAGCCCTTTCAGTCAGTTTCCCTAAGAGAGTTGAGCTTGACCACTATGCATCAGCAAATTGTAGCGTAAGAGGTAAAATCCTTATTACAGAAAGAAGCCATTCTACAGGCCCTATTTGAGCACAGAGTTTTTGTAAGTACATTGTTCCTAGTGGGAGAAGAAAGGCAAAGGGTGGAGGCCTGTGGTAAACCTAAGAGATCTGAACAAGTTCCTAGTCTACAGGCATTTCAAGCTGGAGGGGCTCCATCTTTTACGGCGCATGTTGCTAAAGGAGGAGTGGCTAGCAAAATGAGATCTGAAAGATGCCCACTTTACTATTCCAATGGCCAGGAAGTATCTACCTTACCCCCAATTCCCTTGGCAGGGACTTCTTTATCAATTCTGTTAGCTTCCTGTCGGCACCATAGTGTTTTACCAAGGTAATGAGAGCTGTACCATCTTACTTCAGGGCGAGCGTTATATGAATGGTCATTTATTTGGACAACAGTCTTATTATGTCCCAATGCCAAGTGCAGATTCTGAAAGACTCGCACATGGCCATGTCCCTTTTTGAGAGTTTGGGTTTCATTGTAAACAGGGAGAAATTAGTTCTTCAGGTCACCCGAGTTCTTGTGTTTCACAATAGACTGTGAAAGTGGTTCTGCTATTGCCCCTAAAGAGATTGCCATAATTTGGAAAGAATAAAAATTTGTTCTCAAATGAGAATATATTACACTGAGGGAACTAGCCAGGCTTCTAGGTCTTCTGTCTTCGTCTATTCAGCTGATCTTTCTGGGCCCTTTACATTATCGGACTTTGCAGAGGGTAAAAGCAGTGCCCTTCGGGAGGATTGTGATATGGAGACCAGGTGCTTCTAGATAGGGAGATCAGATTAGAGTTATCTTGGTGGTTGGAAAATTTGGAAGCTTGGAATGGCAGGGCAATTTTTGGTGCTCACCAGACTTCATTTTGGAGTCGGATACAACTTTAACTAGTTGGTGTGCATGGTTGGGTGCTCAGGATACTGGTGGCTTGTGGTCACATGCAGAGAGGTTGCATCACATACATTATTTAATTTAAAGTTGACAGCAGGTCTTTATGCTTTTATGAGTTTCAAAGACTGTTTGCATAGCAGAGCAGTTTTGCTAAAAATGGACACTGTTTCTGCAGTAGAGTATATAAATCGCTTAGGTAGAACAGGATCCTTAGACCTATGAGAATTAGGAAAGAAACTTTGGTTGTTTTGTTCGGAACACAAGATCAGCCTAAAAGCAGACTATTTGCCTGGGAATGCAAATGTTACTGCAGACTGGAATTCAAGGATTCTACAAAATATCTGTGACTGGAAGCTGAACAGACATTGTTTCAGAAGACTGTCTCAGACTTGGGACCAACTGGAGTTAGATCTGTTTGTGAGCAGGCTGATGTTTCAACGTAGGAGATATTACAGTTGGATGCCAGACCCCGGTGCTCTAGCAGTGAATGCGTTCCTTCAAACTTGGAAAGTTACCAACGCTTACGTGTTCCCTCCTTTCACTATGATTCATTGAGTTCTTAAGAAGGTCAGGCAGGAGAGGTGCTCACTTGCTCTAATAACTCAGTTGTGGGTCTCACAGGCATGGTTTCTAATGACCGTGGAGCTAGATTGTTACATTCCCCTTTTTTCTTTCTGTCTTGCTAAGCCTATTTACAAAACGTAGATGGAGAGGAACATTCTCTGGTTTTGACAGGTACTTTGAGCCTTCTTGCTTGGAGAGTATCAGGAGATCTAGAGAAATGTCAGGCATCTCGGTAAGAGCTGAGGAACTCCTAGAGGAGTCCTGGGCTTCAGTTACCCACAGCATATATAGAGAAATTTGGAAGACATGGGCACATCGGAGATTGGAAAGGGACTTGGATCCTATTGATGGAAGTGCCTATAGTGGAAGTAGTTAACTTTCTTGTAGAGCAGTTTGACAAGGGCCTTAGCTATAAAACGATAAACTTCCATAGGTCCGCGATCTATGCAGGGCATAGTCTGGTCAACGGCAGGACTGTAGGAAAAAATGTTTTGGTTTGCAGAGTGCTAAAAAGTATTAGGTTGAGGAGACCACCTTGACCTAGGTATGATACTCAATAGGACGCTAATTTAGTCCTCTCTATGTTTTCATCTTGGCCGGGTAATAGGTGTATGGATCTGAAAAGACTTTCTATGACGTTGGCCTCTCTACTTTGCCTATTATCTTGTCAATGAGTATTGGACGTTGAAGCTTTGAAGGATAATAACAGTGTTTACAATGCCTTTAGGGTTATCTTTGAGGTTACTAGAAGAAAGAAAACTGTCAGACACCATTTTAATCCAAATTTTGATTCTTGCAAAAAGCTTTGTGCGGTGCATTTTATGATAGACTTGAACTCCAGAATGAGTGAACTTTGCCCTAATGGTACTGGCTGGCTCTTGATTTCCTTTGTAAAACCCTTCAAAGCGGTTTTCCACGGCTACGATTGCTAGATGGGTGAAATGGACTATGCAACGAACTGGTGTTGATATACATAAATTTCAAGCTTACTCTGTGAGGGGTGCAATGTCTAGCCAGTCCTTTTTTAAAGGCGGCAGACTGGAGGATATTTTAAGAGCAGTGGACTGGTCTAATTCCTCCACTTTTGCCAAACTTTACTGTAAGCCAGTTGAGCACGTGTGATGTGGTGTTGAAGGGCTACCAGCATGTGCAATGGTAGCCTGCAGTCTTGTAATGAAATAACGATTCTCCAAATTAAATGGCAAGAGAATCTGAATTTCATTAAAGACACGGAGGCTAACATCATCCCACCCTCCCATCCTGTGTAGTGGATATATATTAAAACACATAAAAGAAAAGAAAAGGGAGGGCGAATGAAGGATATTATTCTAGTTTTAAGATGCAATTCTTGTTGTCCTTGTAATTTAGTTTTGCATTAACTAGAGTTTTTAATGCTTTACCTTTTTTCGTTCTAGAGAATAACCAAAAGTTTGTCTAATATAAGATCTGTTTGTCTGTTGTTTTTCATTTGCAGAGGATTCCTTGTCTACATCCATTCTAATGGGAGGAACCAATTTGGCATTTAAAAGAAGCAGATTACTAGCTGCATGGACTTCTTATATATTTATATACATAGAGCACTCTATATAGGGCTCTGTTCTGTAATGTTCTTCAACTTCTTTCAAGTGCTGAGTGGAGTGTCATTAAAGGAAGCATAATGTTAGTCTATGTGTCTTTAATGAAATTCAGATTCTCTTGGCATTTAATTTGAAGAATCGCTATTTCACAAAGTAATACATAACCTTAATTATATATGTAAAAATATTCTATTTGCGAAGTCGTAGGTCTTTGTAGAAAATGATTACATAACAATCCCTTGACTGCATATCCGCGTACCATGTGCAAAGAGTTCCATCACTAGGCATAAATACTGAATGTGCCCCTCTTCCAGCCAATCAACGCAATTTTGGGACTATCTTACTGTAAGATTTGTAACCGATGTTTCTTGCAGTAGAGTCCTCATTTTATAATCCCCCATGGTCCCACACTGGAATTGGTACATTTAAAAAAAAGTAATAGCTCTATTCTTAAACTCAGTGGTGCAATTGCGACTCATTATGCAGACCTACGCGATTCTTTTGGAACCACAGACGCTGCTCACTAATGTAAGATTGGTGTCCATGATTCAGTATTTAACAGAAAGGAGCATTGGGAGCTCCCTCTGTTATTTTAATGGATTTTCACCACACTTCTTCTGCATACCATATTTGAATACAAAACATTAGACCATTGTAAGATGGGGCTTCTTTAGAACTTCTTTCACTTTGTTTACAGAGAGCCCAACAAATAACTGATCATTCTTCCTCAGTTTCTTCAGTTCCGTCAGTGTAGTGACTCTTTTCGGATTAAGTTTGTGTACGTACTACTCATTATTGGATGGATAAGGAAGGAGAAAAGGTGAAGCAAGCGCATATTCTAAGCAAGATGAAACAGTGATACGAAATCTGGAAAGAAAGACTGTTGAATTCTCGACCACCTTTGTCAGGCAAAACATAATATATAAGAAGTTTTATTGATCTAGAGATATTGTCACTGAATCTGATTGATTGAGCTAAGGTTGTAGCAGTGTTTTTGCTATCTATCAGGAAGCTATGCTCTTTACAGACTGTTAGAAATTGGGTCTCTAGTCCGCAGAGGTATGCACCCTGTTTAAGTAGGGACTGCAATCCTAGTCAGGGTAAGTCACATACAGTAATACGACATCTGGAAAGAAAGACAACACATTAAAGCATTGCAAGATGGGACTTGTTTAGAACTTCTTTCACTTTGTTTACAGAGAGCCCATCAAATAACTTATCATCCTTCCTCAATTTCTTTAGTTCAATTAGTGTAGCAACTCGTTTTGGATTAAGTTTGTGTACATACTACTCATTATTGTATGGATAAGGAAGGAGAAAAGGTGAAGCAAGCACATATTCTAAGCAAGATGAAACAGTGATATGTAATCTGGAAAGAAAGACTGTTGAATTCTCGACCACCTTTGTCAGGCAAAACAAACAATAAGAGGGTTTATTAATCCAGAGATACTGTCACTAAAGGGGTTATTCTAACTTTGGAGGAGTGTTAATCCGTCCCAAAAGTGATGGTAAAGTGACGGATATACCACCAGCCGTATTACGAGTTCCATAGGATATAATGGACTCGTAATACGGCTGGTGGTAAATCCGTCACTTTTCCGTCACTTTTGGGACGGATTAACACCTCCTCCAAAGTTAGAATAACCCCCTAAATCTGCTTTAGCTAAGGTTGTAGGAGTGTTTTTGCTATTAATTAGGAAGCTATGCTCTTTACAGCCTGTTAGAAATTGGGTCTCTAGTTGGAAGAGGTATGTACTCTGTCCAAGTAGGGACCACAATCCTAGTTAGGGTTAGTCAGATGCACACTCTAAATTAACCTGTGCTCACCCTCTGGTTGCTTGGCAAAGAGTAATCAGTCTTAATTTAAGAGGCAATGTGTAAAGTATTTGTGCAACACTTTATTCACAGTAACACAGTGAAAACACAACAAAAAGACCTCACACCAGTTTGGGAATAGATTATGATTTTATAAATAAAGCAAGACCAAAATGACAAAAATCCAATAAGTAAATTGAGATATGCAATGTTAAAGATTTAGGTGAAAATAGAGCATAGAGGCACAAAGTGCTCACGGCGGTTATCTGGTCATGCTGGACTGGGATACAGTCACAAGTTCAGTGTGATCGCAATGGAATGTGGGCCAGCTACATAGACCCACTTGGGCCTGTTGAACTCAGTACCTTAAATCCTAGTGCGCGGTCTGCGCTACTTTGCTTTGCAAGGCTTTGCTTCTTCCAGTGTTGGTTCTGCAAAGCTGTACATCAAAGCTTGGCTTTGCTTTGATCATGGGGAGCTGTTTGCAACGCTTTGCAGGGCCTGGTGTCACTAGGCATTGGTTCTGATAGGCTGGCAGCTGCGCGCTGGCGCTTTGCAGGGCTTTGTGTTGCCTGGCATCAATTCTGGTGAAGCTGCGCGGCACGGTTTTGTGAGGCTTCGCATTGTCACCGCAGTTCCAAAATAAAAACCACAGAGCTTTTGCTCCCCCTTGATTTTTTGTTATTAAATCAATCTTTCTGGCCCCCTGGGTGGCAGAGGAGAGCAATAGCCCCTAATCTAGGGCTGAAAGCCCACTAGTCACCAGGGACTTTTTATATTTATTTAGGAAAGGGTGGGGGCTGCCCAGAATGGGAAGGTAATGCCCCCACCCCACCCCAAAAATATACACAGTCTGTCTGCCCCACCCCTCCTTTGGTTGGGGAGGGCAGAAAGCCTGCAGGCACCAGGGATTTTATTTTTAAAGGTCTAGGGGTGGGTGCTGGGCAGAATAGACACAGCAGTGCCGCCACCCACCCCCTGAAAAATAGGCACATGAGACCGACGGGAACACTGGGTGGTATCAAATTTGTGGCTTCCCTCAAATTCCAGAGCTTTCCATCACAGAAATATGAGAAATATGTGTTTTTTACCAATATTGAGATTTGCAAGGGATTCTGTGTAACAGAACCTGGTGAGAGTTACACAAGTCACCCCATGCTGTATTCCCCTGGGTGTCTAGTTTTCAAAAATA
This sequence comes from Pleurodeles waltl, assembly GCF_031143425.1. Lineage (NCBI taxonomy): Eukaryota > Metazoa > Chordata > Amphibia > Caudata > Salamandridae > Pleurodeles > Pleurodeles waltl. The sequence continues at coordinate 267,315,659 of NC_090444.1, read as the reverse complement.
TGCAGGTTTGCTAGGTTTCCTTAGGGTGGAGAAATGTGATGTTTCCATGTCATGTTTTGGACTGTTTACAGCCGGGGGCACTTGACCTACCCACTCAAGTGAGGTAACATTTTTATTGCAAGTCTTGTGGGGAGGAATGCTGGATCAAAGGACGTTTGTGGCTCCCCTCAGATTCAAGAACTTTCCATCATAGAAATGTGAGGTAAATGTGTGTTTTTAGACACATATTGAGGTTTGCAAGGGATTTTGGTGAACCGGACTTGGCGAGAGCCACACAAGTCATCCCAGCCTGGATTCGCCTAGGTGTCTGTTTTCAACGATGTACAGGTTTGCTAAGTTTTCTTAGGTGCTGGCAGAGCTAGAGCCCAAAATCCACAGCTTGGCACCTTGAAAAAAACGGTCAGTTTACTGGAAAAGTGTGCTGTGCCCACATTGCGTTTTGGGCTGTTTCCTGTCATTGGCACTAGGCCTACCCACACAAGTGAGGTGCCATTTTTAGCAGGAGACTTAGGGGGACACAGAATAGTAGAACATTTGTTATTACCAATTGTCTTTCTCTGCATTTGTGCCTTCCAAATGTAAGACAGTGTGTAAGAAAGAGGTCATTTTGAGAAATGCCCTCTATTTCACATGCTAGTATGGGTACCTCCAAATTCAGAGATGCGCAAATAACCATTGCTTCCAAACTCCATATCTTGTGCCCGGTTCAGAAATACATAGATTTCCTTGATACCTATTTTTCACTTTTCATATTTTACCAGATGAATTACTGTATACCCAGTACACAATGACAAACCATTGCAAGGCGCAGCTCACTTATTGGCCCTGGGTACCTAGGGTTTTTGTTGAACCGACATGCTCTATATATCCCCGCAACCAGAAGGGTTCAGCGGACCTAACAGTATATTGTTTATGAAAATCTGCCATAGTTCGAAGCCACGAATGGCTGTTTTTTCAACTCAATTTCAATATTTCTTTATTTCAACCTTGAAGGATCTCCATAAATGACCTAGCTTTCCAGGACCCACCATTAGTTTCACACCCATTTCTACCGCTAACTGGAAGGAGGTTGGAAGCACAAAAATTAGGAAAAATGGGCTATGTCCCAGTAAAATGCCAAAACTGGGTGATTTTAGCACCACCAACCCTTTGTTGATGCCATTTGCATGGAAAAAACGAATGCTTTCTTCTGCAACACCTTTTCTGCCATTTTTACCAAAAAACACAAAACTTAGCTGTGTTTTGACTGATTTCTCAGTCCCCTCCAGGGGAATCCTCAAACCCTGAGTACCTTTAGAATCCCCAGGACGTTGAAAAAAGGATGCAAATTTGTTGTGGATTCCTTATGTGGACAAAAAATGATAGGGGTCTAAGTGCAAATTACCCCAGATAGCCAAAAAAAGCTTAGCACTGGGACGTGAGGGATGGAGGGTGCCTAGCAGCAAAAGGATTGAAAGCTTTTTACTTGACATTTCACTACTTATTTTGTGAAGTATTGGCAATTTTTCAGGAATTCTGAAGAGATTTTCTGTCAGAATGCCTGCTTTCTTTATTAAGTATCCTTCCGGGTGCAGAAAGAAAGCTACTTTTGACACACACAAGGTATCTGTGGTGGGTTTATCTCCCCCCAACATCTAACTAAGGTTATAACACAGATTCAGAATCACTCATTGAAAGAGTGCTGCAACACCAGGGTTGTTCTCACACAATTTCTGCTGCTTAAGGTTGCCAACATGTAATTAAATTCCTTATTTTCTTCAGTCAATGGAAACACTTCATGCACAGTGTTTTCATCATCAACCTTTGAGAACAGAACAGGCAGTTAAAAGAACAGTTCAATCTCATATGAGTGGCTACGTATGTTGACTCCGTCAACAGTTCAAGCATTTCTTTAGTGATTTTTGAACCATAGAAAGAACATTCTGTAATGGAAGCAGTTATTTGTGCACACAGTCCATCTAACATTTCCATGATCCCAGTGGGCTCTAATGCACAGGAGTACAGAAAAGAAAGTAAAATGTCTTCCTTGCGAAAATAAAGTGGCTTCCTCAGAGGGCTGTGACATTTTCAGCAAAATATCCAAAGAATCCTTAAGGACAGGGAAGGCATCAGCCTGAGCAGCTGGATGGAAGATATGAAAGCAGAACAGGAAGAGGAAGAAAAGAAAGGGAATGGAGAGGTTCTCTTCATGCCACTCTCCAGAAAAACAACCAAAAACAGGTACGGACTCACATAGAAGGAGATCTGAGTCCAAAAAGTCTCCCTCTCAATACCAGCACCGTTATTACTGACATCAACGTCATTCACCGATGTCAAAGATATCAACATCGCTGTTGAAAGGTTTAGCTGTATCCTGTTTGTCTTAAAGAAAGACTCAACATCGACAGGACTACAACATCGTCACCATTGTTCAACATCAAAATTGGTGGCAGAACTTCCTACAATAACAAACATCATCACAGCACTGCTTCCGCGTTCACAATCAAGGTTAAAGTCACATCACTCAACATCAAAGGCTCACCAGTTGTCAAAATCCCAACATTCGATGTCAAGATCCCACCATTCAGCATTGAGACCCTATCATTCATCATTGAAGGACTCAGAGTTGAAGAGATATATCTCTCCACTGAAGACCCCAGCTATGCCTCAAAGGACATGTACAACGTCAGTAACTCCACTCTTGATGTCAAGACTCACTCAAATGGAGATTTCGCCTTCTTCTCACTGGTCAGGATTATCGCAGCAGTCAGAGCCTTCATCTCCTGAACAAGATACAGGTATACCGCCAATCCGACCTGTAATTCCATCTACTGACTCTGTGCAGGTTCATTTACAACCTTTGAATCTGTCTCCAGTGCAACAGTTATCCAGAGCAACACCAGTGTCATTAATTCGGAAGTGGAAGGCTCCATCTCCAGTTAGATCACAGTCTCCCAGAAAAGCCTTGACTCCTTAATCAAGATCTCCAGATACAACTCCTACATCATCATATACTCGGACATCTCCAGCTCATTCTCCAACTAGAGTTTTACCAGTGCACAATATCATCACCTTCCAAGACGCCCTGGTAAGAGGAGCTTCTACACTTAACATGCCAGTTGACTCTCCTCAACCATCAGTGTCTGTGATCTTGGAGACCTTACAGCCTAGAGCTACCCCAAGACCTCTCCTTCTTCTCCCTACAGGTCTCATGGACATTGTCCAGGAAAAAGCCTTGAACCCAGCTATAGTGAAATCTGGAACACCTACGCTGTTGAAAAACACCAACCATCGCAACAGGATCTGGAATTTCTCAAATCTGATCCTTAACCAGATTCCATTGTTGTTACAGCGGTGCAAAGAAAACTTGTCTCGGCTCTGAAAACCACAGCGCCGTCAGACCAAGAAAGTAAAAGCATTGAGGCTTTTGGAAAGAAGGCACGGCACCTACAAGTGGAAATGCAGTGGCACTATTGGGCAGATACCATCAAGAGATTTAGGAGGGCATGAAATCATTCATGGATGACCTGCCATCTCACAGCAGCAGGATTACCTAGAGATGAATAATGAGGGTGCCTTAATCTCAAACCAATTAATCAGTTCTGCAGTGGAGTTGGTAGAGCTTTCGGCCATTGCCTTTTCTCATGGCATTTCATTGTAACGTACATCGTGGCTAAGACTTACATCTTTAAAGTTAGATGCGCAATTGAAGATTGCATACTTACTCTTTTCTGGTTCCCCTTTTTTAGGACAATATACAGAAGAAGAAATGCTTCTTATGAAGAATGAAGCTGAAACTCTTAGAGCTATTGGCCTGGAAGAACAGAAGAAGGCTTTTAAGCAAAAGCTTTTAAGCTTAGTACAAGCCTAAGAACAGCAGATATTACTATCATAGGGTTCAAACCCCTAGGTGCCTTACTAGTATCTGCAACAACACCTACAAACCCAAACACCATTCCAGGGCAACTATCAGAGGAGAAGATCTTCCCCACAAAAGCCCTCACAGATCAAGGGCAAAAACTATTTCCATGCAAAACAATGCGAGGTATACACCCCCTCCACAATTTCCCAGTCCTGTGGGAGGAAGGGTGAAATCTTTTCCAAAAGAGTGAAAATGCATAACAACGGACAAATGGGTCTTACACATCATTCAAAGTGGATATGCACTCCACTTCACAACACACCACCATCAGTCCCTCCACAGCAAGTCACAACAGCCCATTTTAACAACCTTAAGCAGGAAACGCATTCTACTGAAGAAAAAAAGCAATAGAAAGAGTTCTACTACATCAGAAGAAAGAAGGGGTATACTCAAGATACTTTCTTTTCTAAAAAAAAAATAATTTCAATCAATTGCCACCAATACTGGTTCTGAGGCTTCTCAATAAATTTATAAAGAAAAAAAAATCTGAATGCTGTCAACTGGTTAATAAGAGCAGACTATTTAGACATGGGGAAGGAAGGACTATGCTACCATAACATTTCTTGTGGCAAAACTGGGACTGCAGATCAATTCAGAAAAGTCAGTACAGTGTCTCACTTTCCTATGGGCAACATAAGTCTCTCAAAGGAAAAAGTGTTTACTTCGGTTGTGAGAGTGTTATCAATACAAAAGAAGTGTGCACAACTTCTACAGTGGAAAAGGTCAAAAGTTTGCAAGGTAGCATCTCTTCTAGCATCAATGGCATCCTGCATCTCCTTAGTCCCGAACGTTTGCCTTTATATGAGACCTCTCCAAATGTGCCTAAAGAATCAGTGGTTCCAAAGACTGGGTCTCTGGGAAGTTTGGATTTTCCTAACAGATAAGGCATGTCAATCCCTCTCCTGGTGGACTAACCCTCAGAATCTTCTTACAAGAGTTCCCTTTCACAAATAACACCATCTAAAACCATCATCAGATGCCTAACTGACAAGGTGAGGCGCTCATATGTACCACCTTTCCATTCAAGGTCTTTGATCTTGAAAAGAACAATCCTATCATATAAACTTGTTAGAAGTGAAAGCTGTACATCTCGCTCTCAAAGCTTTCCTACCGTCTCTCAGATCAATAGACCTCAACCTCATGATTTAAATTAGCAAAGCCACTACAATGTGTTAAATAAATGTTTTTTCACCAATCCCACTCATTCCACAAGTAATTCTGAAAATTACCCATTATGGGCATTTCAACCTCCCAGAAGATTGCATGAATTTTTTAAAAGAAGCCAAGCATCCATTCACAAGAGCCTGTTATGCTTTTAAGAAGGAACATTTCTGCAAATGGTGTTGGGCTAAAAACTATGACCATATTAAAGAGCACAAAAACGTCATCCTCCCTTACTTGTTACATCTCGCCAAGTCAGGCCTACAATTATCCTCTGGCAAAGTACATGTAGCAGCTATTACTGCATATTGAAAGTCATCTTTATCATTGCAACATTCTTTTCAAGATGCGTGTAGTTAAAGACTTTCTAGAAGGTCTGAAGCAGGTCTTTCCTCCCCCTCACCCACCTTGGGAATTGAACTTGCTATTATCAATATTGATGGGTCCTTCTTTCGAGCCTATCAATAAGACAATGCTGCAAAGCATGTCACAGTAAACAGCATTTTTAATGGCAATTACTTTGACTCGTAGAGTTAATGAATTGCAGGCTCTGTGTTCAGTAGAACCTTTCAGTGTTTCATGATAACCGGGTAGTTATACGTACGCACCCTTTGTTTCTGCCTAAAGTGGTAGCAAAGTTCCTTATCAATCAATCTAGCCCTCTACCTACCTTTTATCTAAATCCTGCTTCTGCAGCAGAGAAGATTACATTCTCTTGATGTCAAAAGAGTACTACATTTCTATTTAGATAACTCCAAATGAATTTGAAAATCTACCCACTTGTTCATAAACTATGGTTCTTCGAGACTGAGATTAGCGACCACCAAACAATCCATAGCTAGATGGATATTCTCTCGTATTTCTTTATATTACCAGATTGCAAATAAGACTGTACCAGGAAGGTCTAAGACCCACTATACAAGAGGAAAAGCTGCAACCACAGCTTGGATTAGCTAGTTCCAATCATATCCATTTGTAAAGCATCCACTTGGAGGTCTTGACACAGGTTCACAAGACACTACTGTCTAGACACTGATACTAGGCCTGCATCTAGATTCAGACAAGAAACACTAAGAAATGTATTTAAATAATTCCTTTTGTCCCCTTGGGATGGAACTCCTTAAGCAATTTATCATGTCTTGAATCAGGCACATTAAGCATTCACAGGCTATAGATGCCTGACAGCTGGTGTAGTGAGTTTTCTCTTAGCTTGCTACTCTGTTCAATGTTTATGACTATCAATGAAGATCCTACTATGCAGAAGGAAAAGTTACATACCTTTAGACATAGTTCTGCATCGTAGAAATCTTCATTGAAGTCATAAACACCCTACTTCCTCCCTGGCTATCAGGTTGTATTCGTATCCTGTGCTTTGTGTAAAAAAGAATTGACACTCTTAGGCAAACTGCCACTGCAGTGCATTGTGGGATGGGGTCCCTCTAGGGTCAGAAGACGTAGCCTAAGTAATGGTGATGTGGTGTGGTTGGAAGCTGCCATTTTGAGACAAACACCACAAATATGGAGGAGGCTGAGTTGTATATATGCTGAACAAATACTTTGACTGAGTTGTAGAATGCTGATACCAGCTCATGAAGTCACTGTGGATATGTAGTAATTTACCACTCCTTTTTTACCTCTCTGCAATAGTCAACGCCATCTTGATGTGCCTAGAATGACTCCACTACCTTATGTGGAGTTAAGAAGAAATAATTGTTGGACTATAAATATGGCTGCCAAATGAGCCCACTCCATGTAGGTGGAGGATTGTTGCAGTTAAGGGAAGTAGTGAGCACACACTATGGTTAAAAGGTAGTGAGGCAAAGACAGCCCCATCAATTTCCATTTTACAGCATAAACATTGCAAAGCTTCAATTATTAAGAAAAATGTGAGTGAGATAGTTGGAGTAAAGCAAACAGATATGCCCTGTAATATTTTATTTTAAGCCAATGTGATAGATGTGAGAAAGTGGATTATTAGTGAGGATGGATGGTAGCTCACTACAAGTATTGATGAGATCCAGATTCTTGTTAGGTCCAGTAGAGTTGTAAGTAATATAAACCTGAGCTCATCCCTGGCACAGAAAATGTGTAAAGCATTCGGAATTACCAAAACAGTTAACAAAGTCAAATATAACACAATAAAAATAGTACTCCAATTTATAAAAATAGAGAATATTCTAATGAACAAAATGCACCAAACAACAAAAATCCAATAAGGAGAATCAGAGGTTTGAATTCCTCAAGTTTTAAATAAAGTAGCACCAAAAAGTGCAAAGCAGCAACCACAAGCAGCTGGTTGTGCTAGCCAGGACAAGGGTACCATTTAAGGTCAACCATGATGGAATGCGGGTTGGATACAAATGTCTGATTTGTCACGGTCGAAAAGTTACGTTCACACGAAGAAATTTTTCAAGAAGTTAAGGTCGTTCTTAGGGCAAGGGAACAGGCTGGATCCGAAGACAGGCTTGTCAATAACGGGTTGTTGAAGGACAAGGTCTTGGTGAACCCATCGACAAAGGCTGGAAAGCTCTGAGGAGGAAAAAAAAGGAATGTGCACCCAGGAATTCATCAACATCGATTGTATGCTGCTTGGCATTAGGCCCTGTAAAGCTTTCTACTTTCAGGCTCAGCCTCTTTTTTGTAAGCCGGATGTCCTCAGTGGGCAAGGCTGCAGGCTCTAGCCGAAGAGGTCGGACCCGATGCCAATTGGCATGGGGTCCACTCAAATAGATTTGCTGCTGTGGGGAAGAACACAATAGGAACTGCTGCAAAGTCAGGCTCACTGGCAATGCTCCTTTGGCAGATCGGTTGGCAGGTTGGTCCCAGTCCCTTAATGGTTCTTCAGCCAAAAAGTTTCTAAGCCCCACATTTCTAGGTTTAGGTGGGGGAACACATTCCAACACCAGCCAAGAGTTCCACAGCCTCAAGAAAAGCACTTGGAGGTCAGGACTCACTCCAGCAAAGCCACCAGCATGATCCAGGGCAGATCCAGTTGATACTGGTCAGCTGGGCACCTTTAGGGAAGTGAGCTTTTTGAAGCTTTTGTGTCCCCATAGCTTAACAGGAAGTCATCCAACTGAACCTCGTAGTCCTTCTTCTGTCTTCCACAGGTCCAGTAGTGTTCTGAAGAGGTGGCCCAGGGGTGACACACTTATGCCTGAAGCTAGACTGCTGGCCCCTCACTGTATAATAGGGAAAAAGATCCCAAGGGTAGCCCTATCCCTTTTTGCAGATGTTCCTGTGCACTCTCTTCCAAACAATCTCATGGTGCCATTTCTTAGTTAAATTCAAGATGGCAGAAACCTTCTTCTGTGGTGCAGAGCTCCCGTCCTCACCCTGGAGATGTGGCCAAGGAAATTAGCAGTCCTTCTTCTGTAGTCACTCAAAACCGATTTTGGGATCAGCTCCTCTCCCACTGGGGCTGGTTTTTGTCTGGCTATAAGGATAAAAGAGGGGCAGACCCAGGTGTTGGCTATATCTGCCTCTGTTGTTACAGGTTAGGCTTCTTTGAAGGTAATTAACTTCCTAGACATTGCCCGATAGTCAACCTGTCAGAGGAACAGAATTACTCCCCGCACCCAAGGCTTTTGTCTCAGCTCTAAGAGCAAGTTCACTCCTCATCAAGGAGCTATTCATCTCCTGTGTGACAGTTATAGACTCATGCAAATGGTCTTCTAGAGGCTTTAAGCAGGCAAAAGGTGACTTTTAAAGTACCTTTTGTAAAATATCTAGTAAATACAAACCTGACTTTACCAATGTCGAGACGGGGCCACTCAACTCAAAAGCAGGCTGTCTGCAGGGGCAAGGGTATGCCCCCGACCTCCTGGAACACCTCTCGTCATTTCCTGGTGGACACAGAAACCCCGGCAGGTGTCCCAAAAGGAAAGAGGGAGTGGAAGAGAAAGAGACAAAACACTGCCACGTCTTGCCAGTCCAGCCATGCACCCTGTATTTTCAGGGGGGCAGGTCGTTGTTGACAGAGTGATAGTAGAGTTAGTGCACTCAACTTCCTTGAAACTGAATCTCTCTTTCTGATATGGGCACGGGAGTGGTAGAAGAACACCGGGATGCTCCAGCACTTTTCTTGGATAATAATAACTGTTGCCACAATTACTAACACTGCATTACCAAAAACCCAAAACTGAGTACCATAACAATAAGTACTGCAACGCTAGGGCTGGCTTCACAGAGATTCACTGTTGCACACTACAATTAGAACTGTGGTTGCACTTATGCACAAGAAAGACAAACAAGGCCATTAATTATATCACATATAACTTTCCTGCATGCATAGGGTTAAACTAAAAGGAACAAAAACAATTCAAGAAATACAAATGTCCACTCTGGGTTTAAACCGTTAGGTGGCACAGTTTGATTTGGTTTCACTGTGTGTGTGAAGAACCCTTCAAAACCAAATTCCTCAAACCTGAAACACAGGCATGAATGACACAATTTACATCCAAGAGTGATGCTATTAGAAAAAGAAAAGTCATGTTAATGCTCTTTTAAAACTGCACTGTCACTTTTTGTAGCACTTGAGCTCAAGCAGATTTCCCGAAGCACATTTAGGCAAGTAACTACAATAATAATAATGTAGAATGTTCAGAAAAGCATTTGTCTCTTCAAGATAAGCACTCTGCCAAAATACGAGATACGAAATACACCAGCTGTTCTAGGAAAGCACGGCGCTCAAAGAACAATCTACCTGGAGAATACTAGTCACTTGGCTGCAATCTTTTCAGGAGTGCTGGGGGAATGCCTGGTGTCAGCTGGTACAGGAACGAAGAAAAGAATTGCCTCAAAAGTCCTGAATACATGGATGACAGCAGGGGCTGGACTGCCAAATCAGATGCTGATATCAGTAAGCAAAACAAAGCCAAGCAGGGAGGCATGCTTCACTCTGCTATTTATAGCCAATCAGGAAAGCAGTTGAGTTTCCACATGTAGATGAGTCACCACACCCAATTAGAAGCACATGTCTAACCTACACCCAATTAGAAGCACATGTCTACACCTGCTCACATTAGCAAACAAGCATTGGTAAAACAAGCATTGATAAAAAACCAATTGTGAAACACAGCACATTATGTTTACTTAGAAACATGAAGGTTTAACCAAGAACAGAGATATGATTTAACCCTAATCCCTGGGAATGCTGACAGATAACGCAGGAGGCATCTTGGGGATTCCTGACAACCAATGCATTAGATTTCTAATAAATATTTTAAAACGTCCTAGAATGAACATTTTAGCTGTTTACTAGGTGGAGATGACAGTGTTTAATTTTAAAATTAACTGCGTTCTATAAAGCAACTAACCCTACTGCAGTGAAAATAGCTTTTGAGGCCTTGTCACTGTCAAGACCTGGTTTAAAATAAACTTTTACACATCCTACTTTTAAATGCCAGGCATCCTGCCTGATTGGACATTGAGGTGTTCTTAGGGGTGCCTTATTAATATTTTAAAGGAGGGTTTAGGTCTATTAAGAGAGGCTGTTTCAGCAGGTCGAACTTGCAGTTTAAACCTGTACAGCCAGATTACTGGTGGCAGGCTTGCAGTCATGTTTTGCACTGTCACTCTAGTGGTGGCAAAATGTGTGCTCCAGTCCACTGGTGATATTTAAATTACAGGCACTGGGTACCCTACGGGTGCCATATACTTTGTACTTATAGGTAAGTTAAATATGCAAATCATGGGGACAGGGACTGCCTAAAACTGGATTTTAGTATTAGATGTGGGAGAACACCAGGATTACGAGAGTACATGTCCCAAATACTCACAAGCCCTCAGAGCCGAAGATTAGTGTGGTTGAAGACTTTCACCATCTTGAAAATGCCCGAAGTGAGTAGGGTCAACCCCAGGAGCAATTACCCATTGGTTAGGGTGCCCCCAGGAGTCATTCCCACCCGCCACTAGCTCATGTCATGCATGAATGTGGATACTTCAGAACACTCCTGGACCTGCGGAAGATCAGAAAAGGAATGTACCTCCTGTCTGAGACCTGAGAAGACCCCAGAATACTGGACCTGCTCTCCTTCTTGTACTGAAAATAAAGAAATTGATTCCATGGGTCATAAGTCTCAACTCTTGTTAAAGCTATAGGGATACAACAAGCTACAGTAGCCTTTTCCTGCAACTGCCTCGCTGATCAGTGGCAACTGGACCCTCCTGTTGGCCTCTGCCTGCCACCCTGTGAGTTTCTAAATATGTTCCCTGAGGTCCTGATGGGTTGTAGAAGTGTACTCCTGTGTAGAATTGGGACTTAATGGACTAAAATCAGAAGGTAAAATCTTTGACCAGGATGAACCTGGCTAGTGCATCTAACACACACTCCATCACAGTCAGCATCAAATTGCACCTAGTTCTTGTTCTACCTCAATCACTGACTATCATTCCCACTCTAAACATTCATATCTCCAGTTCTCCCATTTGATTTCTGTCATTTTAGTATTGTTTTGTTTATTAAATGTAACTCTATTTTTCAAATTTTTTGTGGGACTTTTCTTTTTATGTATTCCAACTGTATTACTCTATTAGAATTGCATAAATGTTTTACTCACTGATTCTAGGTTAAGCCTGTCTGTTCTGTGCCATATCTATCAGGGGGTTAAGCTCTGGTTTATTTAATAACTTTATTGGGTCCTCCTGGCAAGAATTGTAATTTTTACTTGAGGTGGGTATTACCCCCTCAACTGATATCACAATTTCTTGCTTTACCCTTCTCATACACAACTTAAAACATGTTAAAGCTTTCACACATATTACATTTGAAGTAATTACAATAATGCCAGCACATTACCTTTCCAATGTATATTTCAGTGTAGTTTCGTACTTCAAAATGAATGCTTATTTACCTCATATTATTTTGTGTTTTCATTTCTTATTTCTTCCTCAGGGCATGTTGAAAATGTGCTCCTTTTGGAAGATCTTGATTTTTCCGTTGGCCACATTCAACGTATTCGAATTTCTCCGGATCAGGAACGCCTCGCAGCTAGCGTGACAGTCGGCGACAGTGAGGAGGCTAGATGCATTATTGTGAACCTGCTGAAATTGCAACATATTGAATGTGTCATACCAAATGTGTTTAGCTTTGGTGAGTGTTATCACATCTTAGGCCAAACAGGTTTAAGTGCACGTATATGTTTTATTCACTCAATTGTGAATATCAGGAACGTGTTTCAAGTAAAAATAGTTTTGTTACAATGATAATTTCAGATACTTTACACATTTTATTTCAAATATGTATTACAGCACTGCTTTGCAGCGTATGCACATTGTGTTACGTACGTGTGCAGAATTAGTGAGCACGTTGTCCCGTTTGTGGTAGTTCGATGTCCCGGCTTCTTCGGGAATTCCTTTAACTAAACGCTGTAGAACAGAAATGATATACAGCCTACAGGTAACGGAAATCTCAATGTATTGTGCCCTCAAAGATTTTGAACATATTTTCTCAATGCTGCAGTTCTACTTACATAAAGAAATGCTACTAAATTCCTTCCCTTCCTCGGTTCGACCATTTGTAATCACTAACTACAAACCTTTACCAGAAAGTAAAAAAAACACCTCTTGAGGGTAGGGAGAGATGTCACCCATCGTAATGTACACTGCAGACGATTATTGTCTCTAAAAAACATGCTTGATCAGAAGTCAATACCTGCCTTGTTGCTTTCATTGCATAGTATTTTGTGCCCAACACGTTTGCATTTCCACAGTTTTGGCATTTTCTACCCTAAAGCCTGCACAAGCTGTACTTTTTTCTCCTGTAGTTGCCAAATAATAACACATGGAAGATCACACCATTGAACTGATAGTCTGTAATATTCTGAAAAATAAGGCGCTCACATTTCATTCCCTATACAGATTACTCCTGATACACTCTTTGTTCCCATAGACGTCCACCAAAGTTTGGAAACCACTGAAGTCCATAACTGAAAAAATAGGAATTGCCTCCGACTTCAACATAAATTAATGCTTTCCTGGAAAAAATTTACATTTTCAGCCCATTGCCAATTTTTGAGCAGCAACTCATGAAACTGCTGCATCGTACTGGATAATGGGTGCTATTGTTAGTGCCTTAGCCAATGGTAAAACTATTGAAATAAAATGTGTAACATGAATAGAAAGGGGCTGATTCACAAAGGAAAACTTAAAACTTTTGTGTAAGGTTACAGTTTTTTTTGGAATTCACAAATTACAAGCTTAATTTTTCTAATAGTAATTTTATGACTGCGGAGATCCCGCATATAAAAAGATAGGGCTGTTCTATCTTTTTATGTGCAGAGTTCTCCGCCCTGTCTACGGTGTCTCCACAGTCATAAAATGACTATTAGTAAACTTAAGCTCGTAGTTTGTGGATAGAAAAAAAAATAGTAAAGTTACTCAAAAGTGTAAGTTTGCCTTTGAATCAGCCCCCCCACCCGAGTACAAAAATGTAGAATAAAAATAAGGACTAAATAGGTGGATCTTACCACTGGCTATGATAGCATCTTCTGCTGGAGCCTCTCTCTTTGTGAGGGGCACGGAGGACTTAAACAGATAGGGGACGCTGAGAGGAGGTGAGCGGTTTCCTAGGTGCAATTATAGAAAGTTTCCAGCCCCCAGGAAAGTGCTCTCTCCTCCTCATCCCAGTAGTCCTGTCACAGAGGTGTGCATGATGTCCACTGTGTCAGCTTTAAGTGAAGCCCCAGTAAGGGTACTATATTGAGGTGTGATGGGACCTTTGAAGCTTGAGCGAGGATGGACAAGATCGAGCTCTGAGATGTGAAGCTCTACCATGGAGTGGGCTATCCGAATCGTCGGCAGGATATAGCAGAGGAGGTGCTGGGAAGGTTAAAGTTTTAGTTATCATATTGACGTTGTTTATGCTAGAGGACCTGCAGAACCTCATGAATAATGGCGTGGGGATGATTTGGTCTCCATGAACCCTTAAGCAGAACGTTTGCATGGGGCTTTGCGTGTTAGCTGTTGTAAGGCATTAGGGGCGTCAGTGTTTCTGTTCCTGATGGAGGGATCAACATTTTTGGGGATAAGTGATATTATCTGGTCTCAATGTGTGGATGCTTTGTGACTGTATTACTCACTGTTTCCTGGTTCACTTCTTTCCCCTTTTGGGGCCTTATGGCCACAGCAAATTCCAATCTCAAAACAATTTATTGATTGGCAAATCTATAAGGTTGTTGTTTTCAACTAAAATTATGTAAAATTAAAATAAAGACATATTAATAATATATAGCAGACATAAAGACCACACTAAAACATCTACCTCCAATTTATTTTTTAGTTTGCATTATATATTTTTAAGTCTTTACTATTATTCAAATTCCAACAATAACCCCCTGGACATGGCTACATGAGGTCTCCAGTGGACCTGCCTGTCATAAACCTCCTTGACTCAAGAGATGACAGAAGTACTCAGTAGAGTTAGTACCCAGTTTTTGGTCGCTGCTAACTGTTAGAAATGGGGTTTTTGGTTGGCAGTCAGGTTGCCCTCTGTCCAAGCAAGAACCCTCACTCTAGTCAGGGTAAGTCACACACAATCCAAAATCAGCCTGTGCCCACCCTCTGGTAAAGCATTTGTGCAATAAATCATACAACACCATAGTATAACACCACAAAAATACACCACACAGCGTTTAGAAAAATATATAATATTTATCTGGGTATTTTCAGGTCAAAACGATCAAAGTTGCAATATGAATTTGAAAAGATATCACTGAAAAGTGATATAAAGTGTCTTAAGTCTTTAGAAAGCAAACAAAGTCTCTTTCAAACACAAAGTACCTGGTTTCCGGTGGAAAATCTCCTCAGAGGGCCACAGGAGAAGAGATACGTGGAAAACTGGTGTGTGCGTCGATTTCTCTTCAGCACACACGGACTTGCGTCGTTATTTTCCATGCGGGGAGTCGTGCGTCGTTTTCCGGCGCGCGGACAGTCTCTTTCTGTGGATCGCGGGGAGTACCAGATGTCCCGGGTCTGTGCGTGGATTTTCCTGCTTGTTTTCCGGCTGCGTGTCGTTCTGCGGGGTTGCGCGTCGAAGTTTCGATCTCACGGCAGGCGTCGCGACGATTTCTCCTGGGGAGTCGGGCGGCGTTGTCCTTGCGAGCCCGTGCGTCAAAGTTTTGGTCGTCCCGAAGGCGTTGCATCGATCAGCGTTGGTGTGCGGCGTTTTTCTTGCCGCGGAACAAGCTGTGCGTAGAAAGTTTCGGCGCACGGAGCGTCCAAGTGGAAGAGAGAAGTCTTTTTGGTCCTGAGACTTCAGGGAACAGGAGGCAAGCTCTATCCAAGCCCTTGGAGAGCACTTTTTCAGCCAGACAAGAGTTCAGCAAGGCAGCAAGGCAGCAGGCCAACAGCAAGGCAGCAGTCCTTTGTAGAAAAGCAGACAGGTGAGTCCTTTGAGCAGCCAGGCAGTTCTTCTTGGCAGGATGTAGTTTCTGGTTCAGGTTTCTTCTCCAGCAAGTGTCTGATGAGGTAGGGCAGAGGCCCTGTTTTATACTAAGTTGTGCCTTTGAAGTGGGGGTGACTTCAAAGAGTGTCTAAGAAATGCACCAAGCCCCCTTTCAGTTCAATCCTGTCTGCCAGAGTCCCAGTAGGGGGTGTGGCAGTCCTTTGTGTGAGGGCAGGCCCTCCACCCTCCCAGCCCAGGAAGACCCATTCAAAATGCAGATGTATGCAAGTGAGGCTGAGTACCCTGTGTTTGGGGTGTGTCTGAGTGAATGCACAAGGAGCTTGTGGTTCTAAAAATTCTGGACCCATGTAATTTACTTTGCCACAGCAGTACGATTTTAGTATCAAAAGACCGATAATGACTAGTACACTAAGCATGAGCATTTTCGCTCAATTCCAGCAGCGTTTTCACCTCGAAATCGCCATTTTCGTCCTGCACTCGTGGCACCCATTTTATACACAGCAGCCATTTTTAAAAGTTGCCCTCACATAGGCTTATAATACAGTCAGATTTGATTCCAAGGACACGTACACCTTGATTGACTTCTCTCTGGCCTGGGCAAGCTGGAACCATTGCCTCAGGCCAAACCTGTTTGGTCAGTCCCTCTCCCAGTGGCCGAATCAGATAGCATCAAGGCACACCATGCCATAAAACCCTTATTATCGCTCACACACCCTGCCTAATCTTGCTCACACCTGCACCTGCTCTTTTCTTCTTCTTACTTTACGAGGGGGAGGTGCCCGTTTTTATTGGGGGTCCACACTTATCTGATGTAAAATACTAGGCCTTGCCGGGTAATTTATTATGGGTTGGATGACATGAAATATAAGGTTTCATCATGACACTGTTTTTTCCTTTGTAGTGAAAACATGTGAATGACCAACCAAAATGTCAAGAATGTTTGCCTGAAGCTTAAAAAACTGTATATAAGGAAACCTGACTTTGCATTGACACACAGTCTCCTGAGAACATACAAACCGTGCTGTTGTACTTCTAGGACGCTTGTCACTTGGTTGCAGCCAATAAATTCGATCTTTGTACTTCACCTAGAAGACTCTGAGTTTCTGTGATCTGAATCAGGAAAGTACCCGAGGTCTTTGGGTGTACCCTGGCACCGCTGGGTTACCGGATCAGTACCGGTTCTGAAAAACCCAGTACCTCAGTTGGCGCCCAACGTGGGGCGATACCAGCGGTACCGGTCCAAGCCTGAGGTCCGTGGGGAGCTTCGTGTGAAAATTCTGGAGGAAGGCCGCCACTTCATCGACCCCTGCATGTCGACGTGGTCCGAAAGTCTTTGCTGCGAGGTTCCCCGCTTCCCGACGGCTATGAAGGACTGCTGCCCTGGCTATCACCCTGATTTGGACCCTTGATGTTTGGTAGAGCGAAACGATAAGACGAGTCTTCTGGTGACGTCATCGATATTTTCAGTTAAGTATAAGTGGAGCGTCTCCCAGTCCTTAGTTGGACACTTGGTTTGGTCCTTAGTTGGACACTTGGTTTGGTCCTTAGTTGGACATTTGGTTTGGTATCCCTTTGGGATCACTTTGATTTGGAACTTGCAAGTACCAAAGCCGAAGGACTCGTGTATTCACGAGACTATCGTAAACGATAATCCTTTGAAGTTTGAAGCTAGACTAGTGAGCGAAGATGCCTGGTCTTAGCAGACTTGGAAATTTGTTTTGTCTTGGTTGTAAAAGGGACTCCCGGTTGGAGGACTCATGTCCGGTTCCTCCGATTGGAACTCCAACCTATGAACTATATGTGAAGCACGGAGTAGGCTCCATCACGTTTAATAAAGTATGGGTCCGCTATTCTTGGAAATAATTGAGAAAAGTTTTTTTTTTTTTCTTGTAAATATGACTTACAACTAGGATCTGCAAACGGTTCTGTAAGTAAATTGTGACGGCGCTATTTATGAAAAATGGCTAAAGCGCGCTGTATTGTGTGTACTGAGTGTTTTCTGTTTATATCTGAAATGAGCTCAATGTGTGTTTGTGGGTCTTCTTGATGTTTACAGTTTGTTAAGTAAAATGTTGGTTAATTAATATTAAGTAGAAACTTAGAAAAAATCCAGAAATGAACCATGTGATGTGCTAACATAGCTATATGTTGCTCTTTAATTTATAGAATGAGCAGTTGTGCACATATACAAAACTGCCGTTAAATGCTTAATAAATTAGAAAACACATTCAATAGATATAAATAGGGCCCCCCAAAAAAAAAAAAACGAAATTATCTATTTTCAATTCAGCCAGCACTTTCCCAGTTAAACATGGGTGGAATTTTGCATAACCTTCCTTTTAAATGAAAGTGGCGCAAAAATGTGACGCATTTCAAGTTAGGCTTATGCGCTTAGGCTTGTGAGTTAATGTATCCCAAATAATAGGCAAGGGATGCAGCTTGCTTTTATATGTGGAATTATCACAAAAAAAAGAATAATTGGGTTTTTATTTTTTTTTAAAGAAAATTATTAATTATGGAAAAATTATTTAAAAAAATAAGTGCCTTTCAAAATCGTTTTTTAATATTTATAAAGCTTAATACCTATACTATGACCTCCTAACATTAAAATTTAATTTAAGTTATGTTGCACCGCTAAAATGACATTTGTCTGTGCAATTTTCCCTTGGCGCAGGAGCAAACAAGCTCATTTCTATAAAGTATAAGTTAATATTTTCAATGGCTGACTCATGGATTGTGTAATAGACATTCTGGTAATGCATATTATGCAAGAAAATTGTAGGATATTGATTTTTTAATGCCTAAAATATCAAAGTCGATTTTGGGCAAAAGCACTGTTTAAACTGCATTTTCTTTCATTCAGAGTACTTTTTAAAGTGTCTCAGGCTTCAGTAAATGCATACATTTAGGTTTGATATATATTTGCAGGTTGTGCCTTCTTATGATTCAATGAGTCAATGTGCCAGTACAAAGGCTTGTTTTAATATCAAGGTTGAAGGTTCTAACTTCAGCTGGGCCTACTGAGACGTTCATTCATTCGAGGTTGATGAAATATGTACCATTGCATGGGATTGCAACAAGCATTTATTCTAACAACTGGTATGTGTGTTATTAAGGTTTGTGAATTATTCACAGTAAATGTAGTTTAATAATCTGGAAATAGAGATAATTTTTTTTAGCGCCTGAAAAGGAAAATTTTTTTTTTTTAAATAGAGTGAATTATTGCAGGTTAGAAGGAAAATAGAAAGGCCTACTGTCTTTGACAGATTCAGAGTGGCAGAAGCTAGGAGAGCTACAGAGGCTGGCTCAAGTCATGCTGCTGAGATGCTATCTTTAGTTTTCCAATAAACAATGGAGGAGGCTGTCGTGTTGACACTTGTGACCTTTTAAATTAGGGCCTTGTCTCTGTAAAATGCAGAATGACCCTACGGGCCTCTAAAAGTGGGATTTCTGGTTTCTCCAGAAGAACATCAATACAATTAAAGAACTTAATTCCAAAGGGAAAATATAAAAAAAGGGGTTTCTTCGAAAGTCCCAACATCATGTTAAATGCTCTGCAGAACTGATACATTTGTGTCTCCGCTCTAAAAAAATAAAATGATGCCTGCTAGTTGCTTTTATTTGACAGAAAACGAAGTGTTGCATTAAGTCTTAGACAGAAAATAAGATGCAGCCCTTTTCTCAAACTTTGAAGGCTACATGCCTTAATGAGAACGATTTGCTAATTAAGACTTATTTTTCACAGTGGAAATTGTAGGTGCCAAATTAATATGGAGTGTCAGTGTAACAATTTTTACTTTTAGAAAGGTAAAACTAAGGTGGCTTGATGTTGCGAAGTAACTGACAAGAGGGTAACAGTTAAGTAATGGAAATTTATTTTCATGTATTTGGTCCTATCATGAATTGTTCTTGCTGGTCCTGTATGTTAGAAGAGAAACAGTAAAGTTATATTTGACAGCAGATTTCCATTGCATGGTGATCTACTGTCAAAAGGAGGGTAAGGATTTTAAACCTGACAAATTAAACAGGCCCAAATATTGGGTTTTGGGCTGCAGGTTTACAGTGCATAAAGTACATGACATGGTGTTGTGTGTCACCGCTTATTCACACATGCTATTGTTTTGTCTATGCTTTTTGTGCTTGATACACAGCAAGTATATCTGATGGCTTGACGTTTTGTGCGTTTTTATTATTTTTTATTTGTTTTTTGCATGTTTGTTGCTGCTTTTGATACTATTACAAGCTCCCCTGTGTTGTGAGGGGATGGTCATGACGATGCCCATCGCTACGCAACAGTTGGTTGAACTTGTTCTGGTTACTAAATTCCACAGATAATGATATTTCATGCTGTGAACATAAAAGACAACACTTCACCAGTGAATGTCTATTTGGCTATAATGGTATTGAAGGAAAATAAAAAGAGATATACAGGATCAAAGTGTGTCACCTGCAGTTAGTCACGTTACTGCCCCTTCCCTTAAAGAGGTCTTTGGGTGTACCCTGGCACCGCTGGGTTACCGGATCAGTACCGGTTCTGAAAAACCCAGTACCTCAAGCTGTCAACTAAACCTAGCCAGACGTGGATTGAAGGGCACAACAAGATTTTAGTGCAAAGAAATGCTCACTTTCTAAAAGTGGCATTTCTAGAATAGTAATATTAAATCCGACTTCACCAGTCAGCAGGACTTTATATTACCATTCTGGCCATACTAAATATGACCTTCCTGCTCCTTTCAGATCAGCAGCTGCCACTTCAACAGTGTATGAGGGCAGCCCCAATGTTAGCCTATGAAGGGAGCAGGCCTCACAGTAGTGTAAAAAGAATTTAGGAGTTTTACACTACCAGGACATATAACTACACAGGTACATGTCCTGCCTTTTACCTACACAGCACCCCGCTCTAGGGGTTACCTAGGGCACACATTAGGGATGACTTATATGTAGAAAAAGGTGAGTTCTAGGCTTGGCAAGTACTTTTAAATGCCAAGTCGAAGTGGCAGTGAAACTGCACACACAGGCCTTGCAATGGCAGGCCGGAGACAGGGATAAGGGGCTACTGAAGTGGGTGGCACAACCAGTGCTGCAGGCCCACTAGCAGCATTTAATCTACAGGCCCTAGGCACATATAGTGCACTCTACTAGGGACTTATAAGTAAATTAAATAGCCAATCATGGATAAACCAATCAATAGTACCATTTACACAGAGAGCATATGCACTTTAGCACTGGTTAGCAGTGGTAAAGTGCCCAGAGGTCAAAAGCCAACAACAACAGGTCAGAAAAAATAGGAGGAAGGGGGCAAAAAGTTTGGGGATGACCCTGTCAAAAAGCCAGGTCCAACACTAACGAACACCTGTCTCCACCTATCACAGGCTTCTGACCCTCTCAGATCTCAGTCTGTCACCTCACTGTAGGGGTGAGGCTGTCTCCTGCAGGCTCACTGCCCCCTGACAGCAAATCCCAGGGACATGTGTGCACCTCTCTAATGTGTGGCCTAGCCCCTCTCTGTGGCCAGTCAGTCATCTAGAGCACTATCTTCCACTGTGTTGAGGTCTCGCGATCCATGGGACATTAGACATACCCTCGCTTTTTGTCTCATTCGTTAACACTCAAATAGGTGCTGAATACTTCATCACTCACTGTTTAAGCACACTGCTCTCCTCACCTGTGCTGTAACACGCTTCACTGTTGCTCTACCTAGCTGGACCTCAATGTATCACCACTTTCCACATGCACAGCCCCCACATCAGGGCACGCCCAGTGCAGGATCAGCTCCCTTACCTCACTCCTGTAGCCAAGGCAAAGTCAACACAGGGGTGCATGTACTCCTGCAGTTGTTTTGTACCCACCAGCCCGCTTCAAGATGAAATTCAACCCGGAACGAGCACTTCTTCAAAGTTTATGATTCAAAATGAACTTTTTCAGCCTGGGAGCCCTGATTTTATTTAGCGACCTTGCTCCATGACAGCCCACTAACCTATTCCATATCTTAAAATTCAATGATGTTTCAAATGTAATAAAGTTCCCAAGAGCAATACCTCTTATCAAACTAGTGGCCTCAACATAAACGTGGAATGTTTTGCTCTGATTGCTAGTGTAAATTGATGCATGGTTATATAGTCATACGAATTGTTAATTCCAGTTACTGCTGGCATGTCCACTCCGGAGCCAGACTAGCACCATCCATATAAATCTATTTGCTATAACCTAAATAAAGGTTTCAACAACACATCTTCTCCTTCCATTAACTCTATTGCCTTCAGTTCGAAGCTAGAACCATTGCCTTTGATATTGTTTGTGCTCTTTTTACATCAGACTTTGTGACCTGTTTATAGTGACTGATGTATTTGCAACTGGATGTCTTTTCTCCAAGTATATTTTTTCCTTGCTTGTTGCTGCTGTCTTGAGTTAGTCTGTGAAATTAATTGGGTTTATTGAGGTTTTATGTATGTACTGTGCACAGGATGTAGATTTTTCTATTGGCAGTGCATATTATGAAATACTGTGTTTTTCAGCCTCAGTAGTAATACCAGTTTTCTTAGGAGTGCTAAGGATCAGGTCACTCTTGTGTGTGCTGAGGAACAGGCTCTGTTTGCTAAGGTAAACATGGACACTGACCTCCACTGTACTGGCAAGTTGAGGTTCCTTGTTTGTAAAGGCCACTGGAGATCTTGAAACCATGCCGACCCCAGCACACTTGGCTCCTGAATGCCTTGACAGGGTTGCCACTCTATATATTAGACAACTCCTCAGTGGAATGGAAGTCCAAGAGATCACCACATACCATTCTACCTTTTGGAATCTCTCATGGGTCATTCCTATATCAGCTTCTTTTCTCTATTTACGCCACTTCTTTTGGTGAGAACATCTTCTAATTTGGTTTATCCTGTCACCTTTGTGTCCATAACACACAAATCTTCCCTTTTCTCATCCTTTCTTCTCACCCCCAATCATGCATCTTCGACTGATTCATTGCTATCTTACATTGGATGGCCCTCTGTTGTTTCATGTGGAACTCCTCAAAATGAGACACTTACTTTTCTTTCTCCTCTACATCCAACACTCTTCATAGTTTTGTTGATTTTCCTTCTGACGTTCTAAATTGTGCCTCGTCAGCCAGAATCCTTGAGGTTCTCTATATCTTGTTTGAAGTTATTTATCACCACCACCGGCACAGCAGCGTTGTACTGAGGTATGATGTATAAAAAAAATGCCAATGTCTTCTGTTTCACTTCGCTAAGGCGCCAAGTAAGTCCCTAGTAAATGAGAATAATGAAACAGCCTCCCACAATATTCCTTCTCATATTTGGACAAGGGTCTCAGTATTACCACCAAAGCCTTGTTCAACATGCCAGGGCACACACATCCACCACTTCCTTTCACCACAAAGCAGGGTGACTCTGAGCTAAAAATAGGACTCTCTACAGTAATTGACAAAGTGGCCCAACTTTCCTCTTTCTCTTATTACCTTGCCAACATAATGGCCCTCTACACACCCTCAAAACCACCATGTGCTGCATCTAGATTCTCGTCTCTTTTCCTTTTATACCCACATCACTGGAATTCACTGGTCCCAGCCCCACACAATGTGTTCAAAATTACAGTAAAATGCCATCTCACAAGTCTGGAACAATAGAACAATTATTTAAGCCACGCCACAGCAGAGGAGCCATTGCTAGTCTATTGTCCCCGTAAATCCAGTATTGTAAGAGCAGAGGTGCCATGAACCACATTTTCGGAAAGTCCAAGCAGAAGGCGCTGCTGCCCAGCCTGACAGCATCACCAAAATGAGTTTGTATGGGCGGCTGCCTCCAACTTTGTCTATAGGGTTGTTATACCTACCAAA
This sequence comes from Pleurodeles waltl, assembly GCF_031143425.1. Lineage (NCBI taxonomy): Eukaryota > Metazoa > Chordata > Amphibia > Caudata > Salamandridae > Pleurodeles > Pleurodeles waltl. The sequence goes on along the minus strand of NC_090444.1, from coordinate 267,292,346 downwards.
CAATAGGTATAGTACGTTTTGTGGAGGTGAGATGTGTGGCAGTGTAGACCAGCAAATCAAAGATGTGTGCGCTGGGAGCTGAAGTTTTCCTCCGATTTCTCTACCATCCACTAGAAACATTTGCAAAGCCAATAGGTTTACAGTGGCAGCCAAAAGGTGAGACATAGTAGCTTCGCCCATGCTTGTTTAAATTACTGTTAGCATCCCTGCATCGTGCACTGAGGTGATCACTAATGATAATCTTGCATGAGGTGGCAACTAACGTAATCTTGTCTGGTGTAGTCATTATTATAATACAAATAATATTAGTGGCTTGGGATACGTTTTATTGAACATAAGTAGCTCTTATTACAGAAGAGGCTGGAGACCCCCTGAATTAAGCACTCTGTGACAAAAATGTAAGCAAGCCTACTATGTTACTAAACTATGCATAACTCTACCACTGTCGTTTTCTTTCTGTCGGTGTGTTGCTGTCTCTACATCAGCTTATTTGTTCAAAATCACTTTTCTGTTTAGGTATACCATCATATCCACTTTGCTCTGTACCACAGTTGACTTTATGCATGACACTTGCTCCTAAATAAATAGATAAACTCAAGAGTTTAATATACTTCACCCTGCAAGACTGTGGCAAAAATGTCTTCTAGGAGAATATGTGACAGAACAACTAGGTCCTAAACAACTATAGCCTAAACCACTACTGCTAAACAACTAACAAGTCTCTACAACTAAGAACTGAACAACTACTGTCTAAACAACAATTGTGCCTGAATAATAATTGCCTGAACAACTATTTTTAATATACATTCTAAACACCTAATAAATCATAAAAACCAAAAAGAAAACCTTACCTTAAAAATTAGTTGTTCAGGCGATTGTTATTCAGGCACAATTGTTGTTTAGACAGTAGTTGTTCAGTACTTAGTTGTAGAGACTTTTTAGTTGTTTAGCAGTAGTGGTTCAGGCAAGTAGTGGTTTAGACCTAGTTGTTCAGGATGTTTCCCCTTCTAGGATATTGACAATGAGGTAATTGGGGACTGCATTAATAACAACTAATTAAAAGATTTATAAAAGCATTACACTTATGAAAAACCATCACTTATCTAAAACGTATTATATTGCCAATACCTGTTTCACGAGCTATGATAAGACTACCAAAAGTGTAATGTGACATCTTTGTTAAAAGGCCACATTTTGTATTTGTTCCGAACCTACACACAGTTAACACGAGTGCAAAAGATGTATTTAGTTTTCGTTAATTTAATTATTGTATATTTCATATTTACATCGCATATTGATGCTGTTTTTATTTATCTTTGCAGAGTGGACTACGAACAGTATTTTATTCTACACGGAGCAGAAGGATGTTCGATGCAGTAGAGTGTTTTTGTGTGACTTGACAGAAGGAAACTGTACACAGCTTGTTTACACAGAAACAAATCCAAGGTAATTATCAGTATTCAATACATAAATCATGTTTGTTTTAATAGCCTTGTGCTTTTCTTGTTATGTTACAGACACGCTCATACGTCTAAACCTCTGAAGGCCGACTGACCAATGTTATTGGCAACATCAAACATACTTTTTTTTCTGATGATATTTCAGTGTAGTACTTCGGATTCCATCATTGCAGCCGTCCTTCATCACATCCCTCTTGAGTGGATCACTAGTTTCTTCATGTCACATATATTTTAAAGTATTTCCTCTTCTGCCTCCAGTGCTCTTGCTAGTTCTATTGCCATTTGCTCCTGACATGTTACATTTCCCCGAATCTACCAGAATCCATGAAGTGGTCTTTAAGCCTTACAAATGTATGGAGTAATTTATCTGATTGCCGCCACAACTTTACCATTGTACCAGTTATTAAATAAAAGAAAAGTATACCAGTGTTTCCATTTCCTCGTGGCAGTGAGTGATTACCTAGTAAATGAGATTAGTGAAACAGTTTCCCCATGGTGCTCCAAGAGTACTAATCCTTACCTTTGGTTAAGGTTCTCAACTTTTCCTCCAGACCCTTGTACATCATGACCAGGCACACAGCCACCACTTCCTTTTTCCATGAAACTGGGTGGCTCTGAACTAAGTATAGAACCCTGTACAGTTATTGACAATTCTGTATAAAGTGATTCACTGTTACTCTCCAGATTATCTTGCCAAATAATGGCCTTTTACACATCCTCCAAGCCACCGTGTGCAGCGTATTGATTTTGATCTGCATACCTTCTAGGCCTATATCATTAGAACCCACTGTCTTCTGTGATCAGAGCATGTCCCACTCTGTTTTTAGTGATACCCTGCAATGCCATGTCATTAATGTGGAACAATAGACCAACTGGCAGCATTTTGCCAGAGAACACCTTTTATCCAGGTGCTATTTCAGAGTAGTATATGGAAATGTGTCTCTGTGGCAATTTTTAATCACATCTTTCTCGAGGAAAAACGGGGGGGATTTGAATTGTAGCTCGTATCTTTTTGTTGCAACTAGTAAGGACACCAATGGATGTCCTAAAGATTCACTCACAGTCTATTCCTTAAATAAATGATTTGTTGACATAAATAATGTATTTATAGGAAAAGTAAAAAGAAAATGAGACCTGATTCATAAAGGTCAACCATTGCCAAATTAACGTGTTTCGTTTTTGATTCATAGTGGGCAAACCTATAAACCTCCGCATCAGCTTAATCCCTTCCATCTGAATGATGTCTCCATTGAATGCACCTTAAGGATTTTCTCCGACCTTACTCCTATGAATACACACTTAGCCTGAGCTCTTAGAAGAGTTATGGGATTGCATAAAGCTCAATTTGACCTCACTCTGAAGGAAAATACCCATAACTATTTGCATAGTGCACAAATCATGGATTTTTAAAGGGAGCAGTTGTAATGCCCTTCTTAAAAACTACTTCGCAACTAAACATTCTGCTCAGCTAATGACTATTTTCACACTGTCTCCTGATCACAGGGATTAAACATACCCAAGATGGCACTGACTTCTGCCTATGACAGTACTTCGATAGTAGTGACTTGACTAGGTCTGGCCTTTTTTTTTTCAGTCCGTGTTAAGAGTATGTGAATCTTGGCACAAAATTCAGCTTTTTCATGGAACTATTCCCTTTGACTTGAAAAAGAAAACAATGAGCATGTGATATCCCACAGAGAGACCACTGCAAAAATAGTTGCTCAATCAGAGTCTTCTGATCGAAATCTAATAAAAATGGCCTTATTCTGATTGACTGATTTAATGGTCAACCAGGATTGCTGAGGTAAGCATGAAATAACCATGTTCTGATTAATCACTCTTCCAGAAGTGATCCGGTTTCTGGGCTGTTCTGATTGGCTGCTGGCATTTAATCAGACTGGTTTTGAGCAGTTCCCCAGGAGCATCAACTTTTCTGTGGTCAGGTGTAAAATCTTTCCTTTTGTGAAGTCCGTCTGCAGCCTCATTTTGGCTGTTGTGCTGATTACATTTTTCTTTGCAGGTGAACAAGAAACAGGAAGATTTTGTTATTTTCTTTTATCTGCAAAGTTTGTCACCCCCACTAAAGGTGGGCTTTTGTATTGTCCAACCTATTTACAGCCTTTAAAATTATGGACCAGACTGTTACAAAACATCCACACCCATCCATCAATCCCTTTTCCCTTTTATTCATCTTCCATCAGTCCCATATCCATCCATCTTGTACCTAGTCATACACACCTATTCATCCCTTCGTCCTTCAGCCCCTCCAAAAACGCTTCTTGTACTCTATAGGAATATATTTAATCCTTATCAAAAAGTATAACATCTATTTTTTAATAATATCTCCCTTAAACCAAAGAATCTACTGTCTTAAGGTACACGTCACAATATCAACAAAGGATTTCAATCATATCTTAATTTTTTTTAATGTTAGAACTTTGCCGATTGAAACAGAACACAATACAAACTCCATCTGATGTTCGCAAAAGGTGGATCTTAATCGTTAGTAGACATATGTTCTATAAAGTCAACAACCACAAACCCAGTGCTCTTCTCCCAGTGCACTTCTTCCTGAAACTTTGAGGGTTTAGCAGAAAAGCTGACAAACCTTGGTCTGGAGATCATGGTGCACCAGTTTATGATTGGTGAAGGTGAAGTCCTGGTCCTAAGCATCATGGTAGGTGATACACAAGGCCTTCGGCTTTACCATTTGATTGACCTGAAGTCACTTCAAAAACCCGAATGTCAGCAAAGATGTATCTCTCAGGCCCAGGCACAAAGCCAGATATTCTGGAGTGTGTGGAGCCAGAGGGTAGCTCCTGTCAAACATCTGCTTATATACCATTTGCATTAATGATTTGACCAACGCAACACCTATGTCAGATCCGTTTGTTCTGAGTTGGGAAATGTGACTCAGATATTGTCTGTAAAAGTATCAAAATTGGAGGATATCAATATTTGTGGAATCACTTAAGTTTATATCAACCCACCAATGTTTTCTGCTTGGCATTCCGGGTTGGCCAAGTTTAAGAGTTCAAGGCCACATTTCGGAAGGCAAGAAAATGTTATTTCTTGATTTCTTTGATGCAGAGATAATTTTGAGTAAAAGTTGATTATTAGATTAGTTATGGAGTTATATGCTGAGCGACTAAGTGAACTACATTTAAGGAAATTGTAAATTTTTTATGTAGGATAGTGCAGAGAGCTAGGAGACCTCTCAGTTACACTTAGAAAATAATGATCTAAATATATAGACTGGACTAGCCAATAAGAGATTGATCCAGTAATTCTCATAGCCTCTCCCCACTTCTGTTTACACTCATCACTCTGCCACTTCATCGTCCATTACTACTCTCATGCTTATACCATATTGTAGCTTGGTGCATTTTCCCTTTCCCCTACACTGTCCCTGTTTTTTTGCCCCTCTCATTCTCATGGATGTAATTGTGATTTTGCTCACATGCTTGATCTGTTATGCGACTCACTATCTTCTCAGAAATATACAAAGTACTTTCTTTGAGGACCACAAAATTCCCTAGATGCTATGGGCACCGTTTTCTTCTCTGCATGTATTCTATTCTAGTAAAAACAAGCATTCATAGCTGAGCAGTGAGCTCAGCAGAAAAACCCCTTTCCTCTCCAGAAAGGTCCTTAAGCCAATAAAGAAAACTGTACGAATAAGCATGGGCAAGACAGTTGGCCTGGCTTATAATTGAAAGTGCCTCTTTACCGATTGGTGAGTGTAGTCACTGATTCGGTCATCATGCGTGCACTCTATCATTCAGTCATCTAGACACCCACTCGATGACTCATTCGTCCTTTCATCCACTCATAGAATTCCTATTCGACAATTCACCCATGCATGCACATATTGAACCATTCCTTCATGGACTCCATCAGTCATTAACAAGTTGTGAACTCAGTCGCTCATTCATCCATCCATACGCTTTCTCATCCCCCCAAGTACTTCCCCATACTGACGATCACCCACACAACCACGCACATACAGTGACTCCACTAAATAAAGAAGCTCTTACACTGAGAGAATAGCTCGATCTATTGGTTTTTCCAGTACTGGGTTCTGTAGTCTCAGTTGTAGCTTTTTACTAGCATGCTGTTGTGCAGAAAGATGCAACCCGAGATTGGCTATGGTAAAAATGGGTTAATGGAAGAAATAAAGGCATGAAGACAATACTGTGTGGTGTCTCCCCTGTAAGCACAATTGACACCAGAGAATTTATTTGTTACACAGAAGGCGAGTATGTTATTTATTTATTGAAAATGATTAATGAAAGCACATATTTAACCAATTGAAGTTTGCGACCTGTACCAGACTTCTTTATTCCATATCTCGGAGCCTTTGCTAGACGATCTGTAAATACGCTGTCCGGGAGGCCTGTCTTTCAATTTGGATATAGCATTGAGAACAAGCATTGACATTCGCCAATAGGTCTGGCTTATGAATGCACTGTTAAGCCAAGCCTAAACTTCCATCTTTGTTAATGGCAGCCTCCTCATAAGGCTGACAGAGAAAAACACCATTAATTATCTACTTCCCTAAGACACTTTGATAGCATTATATTGGCATGTGTGTGCCGCTCTCAGGCAGCTGGATAAATAAAATGACCACAGCTTTGGAGGCAAGCACTTTTTTTGTGGGAACACTCGACTTCTGCTCAATCTAAACATGTACTCCTGGCTCCCAACATGTGGGTGGAGCCAAAGCCGCTGTAAGAGTGGTTCTCACATAATTGTTTGACGGCAGCTGCGCTGTCAAGCCAGACCATAAAATCTCAAGCACTTCCCATGAATGAAGGCGATGTAAGTTTGAAAACTTTATAAGGAAAAGCACACGTTTATCTTCCTGACCTCATGTGGACGATTAAACAGAGGTGGGGGCAGTATTACTTTTTCTTGCTTTCTTTTTTCCAGGTGCACCTCAGAAACATCGGCTTTAGTGTACCTGGCGGCAGGGGCATCTGCTGGGTTGTTTGTCAGCTAGGGTGAGGTGGGTGGGCAGCTAGGGCATCCAGACCCAGCTTATGGTACTTCTGTCTCATGCGGTCTTTGAAAGGCCTAGTGCCCTATGGTGGAATTTGCAGCGGTTCTGACTACAACTAGACCCCGCAGTTGCAGAGTAGAGCACAGTTTCTCCTGGCTCGGGAGCTTATTTCACTTTCCTCTCGGCATTGCAAGCTACAGCGCCTCTGCCATATGCAAGCTACAGCGCCTCTGCGATATGGAGGCTGTACTCTTACAAGGATTCCATCTTGTGAATGGGAAGTGTGGAGGTGTGTTTGGAAAAACATATGCTGCAATATCCAGAACTTATTCTTGCTAATCACAGAAAAGTACCTTCGGGCTCCTGGGATATTGAATGATATTGAATGCTAAACGAGTGGGACACAATCTGGTCACTGTCAAAGCAACCATTGGACTTCGCTCCGATCCCACTGATTTAGATAGGATATTTTTTGTTTGTGAAAAAAATAAACACCCTTTAAATGCTGTGGGCTGATTCAAACCCTGATGGACACATTATCGATGTAATGGTTGAAGTGGGCTCGCCTAAACAAGCCAGTGGCGGAGAACCGAACATCATTCCCTGTATATTGACGTTGCTCTGTTTCATTTCGTATTGGCATGAAGCTCTGAAACGACCTTACAATGAACCCAGACTGGGTATTTTAGAGACAATATTCTGCATTTTATCTACAGGGTCTGCTAAGGTATCCAGGTAATCCATTCCCTGTACCAGCTAATCACGTATGTGCCTGTGAGAAGCTTAATTAAATGGTACAGAACACCGCATGCACAACAGGCAAATTCGTGTGCCATAGGGAACCAATACCCATCTGATTCTGTGTACTCCTCTGTCGCTGACATGCCAATAGAGATCAGAACCATTTCACTGTCAGCCCATCATCCTTCTTGTGCCAGTAATAACTAGCAAATCTTTCTGTGCAAGCAAAGGAAAATTACATCACAGGGCATATGTATTTAACTGTGCTGTGACCAAGGAAAACGGGATGCATTACCCCCCAAAAAAATGAAAAGATTTCTTTTCATTTTTTCTGAGTGGGCAGTGGTCCGTGGGACCACTGCCTGCTCTGAAAAAATGAGAATGGGTTACCACCAACTTGTGGTAACTGCAATTGTTTTGCGACACATTCACGGTCGCAAAACAATCTTACATAACACTATAACTCGCTATTTGGAAGGGATGCCATCGGCCCGCCCCTTCCAAATAACAAATCGCAAACCTAAATAGAGTACCAAATCGTAAAATAGCATTGGTACATGCCAAAATGCTATTTTCTTGTTGCAAACAGCTCTGTTCTGCAAACCGCACCGTTTGCGACAAGAAAACTGTTGCGTACATCTAGCCCTGTGTCTCTCTCTTGCCATAGCCTCTCCAACAGGTGGCTGGGTGATTAGTTCCCTCTCCCATACATTCTGGAATTTCCATCTAGATGATAGTGTAGTGCCTGAGAGTATCTTGTAAATACATGGCATCAAATGGCTGTCACCTTCTGAAGATTGTAATAATTTCTCAAAGGATGTAATTTATCTAGACACTCCCTCTCTCTTCAACGACTATACCACCCAGTGCCATAATGGAAGGTATTGAAACCTTTCAGACCACAGCAGTCCATAATGTAAAATGTCCTAGCTATTGTGAAGGAAAGTTTAAATTCTATTAAGGGCACTGAGATAAGAATTATGATATACTTTTTGCATTTATTCAACTCAACAGCCTTATCAACAACAAACAAAATCAAAGCGAAGGAGTACAAAACCTAGGAGTCATTATCAATTAGAGGCACCGGAACGTCCCCAAGGAACAGCACTTCCACTTTGTTAGTGGAAAAAAAAACATCTGCAAACATTCCATTACTGATAATCTTGTTTTTGTTCAGAACTTACAGAACAAAGAAATGTAACCACTACTTCATGAACTAAACCATCTGTTACAATAAAACAAACAGTTTATTCAATTCTATATGAAACATTGAACAAGACAATGTCTTACACCATTTATCAGAGGATAACAACATTCAAATCTGATAGAAATTGGGTTTCTGGTTGTCAGAGGTATGCACTCTGTCCAAGCATGAACCACAATCCTAGTCGGGATAAATCACAAACACACCCTAGGTTTACCTGTGCTCACCCTCTGGTAGCTTGGCACAGAGAAGTCAGGCTTAAGTTAAGAGGCAATGTGTAAGGAATTTAGGCAACATTGCAAACAGGAAAATAGTGAAAATACCACACAAAAAGACACCACATGTGTTTAGAAAAACAGAGCTTAAATTTATAAACAAAACAAGACAAATAAGAAGTCAAGATATGAATTTTTAAGCATTAAAATGCAATATAGTGCTTAGAACCGTAAAGCACCAAAAAGGGATATCTGGTTACACTAACCAGATAAAAATCAAAAGTTCAGGCTAACCATGATGGAGCTCGGGTCAGATACAGTCCTAAACAAGTCAGCTGAAGTTTTAACTTCTCTGAATTGCACCAAGAGTCCCTTTTAACACGGAAGAAGTTCGCAAGGAGAGTGTCGCATACGGGCGGGCTGGAGCTTCGCGGTTGTGAGCGACGATGCTTGCTGTGCAAAGAGACCCCAGTGCAAGCGAACCTGAGAGCCCAGAAGCCTGATATCGGGAGCCACAAAACCACTTTTAAGGGCCCAGGACTGGAGGGGCACCTCTTGAAGGTCAGGAGCTATTTGAAGACGGGTCCAGGAGTTGTAGAAGGTGAGTTGGAAGTCTTTTGTGTCCCTCAGGCTTCAGAAGGAAAGGAGGCAAGCCAGCAAGCCCTTGGCGTGATTTTGGTTCTGAGATGTAGAGATGCAGGTTAAGTCATTCCCACTCCTAGGCAGGAGGAGCAGCAGCAGTTCAGCTCAGCAAAGCAGCAGTCCTGTAGAGTAGCAGCTTAGCATAGTGGCAGTCCTTGTAGCAGCACAGCAGTCCTTCTTCCTGGCAGAGTATCCACAGGTCCAGAAGTATACTGAGTTGGTAGTGTCAGAGGGCCAGTATTTATTGTACTCATTTGTGACTTTAAAGTGGGGGAGACTTCAAAGAAAGGCCTTTGAAGAGCACAGAGGTCCTCCCTTCCTGCCATGGCTTCAAACTCGGTATGCAGCTCTGTGTGGGGACAGGACACTGCCTATTCAGATGTGTCAGCCCATCCAATCCTACTGTTAATGGCCCATTGTTCACAACTAAGCTCCCTTTGTATGCGGTGGTCTAAAGGGAATGCACAAGACCAGCTGTCACCCCACTCCAGACTTGTTCAGAGATAGGCAGTGGGCAGCAAATGGCCAAAGTAGGAAAATGCCAACTTTATAAAAGTGACATTTTCATAACTGCAATTTAAAATCCAACTTCACCATAAGTTGTGATTTTAAATTGTGAGTTCAGAGACACCAAACTTGACAAACTTATCTCTTCCAGATTGTGAATTATACTTATAAGATGTAATAAGGTAATCCCAATGTTAACCTATGGAAGAGATAGGCCTTGCAATAGGGAAAAACAAAGCCAGCAGTTTTTCGCTACCAGGACATGTTAAACTTAAAAGTGCATGTCCGACTTTTAAAATACATACCACACTGTCCTTGGAGCTAACCAAGGCCTGCCTTAGGGGCAACTTATATGTAATAAAAAGGAAGGTTTGGGCCCGGCGAGTGGGTGCACTTGCCAGGTTGAAATGGCAGTTTAAAACTGTGCAGTGGCAGGCCTGAGACATGTTTCAATGGCTACTGTAGTCGGTGGCACAGTCAGTGCTGCTGGCCCACTGGTAGCATTTAATTTACAGACTGGATGCACTTTACTAGGGACTTACAAGTAAATTAAATATGCTGATTGTGGATAAGCCAATATCACCATGTTTTATTGTACAAAACACCTGCACTTTAGCACTGGTCAGCAGTGTTAAAGTGCCCAGAATCCTAAAGCCAGCGAAAATGAGTCAGGAAAACAGGAGGTCAAAGGGCAAAAGGTTAAGGGGAACTACGTCAAGCATGCCAGGTGAAGGACGTTGTTGGGTGGGTGTGTGGTGTGGGGTTGGTCGTCAAGAAAGACTGTCACACTGGTGCCACCAACCTTTAACGGCGGCCCTGCTATTATCTGCCTGGTCTGTTTAAAAGAAACAACAGATCCCTGAAGAGTATCACTTGAATGTAAACAGTCTTTTTGCCCTGTGAGATTCAAGTTTCTAAGCATTTTGTTAATCTTATTTTAATAACTAATTCTCCTTTGCCAGATGCAGCTGTCTTTTCTTGAAAAGATTTCCGAGAAAACAATTTTGCAAATAAGTGCAGGAGAATTGCCGCTGGAATTCCATGTGATGGTTATTCTGTAATTTTCTGAAAATAAGAATGGCTGTACTTCAGTCTTTTTATATGCTGCAATAGGTTTAATGAAATGCTGGAATTAGTAAAACAGATGTTCTTTGACTCATTTCTAACAAGTGATGTTCTGGTCCATATGCAGAGACTGGTGCGTGAACTCTGCCCTGTAACTATCCTTGGAGAATCGAAGATAGTCACTATTGTTTGAAAAGCAGATGTTTCACAATGTGCAAAATTCCTAAGTCTTGTTCTGGTAGGTTGCAGGCGCGGCCCGTCCTTTAGGACGGAGGTGCCAGGTCTCCCCACCTTTTGCCCGTCATGAAGAGTGTCAGGCTGAACAAAGGTCACATGTCCAGGTAAGGCAGCCAGGAGCAGACATGTGCGATTTGCGCAGACTCCTGGCTGCCGGAGCTGAACATTGCTGGGCTGAGGAGGTCACAGCTCCTATGGGCGTGACCTCCTGGGCTCAGCAAAGGTGCCTCGAGGCCCTCCCCGGGTGACGAGTCACCCATTGACTTCGACCTGGGCACTTCAGGTTTAATCCCTGAAGCGCCCAGGGCGAGTGTCAATCAGTGACACTTTGTCACATAGTGGGGTGGGATCAGAAGTCTCACTGACCCCATCCCACTCGGTGACAAGGTTGGGACTGCTGCCTTCCCTCACTGGCTGACCTAAAGTCAGCCAGTGAGGGAAGGCAGCAGTCCCAACCCTCCTGGGACCTCCGAGGCTGAAGGTAAGTGTGTGAGTGATCTTTTAAAATGAATGTTTGGTGCGTGCGTGCATGTTTGAATGTTATGAGTGTTGTTAATGGATGTGCGTGCGTATATGTGTGTGTGAAAGAATGAGTGTGTGTATGCTTCCCGCCCCCCTCCCTCCTAAAGCTGCCAGCCGCCACTGGTAGGTTGTCTTTTAGTTTGTCTTCCACCAGCACATACATGCATACATGCTGTCCTGCTCTGTCTCTCAGACACACACAACAGACTAAAACAATTCACCCTCCTGACTACTTGTAATGTCTGTGCCTAAGTCCCCTGAATCTGGCCTGTCAAGCTCGTGCCTGTGATATTGTCCTTGTGTAAGCAATATAGGAAAATCTACTAATTTCCTTTTCTGCTCAATTCTTCTCTCAGTTTATTGTTACTATGCTTGTTAGTTGTGCGAAATTGCATCTGCACTCAACTGACCTTGTACAAACGTACACTTGCATAGCTGGCATAGAACTACAGCCATCTTCCTCAAAAGCGCACAGACGCACATACACACAACACAACCAATTCTTTATTTTACCTATGTTGTGAGGTTACAATACTCTGGATGATTTAGCCCTCATTGTCCTCGTGCTGGCATGTCAGGCGAAAGTCTTCAAAATGTGAGTTACACAAGAATACTGCTTACCTCTCTCTTCCAATAATCATTCACTCCCCGCTCTCTCACTTAGTGAGACACTCGATAATTCACCAGCTCACTGAGTTACTGGCTCACTTGCACGCTTATTCATTTGCCCACTCAGTTACTTTATGATTTATGCGGTCACCCATCCCACGTCCCAATGACAATTTTCCAACGTGTTCTTAAAGTTACTCCTTCACCAGCAAATCGAAGCGCCCCTGGACTAAACTATCTTTTGTAAACTGCAAGTTTCTCAGTGCGCTTATGCGAATCCGTTGTCATGTCGGGTCCACCTCCTCCCATTGCCCTGCAGGTAATGCAACTCCAGTGCAGTCAGTGGTTCCCATAAGAAAGCACTTCTTGCAGATTGGCACACTTCACAGAGCCTGGAGCTCGACCTGAGGCTTCTAGTAGGAGCCACGAGCTGTCAGGGGACTGCTTTCAGTTCTGTGAATTAGTGGTAGCCTCAGATTGAAGTTCATCCACATTTCGGAATTTAATGCGTTTCACTTAGCTATCTTTATTAAGGGTGGGCGTAATTTGCGTAATTTTCTGTATCGTATTTATGCAAAAGGACAGCAAAAGTATTCGAGATTATTCCGATTTACATGAAGAGCATAACTCTGCATTTAGCGCTGTTTTCTCAAAATAAAATACATTCGTGTGCCCAAAATGGGCACGAGAAAGCATTTTGAAGAAAATAGTTCTAAAAGCAAAATAAAAGGAACAGCAGCAGCTGCTTGTGCTCTGTTTTTTGTGCCCTTTCTGTGTGGGTATTTTCTCCCAAAATACTGTAAATTATGCAAGCAGTCATAATTGCTAAATTTTTCGGTAATTTCGTGCCAGAGGCGTAACACAAAATTACCAAAATTACGCAGATTACCCCGGTGTTATCAACATTTTGCCCAAGCCTATTTTTTTTTTTAAACATCTGTTTATTTAATATTTGTCAGCATTCCGGGCAGTACATCATATCACATCCACGTTATATTTGTACACCATGTCGTGCTTCAATAATGAGGTCAACAGTGACATTGAATACAGTAAATAAAACAGAGCTAAAAAACAGGTAATGGTACTTCAATTGTGTTCATTCTTCAGTAGAGTCGATACCTCATAAAGACATTAGTGTCCCCTTCCTCCTCTTAGGCCTAATCTTGATTATGTTATCGGGACATTCATGAGCATTGCAAGCTTTGGCGTCAGCAATTTTCTTCTGGGATTAGGAGCGGTATTAGATTACATTACTGTCACCCACAAGTGCACCATGGTAGATCATATTCCTGCGATGCCCAGAAGCGGGACACATGCTGCTGGTGCGAGATTACTTGCAGAATTATGCCCAACTTTGGTTAGCACCATCAGTCTACAACCTTCAATCACGTCCATGTTTGCTTTGCTCGCTAATTAAGGGCAGGTTTAGTGGCTTTACCAATGTTTGTTGTTAGGTGTTTTACCGGAGTGCTTTCATTGAATTAGGTTGTCTTGTATACTGCCTAGCCTGGTATGTAATTGTGCCCTGGGCGTGCTTTGGGAAGCCCATTGTGTGTGAAACATACATGTAAACTTAGTTAATATTCAGTTTTATTTGTTAGCATGTCATGTTTCTTTTTCTGAAAATTATATGTTCAGCAAATGTAAAGATTCTTTTCTCAGAATTATCCTTTGAATGGTTTATGAAACATTAAAAACTGTATAAGAGTAAATCTGATTTTTGTAAGATTACTATCAATTTTGTGCAATAGAAAGGCTGTTTGAAGTTCTTGCAAAGCAGTGCTAAACATAAATTGGTCTTTTTAGGATCATAAATGTTTATATCTATCTAGCTCTTCCCAAATTAATTGATCCTTCCATTCACTTGCACATCCATTTACCCGTTATTAATCGTACCATCCACTTACCCAGCCATCTAACCATCCACCCGCTTAGGCATACAGTTATCTACCCACCAATCCACTCACCTTCCAATTCAGGCAGCAAGTCTCACAGACATCTTTCCATAAAACCGTTGAGCCACTTGGACATCAACTTGCACATTCACTCACTCACCCATCCAACCATACATCCACTCATACATCCACTATCTTCCTTGCACGCACGATTCCATCTTCCCACTGTCATCGAACTGGCTTTTCATTGGACAACTCAAATTCTTATCTTTCTACCACTGGCCTATCCACAACAACTCACTCATGCATTCACTAACACATTTATACTTCTACCTACTCACCAAAAACTCCATCTAAGGTACCTCCTTATCGCCTCACTCATTCAATACATCTGCCAGCACCTCAGGTCCAGAAACCCCTTACCCATCCACTCAGTCACTCATTTATCTACTCATTCAACGTATCCGTCATCCCATTCACATCTAGATACACACAGCATGCAAAGTCACCCATTAACAAATTTACTCTGGGGTGTGGCCTGGACGACCAAGATGGTGGACGTGCTCAAGTGAGCTCCATTATGCTGCTGCCATGAAGCTGCTTTCCTTGGTGATGGCATGCCTGTAAGGGTCGGTGTGTGGGGCCTGACAGGCTCCCTGGCTCACTGCTGACATAGCTGCTGGAACCCTGGAGCGGGGCTGTACCACACAAAGCGGTCCTGGTTGCGGCCTCAGAGAGCCATGTACTTCAAAATGGCTGGTCAGAAGTGGTGAGCATCTCCTGAATGTTCCTGGAGTGGCTGCAGCTGCATAACATCAATATCTCCACCCACCCTTGAGATCATGTGGGCCCGGGAGTGGGGCAAATCATACTCGGCCATACGACACAGGCTCCTGCCTCTGCTTGCGGGGCTCTGTTGCCCCAGGAAAGGGGATGGATCCATGGCGATGAGCACTGCAGCAGCTGGGGAGATATGATCCCTCCAGCTGCGTAGCGTGCTCAGTGCAGCCTCCCAGGAGGCCAACCCAGGAGGCGAAGTAGATTGTAGAAGCTGGGGGCTGCAACACCGACGGAGCCGTGGCCTGTATCCACCCTCCTTTATGGTGCAGGCAGGGCCGCACATGAACTGGCACCCTCATTCAGGCCAACTGAAGATCCTTCCGGCCTGAGACCAAGGCAGGCTCTCTTATCTTCAGTGGAGGAGGACCTCAGAGCGTGCAGTGGGTGCCGGCTCCTGGGCTTAAGGGGCCCGGGATCATGGCAATCGGTGGCCACGGGACACAGTCTACCGAGTTGGGGGTAGGTGTGGCTGGTGGGGAGCCTCGCTGGCATCTGCTTCAGCCCCTCCCTTCAGTGTCGCACCCTATCCCCTAAAGCCTACACCATTCCCTGCAGAGAGGGGTCCGGCTCACAGTACACCAGACACTGACTTGGCGCAGGGACTTCCTTGGCGGCCTGACGAGGATCATGTGAAGGCCCCAAGCTTGAGGATCTGGAAGCTTCAGGATTTCTACAAGGTTCATGGGCTGGTTGCTGGAGAAGTCCCTGACAGACTGGGGAGGTGGGCTGACTGCTTGTGCTGCCCAGGTACACTACGCCTGGAGCAAGAGGGTTAACGCCCCCCAGTGGATTTGAGTATTAGCCCACTAACAATGGATGACCATCTGGGGTGGCCCAATCCCTGGCTAACTATCTTATTCATCACTGTGGTGGGGCATAGAGATAGAACGTCATGGTACGTGACAAGGCTCCACAGGGCCAGGCCAAGACAGACAGGTTCACAGCTCCCCTAGGAGGGTTGAAGAGCACCCCTGAGGGGGAACTAGCAGCCTTGGCCCCAGCGGCCGTTGATAACACCTAAGTGATCCTGCAGGTCATTCAGGACTCCATGATGGCCCTAGAGACCAAAATAGGTAAAGTTGGTGTTCACGTGGCCCTGTTAGGCTAAGATTTGTGCCATAGCGTGGATCGAGTGACTGAGGCGGAGGGATCTCAGAGCTGGAGGACACAGTCTGAGGCCTCTCCTTGGAGGTGGCTCGCCTATCGAAAGACAGCAGAATGCTGCAGGACCACGTACAGATGCCGAAAACAGGGCCTGTTGGAATAAACTCTGATTCATTGGATTTACGAAGAGGGTCGAAGGGACCGCTACAGAGACTTTTCTGGAATAGTCGATCTGGACGTGGGTGAACCCGGAGAACTTGTCCCCTTGTTTTACCCATGAGCAAGCCCATCACTCACTGACCCGCAAGCCTATGCCCGTGGCACCACCACAGCCATTGATATCACAGTTCCTGAATTACAGGGACTGGGATGCCATTCTGGGGAGTGCCAGAGTGAAAGGGAACCTGGTGTTTGATGTGGAATGCAAAATGATTTTCCCTGACTATACTCCCCTGGGTTGAGCACAACAGAAATCATATGATCTGGTGAAGCTCAAACTGGGAGCTATGCATATCTCCCATATGCTTCTCTGATGCGCCAGGTTGTGCATTATCCATGACTCCAAGACTGTGTTCTTTGACACACCAGAAGAGGCCTGGACCTGGCTACCTGAACAACGACCACTCGTGACCAACCAACCTCCGCAGTGGCAGTTGACCACTCTGCCCAAAGCAACAGGCCATAAGCTCAAGAGGGAAAAAGAAAATCTACTATGGAAGCATTCACATAAGGGACACGGGGGGCATTGGACGCGGAGGCCTCCATGGAATCCAAAGGGGAAAAATCTGAGCTCTCAACAGATGCTGAACCTGCATCCCAGCCTCATTCTGTTGAAAATAAGGATCATAATCCGGACTGAGTCCCCAATGTTAAGTGTGAAAATTCATATTACACATCAGCACATTTGTATCCTTGGACAGTACTACCAATTACGGTTTCTCCGGGGGCAACTGATGGATGTTCCGCCCGACCTATTTGAGTATGTGAGTATATCAACCCACCCTTAGTTCTATTTTTAAGTTGGGGATGGGCAACAGATGTTTCTTTAGGGAGGTAAGAATAGGGTGGGGCAGTTGGGGGTACTAGGGTTTGTTTTTGAATTGTATGTTCTTAGATTGTTTTGCTTCCTTTGTTGCTTGTTGGCTGTAGATGCACTACACAATCCTGCATTATTTACACAACTGGCGAGCTGGCCGCACTGCTCAGGGACCTACTGGGCTTTACCCAGATGGGGGTGGAGTTGGGGGGGTGGGATGGGGTGCGTTAACCTATGCACTGCTTCACTCGCCAGCCTTACCACTACTAATATAGGGGTGTACTCAGTGATGACCTGGAATGTCAACAGTCTCTTAGACTGGATCAAGAGGGGGTCCATACTCCAATTTGCACAACATAACCCATGGGTCTTGTTGCCCCAAGAGACCCACCTACAGGGTCACAATTGACACTTCATGGCCCGCAGTCACCATCCTATACACAAAACGTGACCCCTTGCGGTAACCAGGGTCACATGGGAAGTTCTGAGTCAGTATATAATAATGGTAGGGGCCCTAGAAGACACCTCATATCAAATAAGGTTTATACGCCCCACATGCCACGCATCAACGCACTCTAAGGGCCCTTAGAGTCCTGGTAGCCGCCCTGCCCCCCCGGAGTGACTATTGTGGTAGGAGACTTTAATGATGTAATGGAACAATAGAGCCGAGGCAGGGAAAGGGCCTGCCTGAGTGCTCAAGAGGGTTGGGACTCAGTGATTCCTGGTGGGGTTGGAATCCTTGGAAACAAGAGTATACACATGCTTCAGCAGCTCACGGGTCCCTGTATCACAGAGAATACTTGTTTCTTCCAGCTTAAGATCTCTTCCATACAACAAGATCATTAATACTTCCCCAGCAGGATTTTGGACCATGCTCCAGTGTTGACTCTCTCTTTGGTACCCCATGTGTTTGGGATTGCCTAATGTGGCACCTCAATGCCTGGCTCCTTGTGGACGACCAATTTATGGGTTACTTTATGGATGAGCTAAAAACCTTTCTAGACATAAATAGGGGCACAATTGAGTCATTGGGGGTGTTTTGGGGAGCGTGAAAAGCCTCCATGAGAGGTATTTTCCATTCATATGTTAGTGGAATGGACCATGAAAAAAGGAGCTTTGTAATTGACTTGGAAGCCTCACTACTGGCACAGGAGCGTGGGAACCCCAGTAGGTTGACAGACCCAATGCGGCACCAGTTGGACCTCAGTAAACCAATGCTGCACCAGTTATGCATGGAGGAAGCTTGGGAGTGTTGGATAATCTACGCATGGAAGGTGTATGAATTGGGGGGACAAATGGAGCAAGCTCTTACACTGGTGGGCCACGAAGAACTCGGAAGCTAAGGTGATACGAAGCATAACGGATGAGGCCGGGCAGATAGTTGAGGATTCGCAGGGGATTGTGGAGATCTTTGCCTGTTTGCAGCACAGGCCCATCCAGAATGTGAATCGTCGACACCCTTGGTCGCCGACCTTCACGTGGCCCGACTGGAAGTGGCAGCCAGGGCAACTCTGGAGCAAGCCATCAACCTCGAGGAGGTGGGAAACGCACTGGCAGATCTCATCTCTGGGAAGATGCCAGGCCCAAATGACTACTCAGTGGAATACTAGTGCAGGCTTCTGCCGGATATTCTTGCACCTTCACTAGATTTATTTACCAAGGCTAACGCCATAGGTCATTTTCCTCCGGGCATAGACCTAGCTATTCTGGTGGTACTGTCCAAGCCAGGCCACCCTCATAACAACTGTGCATTGTACACGCCCATTTCCATTATCAATACAGAGGGGAAGCTATACGCAAAACTCCTTGGCAACTGCCGGCTACGGGTCATTCCACATGTGATCCATCCCGGCCAATGTGGTTTTATTCCATGCAGTAGTACCAGACACTACATCTGGAGGGTGCACTTGGCACTGACCTGCATTCGGGATAAGGGTGGTCCAGCAGCTCTTCTCTTGATAAGCTTTGAGAAGGTATTTGATACTATAAGTGGGTCGTACTTGGAAGAAACCCTTATTGGTATGGGGTTTAGACCTAAATTCTGTGCCATCGTCAGGGTCCTTTATGCTGGTACACATGCCCAGGTACTTATCAATGGGATGCTATTCCATAGATTTCCCATCAGAGTGGCACCAGACACAGATGTCTCCTCTCCCCCACTCCTGTTTCCAACGGCCATAGAGCCTTTGTCTGTGTGGATCTGGTGTGTTGCCCAGATATGGGGATTTGATTGGGGCCTGGCAACAGAAGATTGTATAGCCCTTTATGCTGATGACATCCTGTTGTTCTTATCCTGACCGGCTCCTCTGTATCCTAGATGTCTTCGGACCTGGCATCCCCACACCTGGATACATCAATTTAGTTTTTAATACCTGTAGATTTACATCTCCAGGGAACCGGGCCTTACCGGAAGCTTAAATCTTTGCCTGGTGGTGTGGAGGGCTTGGGAGGACATGGCACGATGGGACAAGCTCCCCCTTAATCTCCTGGGTAGGATAGCAATCTTCAAAGTGACTCTCCCGAGGCTCCCATATGTCTTTCAAAATTACGCCCTACACATCCCAAGGGCCTGGTTCAGAGCTATGACGGCCTAGGACGCAATTTATATCGGCAATCAAAGCCCTGAGAATGCATTCGGCAAATGTGTCTGCATGGCCTAAGATGGCGGTCTTGCAATGACAGATGTTCACCTATACTACTGGCTACCTTACTCTTGCCCATCAGTGAATAGATGCAGAGGGGTTTGGGAGATCTCTTGTATCAGGGTAAGCTGTCCCTCCTGGACTTCAATAAGGTGATGGGTATCCTTTACGGGGCGCCCATTCTGGCCTCCCTCCCAGAGGTGACACAGGTGGTGTTTCAGGCATGGAGAGCGATCCTGAGATGGACCTAATAGGACCATTTAAGACCACAGAACTACATTCAAGCCCCTCTTGTGGGCGGGCAAGTAGTTGAACCATGTCTCAAAACTGGAGGGTTTTAGAGGTTTGAACCATATAGGGATAGCAAAGCTGGGTGATGTCTGGGAGCGGGACTGCATAAATTCGTCCCAGGAGCTAAGCGCAGACTTCCAAATGCCGACCTCCCAAAGTTTTTAGTATCTCCAACTCCGGCATGCGCTTCGTGAATATTATGGGGACCTAGAGAATGTCCCAGAATACGACCCACTCGAGGGAAGTCTGCTTATAGGCTATCTGGGAAAGGGTGTGGTATCTCAGATTTATAAGACCCTGGTAGTTCACTCACCAGACCTGATGGGCTGCTTGAGTGGGAAGTGGGAGGAATGGGTGGGAGCATTGGACAAGGCAGATTGTAGGCGCATGCATAGCACTTAACAATGCCAGCAAGGCTTCAACTGGTGCAATTCAAATACCTCCATCAGGCATATCTCGCACCTCTCGGACTGAGGAGGGCTGGAACTTGTGATAATCCTGTCTGCTATAGGTGCTAAGACCCACAAGGGAATTTTTATTACAGGGTGTGCCCTTGCCTGGATATATATAGGTATTGGACCACAGTGTTGACCACCCTTTCTTGGGTGATAGGAATATACATTGAGGTTCATCCAAGGATTGCACTGCTGGGTATACTGGATGATGTGGGAGGGCCTAGGGGAGATAGAATGCTGCTGGGGTTGGCAAAGAGGGACATAGCAAGACAGTGGAACTCCCCTACAGCCCCATTCATGGCATGGTGGATAAAAGGTATAGACGGGTGTGGCAAGATGGAAGAAACGATTTACATGGCGAGAGGCTGTCCCCGTAAATATGAAAACATTTGGAGTAAATGGTAGTCACATTATGACCTGGAAGGTTGAGAACGAGACTGTGTGGTTCTGAGCAATGACCTGCAAGTGGCGGAGGGGGGCAAGAGCAGGTCAGGGTGCTGAAGAGTACTGCACTGTTGTTGTGAAAACAAATTTACTCTCCATCTCTTTTTAAAGTTCTTAGGTTAAAGATTTATTTAGTTTTGCAACTAAATAATTAACTTGACATTTTCCATTCCATTCATTCCAAATACTGGAGACAAAATACACACAGTGCATAGCTACCAAGTGGCCCATGCTTTCTTTGCCAAATTCAGTCGGTCCTAGGTGTTTAGCCAGCTGCATTTTGCATTATGAAACTTGTAGGTTTCCCTGTTAATGTTGTATTGTCCAAAATGTTCTCTTTAAAACAAGCGTTGCATCAGTTTGGGACTGTGAGGGATAGGAACAGCCCTTTGCCATGCCCTTCGGCTCCCCTGGTACTGCCTGTCCAGCACCTGGTCTTAGTTGTCTTGAAGGCAATTACATGAGCAATAGGCAGTGCACTTAGAACCCTGATACTTCTGCTAGTAGGACAGGCAGCTCTCTGTCCCTGAAATCCCCTTTTCCACTCAAAGATATGCATTACACATTACATATGCACATTAACCTACAGACAGTAATTGAACTGAGGAGGCAGAAAAGGCCCTTCAACTTTGACTTGGATTTGAAAACATCACAACCTGTATTTTTTAATGTATCGGAAATTATTATAGTGGAAGATCTCTGAACCGACTGCAGGTAATTGCACTTGACACCTCCCCCTGACAGAAAAAATAACCACTGATAAAGCCATCTTCACCAATTGCACAACCATGGAAGCAAGCTGGATGTGAACCAACTGCCTGTAGCTCAGCTCTAACAGGAAGGAAGTACTGTTCTTCAGCAGCAAGACCCCTCCCAAAGGACTCCACCTGGTGGCCATTGAAGCTAGGACCAACACCCACACACACAGACCATGTAAGAAATCTAGGGATCCACCTAGACCAGTGGTTCCCAACCTTTTGACTTCTGTGGACCCCCACATTATCATTAATGGAACCCAGGGACCCCCACTGAATCATCATTGGAATCCGGGGACCCCCACAGAGTTATTACTGGAAGCATGAGACCTAATTTGTCAATATTTGTTAATATTTTTTAATTTTCTAAGCAGTCACAGACCCCCTGAGAAGGCTTTGCAGACCCCCAGGGGTCCCCGGACCACAGGTTATGAATCACTGTCCTAGACGACAAGCTCAACGTTATGGCTCAAGTCAACGCAGTGTGGACCTTCTGCTCCCACATCCTATGCATGCTGCACAAAATGTTCAATTAGTTGCCTCCGAACACCAGACGGACCACTACACAAGCACTCATCACCAACAGGCTGGACTACGGCAACACTCTACACCAGAATCTCCAAACAACTCCTGCACAGATTTCAGCCAAGAGAACCACTGCAAGACCCACACTCGACTTCCAACTCCACACTCACATCACACCACACCTCAGGAAGCTTCAATGGCTCCCATTCACAAACACAGTCAATTCAAACTTCTCACACACTCATAAAAAGCCCTACATTACACTGGACCAGAATACCTAAACAGCTGCATACATACACTTTCACCAACACACCACACATCAACACTGCCTCACTCTCGCTCACACACATTCCCTGCATCCATAACAGCAAAACTGGAGGCCACTCATTCTCCTACATCACACCCAAGACATGGAACAACCTCCTTCAATACATCAGAGCCTCCTCCTCACTTCTTCTTTTTTTTTAAAACGTCTCTTTATTAAAGTTTTTTCAACAATTATACAGCATGGTAGTGGCAACACATATAGTGCATACGGCGTCAGTGGTCACACAGTTCACAGAATAGACTTGAGGGGTGCCTTCTTCCCAGGCCAAAAGGTCTCCCAGCCAGGGGCCATCAGCCGCTGACGAATGCCCCGCACCTCCTCCCCGTGCAGTGTCATGGCCTCAACCTTTGCCCATCTAGTGAACCACTGAGCTGAGGTCGGAGGGATGGGGGACTTCCAGCCGGAAGTGATCATCTTATTTGCCAATTTGAGAGCAGAATCAAGGAAATGGGTAGCACCCAAGGCACACACCTCCCAGGTGGAAAGATTTGAGATGACCACGAGGTATATCAGCTGTGTAAGGACAGAGGGCCAATAAGTGTGTAAGTGTGTGCAGGCACATGAGGTGTGTTTGAGATCAGCTTCCTGGAAGCTACATCTAGGGCACAAGTCAGAGGCTCCAGGAAAGACCTGTGTGATCTGTTTAGGAGCAAAATATGCACAGTGAAGGATTTAAAACTGAAAGAGTTTCCTGCTGGCATTGCAATACACCCTTGTCCAGTATGCCAGCAGCCTCCCCTACTGTCCAACCCAAAGTGGTCTGCCAAATTCCTCCTCCCAAACCTCAGGAGCTGGAGAGAAATTTGCATGTGCGTAAAGATGGCCCCAGTAAGCCATGTGATTAACCTATGACCCTTAGTATGGAGTGTTTGTAGGAGTTGGTATGTGTTGATTTCAGGGCCCTGTGCCCCCTCACTTCAGCCTCCCTGTGTCCTCCAGTACCCCCCTCAGGGAATCATAAAGGAGAAATTGGCCATTGGGAAGGGCATATTGTTCCACCAGAGCCACGACTTGCGGCAGCTGCTCTTCCCAACTCCAGAGGTGGCCACTGGAGAAGCCCCCCCCAGAGCAGGGAACCCAAGCAATAAATGGCTAGGGCATATGGGGAAACGTGTCTAGTAAGGCAAAGCATGAGTTTTAGGCAGGCGATGGCTACCCTCGGGAGAAGAGGCAGGTCAGGGAGGGCATTCACTTGGGACTGGAGGAGGTGAAGGAGGAGTGCACACAAGAGGGGTGGTCCAAACATCCCTGTGTCTGCCAAATAGCAGCCCGCCAACCAGCAGGAAAACCACTGTAACTAGGCTGCCAGATAATAGTGTTTGAAATTAGGCGCCCCAAGGCTGCCCTGCTTAAAGGGGAGCTGGAGTTTCACAAGAGCTGCCAGTTCAAGTGACTCATGCCAGAGGAGATCCCCCAAAAGGGCATGCAGACCCTGAACTAAGGAACAAGGGGGGGGGAAACGGGGAGATTTACAAAATGATAAAGGAGGCGGGGAAAGAGGATCATCTTAGACATTGCCACTCTGCCAGCCACCGACAAGGGAAGCAATGCCCAGAAGGGGATGGGCGAGTGAATCAAGGCAACAGCTGACACTACGTTACCCTCTACAGGGTCCGAACTCACGTGGTACATCCTAATCCCGTAGTATGGATCAGAGGAGGGCTCCCATCGGATTTGCCCCACCTCCAGATCAGTAGCCCTCAGTTTCATCCCCTGCACCAACAGGAGCAAACAGGACTTATATCAGCTGACTAATAATCCCTACACCCAGCCAAAGTTCACTAGCAACAATGCAACCATGTAGAGGTCGGAGACCACATCCTGCAAATTTAGCAGGACTTTGTCTGCATACAGGAAGGCCACATGGGTTCAGTCGTGCAGGGGAACACCCCAGCCCAGCCCCTCCACCCACGCCTGTGAGGCCAATGGCTCCATAGCCATGGCAAATAACAAGAGTGAGAAAGGACAGCCCTGTTGGGTGCCACATGTAACCACAAAAGGCCCGATATTCGCCCCGCCCCCCAAAAGTGAGTCCTAGTGGTGGTTGAGGCATATAGGAGCCGGATATGCCTGGTGATGTAAGGACTAAGATCAAACCTCCAGCAGTAGTGCCGCTGCTCTAGGCCAACGGCCCCACATCGCCTTGATGATCCTGAACAGCCGGCAGACACACAGGGGAGTGTTCCTCCCCAGGATAAATCTGTTTTGATAGCTATGGATCAAGCACAGCAATAATTACTGAACCCTATGAGACACTATCAGGCTAAATATCTCGTAGTCTACGTTTAGGATTGCAATAGGAAGCTAGGTCCAATGCGTCCTTGCCCTGTTTGAGCAACAAAGCTATGGAGGCATAGTACATCGTGGCCAGAAGGGTCCTGGGAGCAAGTGCCACCTCATGGAGCTGGAGGAGCCATGGGGCCACCACATTCTGAAAGGACTTGTAAAAATCTGACAGAAGGCCGTCTGTCTCAGGTGACTTCCCAGAATCCAGGGCAGTGATTGCCGCTCATTTCCTGGATTGCAAAGGGGACATCAGGGTCCGTCTGCTTAACTAGGTTAAGCCTGAGGAGCTGCACAGGGTCCAGAAACTCCCCTAAGACCAGATGGTCCATCTCCGGTGAGGGGCTGTGAAGGTCAGAATAAATATGAATCTTCTGCTGGGAGTGTAGGAAGCTCCCATCCAAAGCGTGGAGTTAAAGCACTGTCTCCTGATTGGCATCCCTGTTAACCAGCCACTCCAACAGCTTTCCCAATCTGTCACCCCGAGCATGCTTCCTGGCGGTGTAGGAAGCAAATTTAAACAGTGGAGACTGTCTCAGCCGGGTTGCTCTCTCCCGGATGGGGGTAGGTAGGAGGAGAGGGTCCTCAGTCACTCACCGCTCTGCAGCAATGTAATCACATTCAACTGGCTCCATCTCATGAAGGATCACAGACCGGACCCCAACCACCACCTGTATATTTTTACCACATAGCCCAACCTTGAAGACCTCCTAGGCAGGCCCCTTAGCAAACCAGGATGACGAATGAGGTAGGAAGCCAAGCAGAAGCAGGACAAGGTGGCAGGGAAGGCACTCTTTAAGAGGTCTCAGTCCTCGGGGGGGTTGAGGGGGTGGGTCCGACAGAGTCTACGGTGAGGCCCATAGGCACAGGGCATCATACCTGCCAAAGCAAGGGGCTTCGACAGGCTCTGATGAGCCGCAGCTCCGCCCTCACAAAGCAAGCATGACAGAGGCTAGAGGGCAGGGGCCCAGGCTGAGGTGCTACACTACTGTCCCTAGGATGCACCCTGGTCCATGCAGCCCTAAGGTTCCAGACCTCCAGTCATGTGCCTTCTTAGTGCCACAACGTGGGGCTCTTTGCACCCTGGGGCCCCCCTCACCTCGCTCGAGGTGCCTCCAGCATCTCCTGAGGGTCCCAGGGGAGCTGCTGATGCAAGGCCAGGCAGAGTTGGGGCCCATTTCCTGTATGCTCCCCAGCACCTTAGGGGAGCGCAGGCAGACTTTCAGGGGGAACTGCTCTGGGTCTAGGCTTCCCTTCCTGAATGTCCCCATTGCCTCTGTGGAGTCCCCTCTGTGGATGACAAGAGTTCATGTCACTGATGTGCGGAGGATCACTGCTGATGAGGTGGCCGGGGCTAGACCATGCCCCCTCCTCCTCACTTCTTGAGTTCTGCAAGAAGCTGAATACTTGGCTCTTCGTATTGGCCGCTTGGGGACCACAAACCTACACACCTGCCCAAGCACCTGGATACTCTCTCAGGTGATTAGAGTGCGATACAAATCAAACTGACATAATACCAAGCATGGTGTGTGCCAAGAGGTTATTCTGGAGAGTTTAGAACCTGTTGAATCTAGGTCAGGAAGCAACTCTTCCACTCAGAGACTCCCTTTGCCACGCTGAACTGTGGCTATCTATCACTGTCCTTGTAGAAAATGGCAGTCCCACAAACTTTCAACATTAAACTTTAATGATCTGCTGTTCTTACTTGGGCCAACCAAATACCTGGTGAGTTGGTGTTACCAGGTGACTCTTGCTACTGCTGTAATGGTAACAATTACCATGTTGTGACAAAAGTACTACAGAGACTCCGTACAATCCATAGGATAGTGGCTGATGACTCTCCCATGAGTGCTCCACTGAACCCCAGATATGAAAGATGAGCAGCACAGGTGCCCTTCAATTGGGATGTATATGTGATCTAGTGTGAACAACTCTCAAGAAGGAACACAAAGGGTATGCCCTTGGGAGAAATGTGACTTTTCCTTGCTAGGAAGTCCAACAGGGTGTGAGTCTAAAAGCCTTGAATGGGAAGCCTCCTTTGATGGGCAAATGGTGGACACACACAAGAGGGGCTGCTTTTTCTATTTTGCAAACAGGTTGGCATCGAGGACAGAGAGGGTGAAGCTGTTTAACTGTTTTCTCTGTGGGGGTGTATCATCCAGGTAGCAAAACTTTTGGGGTGGGCTAGGGAGCTCTACACACAACAAGATAAGTGTTCTGCCATTTTGGGAGTAGGCAGAATAGTGCATTTCGGGACAGATAGTTGCAACACTTAAGAGGAAGTAGTGAATATGTAGGAGGGGAGCTAGTAGCCCATTGGCTAGTAGGTGCTACATCCCCTGAGGTCACTAAATGGGCATAAAAGTGTCACCCCTAGCACCCAGATCTTATATCACGTTTGTACTGAAGACTGGACTGAAGATGGGCTACCCTGCTGTTCCCTTGACCCGGCAAAAAAAGGCTGCATAGAGACTGGACTGCACCTGCTCCTCCTTCAGCTAGCAAAGAGGGGACTGCGTCCGTGGTTCCCTTCTCCATCCCAAATCTCAGACAGAAGTGGTGACTCCAAGAATCAGTTGGATGTCCTCTTGTTACAGCTACAGGGCCACAAAAGCTGAAGGAGGCTGCTTTGGCAAATTTGTAGCCAAGAGCACCTGACAGCCAACGTGACCCAGCACTCAAAAGTTTCACCCGAGTCTGCTGGACCCAGGAGAGTCTTTGGAGTACAGTTAGTCATCCAGGACGGAAGGTATCCCCAGTTAGAGGGAACCACTGGTCTTGCTGTCGCAGAGACAAAGTAGATCAGCTGCACTGGTTTTTGATTGGACTTCAGCTAGACTTCGCGGTACATCAAACCCTCCCACACCCACCCCGGCTAAAGTTGCCCCAGCATGACATGGACCGAGGAGTAGCCCTAGGAAGACCACCATCACCAGATCACTATACTCAGCATCCTTCACCTTCTTCAGCAAAATGCATCCCTTGCATCAGGACCCACTCCACTATAGTGTATGACGATTCACACATAGAGCCTGGAACTGGAATGGAGACTGCTTTGGTTCCGAGGTAACTGTCCTACCAAGCCTAATTGGCTTCTGTGACCTGCTCCCTGCCGGAGTTGGTCACCCACAGCTGCCCGGAGTAGTACCTTACGACTCTATAAAAGTTTCCTAAAGTTTTGAAAGTGAATCACTAACCACAGTAATTGGCAATGCTTTTCAAATGAAAAGCAGTTATTTATTATTTTATTAAAAATGTATATCCTTCTGGTGGGTTTTTGTCTTTGAGGTGTCATTCTATAGATAAAAATACAACCTTTTTTTTATAAATTGGCGTCAGATTTTTATGAGGCTCAGTTCTTTCTTATTTAGCCGTTTTGGCTCTACTTAGTGCTTTACACTTGATAAAGCCTAAATGCCCAGAGCCACAGCTACCAAGGGTTGAGCTAAGGTTTTTCAAATGAATCTCACTGGACCCAGTAAAGGTAGTGAGTTTATTACAACCATACAGTATAATAAGCTGCTTTCCTCAGGCACATCAAATAACTGACCTCAGGAGACACTTCAGTACCTGCTGGTGTCTGCCAACAGGTAGTCCCTGTAGTTCTGCTATGACTTGGAGGGGAATTCCTCCCTCCCCCTTTCATCTCCCTTCTAGCATACTGACCTGTGGTCAGCGTTCATTGCCATTGTGCCATTGTAGCAAATGAGGGTCCTTTGATCTTGCTTCTTTTAATATTAGCCTTCTATTGAGTGTTCCTGGGATTCCCCCACCCAACATATCAGATGAGTTGGTACTGCCTGGTGACTCCTCTGGTACCACCGAAGCAGGCCTGCCTTAATCCTATGCATTCCCACCATTCAATGTAAAAGACAACAACACTGCTATTCAGTCACTGCCATGAAGAGCTATTTATCCATATGTATTCAGGGCTAAATTCTCATTCTTATCTGATCATTTTGTTCACTAATGGCCCACTTTCTCATTTTTGTAGGTATTTGTCTCTAAATACACTGCATCCAATATTCTTAACCCTGGGATGGAAAGAGCTTCTCTTCCCAAAAGACAAGTTCATGAAATTCTAAAAATAATTGATTATTTTGTTTTCAGACTTCCATAACACGAAACAGACACCACATATGTTTGTGGTAATCTTCAGACTTCCATGATACAAAGCCTGAAACTTCATAAGGTTGCGGACCACCAACTAGTGTACACATCTCTGTATGCTAGATGGTAGCCCGCAAACTTGTGCTGTTTTAGACTTTGGGCCTCATTATGACCCTGGCGGGCGGCGGAGGCCGCCCGCCAGGATCCCGCCCTCCAAATTACCGCGCTGCGGTCAAAAGACCGCGGCGGGTATTACGAGTTTTCCCCTGGGCTGGCGGGCGGTTCCAGTTAAACCGCCCGCCAGCCCAGGGGAAAACGACCTTCCCACGAGGATGCCGGCTCGTAATCGAGCCGGCGGAGTGGGAAGGTGCGACGGGTGCTACTGCACCCGTCGCGTATTTCACTGTCTGCAAGGCAGACAGTGAAATACATTTTGGGGCCCTCTTACGGGGGCCCCTGCCGTGCCCATGCCATTGGCATGGGCACGGCAGGGGCCCCCAGGGGCCCCGCGACCCCCCCTACCGCCATCCTGTTCATGGCGGCTTTCCCGCCATGAACTGGATGGCGGTAGGGGGGGTCAGAATCCTCATGGCTGCGGAGCGCGCTCCGCAGCCATGGAGGATTCCAATGAGCAGCGGAGAGTCAGCGGGAGACCGCTGACTTTCCGCTTCTGACCGCGGCTGAACCGCCGCGGTCAGAATGCTCATTGGAGCACCGCCAGCCTGTCGGCGGTGCTCCCGTGGTCGGTGGCCCTGGCGGCCACCGGCCGCCAGGGTCAGAATGACCCTCTTTGTATCATGGAAGTCTGCAGATTACTGCAAACTTATTCAGTTTTATACTTTGCATTATGGAATTCTGAAGATTACTACAAATGTACGCAGTTTAGTACTTGTATTACGGAAGTTTGAAGATAATGTCTTCACCTGACCCTCCGTCTACAACTTTCTGTGACTTTGAGTTGAAGAACTGCGCTATAAAAGCTTTGACTTTCAATCTGTGATGATCCTTTGACAGGTGAATTCACAAGGATGGACATGAGATCCAGTTTCCCGGAAAGAATATCAAGGATTGTTATTTCAGGCCAGTAAGATACTAATTCCAGGCAAATCATTACTGTAAGAAAATGGTGGAGAGGATATAAGCCCTTCGTAAATAATAAGTTCAACATCTTGTCAGGTCCAACAGACAACTCCAATGAATAACAATGAATAAATCTCTGCTCAACCCTTGGTAGCTACGGGACAGAGCAGACAGGCTTAACTTAATGAAAAATTTGTAAACTACTTAGCAGTACCAAAATGTTTAAAAACAGACAACACACAAAAATTCTACAACCAATCTCTAGAGACAGAGATTATTTTAGTTTGAAATATGA
The DNA here is from genome assembly GCF_031143425.1 of Pleurodeles waltl. Lineage (NCBI taxonomy): Eukaryota > Metazoa > Chordata > Amphibia > Caudata > Salamandridae > Pleurodeles > Pleurodeles waltl. Next base: position 267,262,059 of record NC_090444.1, on the reverse strand, counting down.
CACAAAATGATTAAAATCTAATAGGGGAAATCAGAGATATACATTTACAAAGTTCAGGGGAAAAAAGCACTAGGAAATAGTAAAGCCCCAAGCAGAAGTCACTGTTCACGATTGACTGGGACCCAGGTATGACTTCAGGCTGACCACAATGGAGTGGTGATCGGACACACCAAAGGGTTCATACCTGTTCGTAATTTTTACCTTCTGACTTGTATGACAAAGCTGAATCTGACAAAGTCCTCTCTAATTCGGACACTTTTACTGCAAAGTACCACTGAAACCCTAGAGATCTTGAAAGTCAAAACATTTTTTGGGTCCCAACTTTTCAGACATTCAGGAACAGTTCCCCTTGGTAACATCTAAGGCTCTCAGGTCCTCAGGAACAGCACTTATGTGTCAGGACTCATTCCAGCAGAGGCCACTAGCAGGGTCCAGTACAGGTCCAAGTGCTCATGGTCAGCTGGTCTCTCCAAGAATAGGGCTTGTGAAGCTTGTTAGGGCCCTGAGGCCACAAAGGAAGTCAGACAACAGCCCCTTGGAGTCTATGTCTCAGTCCTAAGTACAACTGGGAGCAGGTCCAGTTGCTCCCATCCTCCCATCACAACACAGATGGCAGTCCTCTTGTGTTTTTCCACCAGTCCAGAAACATTTCTCACATTCTGGTGGTGAGGTGGCACATTTGTAGAATTTACTAGGCAGTTGGGTGGGAGGGACTTTTGGGCAAGGTAAAGGTTTACTTTGACCGGTTCACCAGTAGGTTTAAAAGCTGTAGCAGTCAGACTACACATATAGGCCTGACGCCATGTTTTCCTTGTCAGCCTAGTGGATGGCACAATAGGTGCTGCAGTCGCTAGGTGACATTTACACTTTTCATGCCATTTGTGTATTTTCCCGCACCATATATTATAGCCTTACAGGAAAGTTATATATGAAAAATGGGGATTAGCCAATTTTACTATGTTTTAGGAGTCAGGACACATATACTGAAACGCCAAACACCATCAGTGCCACTCATCAACAATGGAGGTGACCATTCAAAAGGAAATATTTTTTTTTAAACAATTACAAACAGCTGTTATCCAACTCTGATATGATAATCCCAGTTCAGTATGCCCTAGTGCAAGAAAAATGCAAGACTTTATTCCCAGGACCTTCTGGCCAAGTATCAAGAATTTTTTTACGGAATTGAGTAAGGTACTGCCAGAATAAGGTATTTCATAAAAGTCTTTAGGTCTGTTACAAGCATTAGCAAGGCAACAGAAAATTCTGGACATTTTGTCAAACTTGTTTGCTCTCAAGGATGCACTGTATTATTAGTTTCAATAGATTATTTCACCAAACAGGCGCATATAGTCCCTTTGACAAAGCTACTCACCGCTGCAGAGTTTCCATAAGACTTTCTTAAAAGAAATTGTTATGATTCCATGGGCTTCCAGAAGTTATTGTTACAGGCACAGGAGCTCAGTTTATAACTAGGTTTTGGAATTTATTGTTGGAACAATTAGGCTCCACCAATTTTAAGTCAACCAGTTACTATCCACAGATGGATAGGTAGACTGAGAGACTTAAACAGTTGAATAATATTTGCACTGTTTCTTGTCTATTGGTGGAAAATTGCATCTCTAGGTCTTCAATGACTTATTTGCTTAGAGCAAATCGCAATGTAATTTAGTGGGTTTTCTCCTTCTTGTACACTTATGAGTTTCACCCTACGGTTTGGCTTTTTGTATTTCCGCATATCAACATCCGTACAGGTACTCCTACAACCCATACTGCCTGTTCCTAAGTCAGTGATCCAAAATGTGTTAGCTCTCAAAGCTACCTGCAAGAAATTTGCAAATAGAAATAGAACACACCCATCAACAGATACCATTGAAAACTTGGTTTGGCTGCCTCCTTCACATTTAGTCATTCCAGGCTCCCGCCCCATGTTTCCCCTTTTATTTGTAAGTCCATTCTCATTTGAAAGGTTAGTAGGTTCTGCCGCAGTCAAAATTAAATGGCTTAAGACATGGAAGTCTTGCCCTGTTTTCCAAATATCAAAGATTAAGCTAGCTAAAATCACCCAAAACCTTCTTAAGTAGTTACACCTTAGAGTTATTGTGATTTCAAAATCAAATCCATATAACATTCTAAGATCAGAAGAGGTCGACTTCAGTATCTCACTGAATGAAAAAGATATAATGCAGTAGATAGCTAACAGGAAGCAGCCTCATTTGTGCATGCTCCTAGATTACTCCAAGAATGTAATTCTGTCTTTCCTCATACTGCCATTGTCTTTCCTGCACTTTTGTTGTTTTGTTCCTTTCCTTTTTGGATAGATATATGGATAAATTGCATTGTTTTTAGTCATTCAGACCATAAAAACGAATTCCCTTTGTGTTTTCCTTCTTCTTCAGTTCCTCAAGCATCTGCGCTTAATCAATATTCCACCACTGTTGTCTTGCGATGCTATTTGTTCTTGTATATTATCTGTTTTCCTGCTGCGACAAATGCCTTCTTGTGTACATCTTTGGTGTTGTGATGGTCATGAGCTTAGGATGTTTTGTTCTTGGTATATCCTCAAGTTGTTATTTGCCTTAACAAGTGGTGTATCAAGTAAACAAGTGCTCAGAGGCCAGGGAGGTTCTGACAATACTCCAGATATTCAGGATACAACATTATACAATATTTTTTGTTTATTCACATCATGCAACTGACTTTTCCCTCAATGACAATTTATAGTGAGGCACTTGCATACACCTGGCGCGAGGGCCGTGAATCCTGAGAGATGAGCAGAGTACCCAGTGTCTTTCGCTCTCTCTCTTCTTCTACCAATTACCCATTTTCCCCTGATGAGAGTGTGTTGACTCTGGAAAGAGCATTAAATCCCAGTTTCCTGGTCTCCTTAGAGAGCATGATTAGAGGGTTATTGTCAGAGCTTCTGTCTCCAAGTCTTCCATGTTTTTCTAGTCCTGACAGGAAAAAGAAAGTGGCAGAAAAAAAGTCATCAGAAGCATTAGTGCTGAAGACAGTCAGGGCCTTTCCAAAATAATTCTTTAGGTATCCTGTGAAGCTGGTGTTTCTTTGCCAACTATCTCTTCATTAGAAGAGAGCTAGCTGGTGTACACTGAGGTCGATGAACACTCAAAATAAAGACATTGTGAGAATGACCCTTCACCCTGTTGTGTTTGCAAGCAATTTGGTACTGATTAAGAAGTATGACAAATGACTTTCTTTGCTCATCATTTCAAAATCTGGTTGGTGTACCAACATTTCACAATGGAGTGGACACATCTCATGCAGGATGACAACGTAGAGTAAAACTGGTTAGCTAGTCTGAATCACAAAGATGTCTAAAAGAGAGACCTGATTTTTCTCTGTACAGCATTTTCCTTGTTCATCCTGGACAAGCTTTTGAAGTTTTTAGTCTGGAACTTCAGCAAAGTCATCAAGCTAATTGCTGTGGTGGAACTATGGCCAAGATTTGTCCAAATCATCATCATGTTCCTAGATTAAATAATAGTCATATCACAGGACAGAAAGACACTAGATCCTCTGGAATGTTTAGTGTAAACCTTCTATAGGAAATGTGAATAATGATGACCAAGGAGCAAACTTTACTGACTTAAGGAACAAAACGCTCACCATAGAGGTAATAGCAACAATGATCAGTCTTCTGCCACAGATCGTCTGGGACATTTGAAGGGAGATCAAAATGATACTCCACTGGGGCATCATATTTCTCAGCGCCTTCCCCTGAATGATCAGAATCCCCTCACCCTTTGTTCATGCTATTTCTCCCAAGCCTTCTGTGAGCGAAGAACCTTCATTTCAAGAAGAGCTTCACCTATTCAAAGCAGATGCCACTTTGTTTGAATTACAGGACAAAGCTTCCATTTTGTCAGAAACACATTAAAGCTTGGAATAATAGGATAATATCATGAAAGTCCCCATATCAGACCAAGGATCAATGCATCTTTAGATCCGGGTGGGGGTGCAGCAGCATCTTCATTGGGGTAAAGTGGTCATAGGTGAAGCTTGGGCTTCAGATCACTTGTCTTAGTCCTCTTGTTGGATAACTCTCAATCAAATATCTGGCCAGGGATTGGGTTTAGTGCTGTGTCCACTTTCAAATTGACTATTTGTTGGATATTCATAAAACAACTCAGGAAAGAAAACCTACACTGTTGCAGACTGGGTCATGGATTTATACCATCTGTAGGAAGATTCCTCTTTTTGCATGATCACCCCACTGGTTTGTTGATTCTGTAAACTAAGAGTCTGTTAACCCGGCCCCAGTGCATATGCTCTCACCTCTACAACATGTTGAAATGACCCATACTTTTAATTGGCATGGTTGACTTTCTTATAAGTACCTAGTATAGGGAACTATATGTACCCAGAGCTTTTAGGTTAAATGTCAGAAGTATTCTGCAGCATCCATTGTGCCACCCATTCCAGCATGATTGCAGCCTGGCTGCGCTGTTTTAAAACTGGAAATTTGTCCTGTCAAAATTACCCCTTTTACCAGGCCTAAATCTTCCCTTTAAATATTAATATGCTTCCCCTAATTAGGCCTTACCGCATGGTATTTAAAAGTAGGACATGTAAACTTTTAATGTTAAACGTCATTACAGTCAAAAGCCCCCAAAAGCTATTTTCACTGTAGCAGGGTTGAGTGTATCATAGGAAAGCATTGGGATACAATATTATATTTAATAAAATTTTTATTTTTGGACTTTTTGAAATATTTATTACAAACCCAGATCACTAATGAAGATGAATTTGTAAGCAAAGGTACTTTAAGAAAGTTACATTTCCCTGCTTAAAGCCTCTGGATTCTACATTTAATAAGCTCCAGTGGTCACCTGGCAGCTGAATAGCCCCCTTGCTGAGGTGTGAAGATTACTCCCGGAGGAGAGAAAAGGCTCTGTGTGCTGGGAGACATTTGTTGTGTTCCTCTGGCAAGATGACCATCTGGGTACTGCCCTAAATCTTGATTAACTTCAAAAAGGCCTACCCAGTGATGTGCAAATGTTAGCTAACAACTGGGCCATAGTGGCATCTGCCCAGTCAGTTTCCTCCACCATCCCATCCACCTCAAGGAGCATTTACATACATTCAGAACTACTTGTGTTGCTGGTGGAAGAAATCCCGCCACCCTCACAACATACAAATAGTCTAGTGGGGGAGTGATGCCTATTGCCCACTTCTCAACCGCATATGCAGGGTCACTCTGAAGGCCATAGCACCAGTCGTTGATAATCAAGAGGTGGGGCAGCTAGTAGTATAAGGATATGTCAGCTGCGGCGATGCTACAACAATATATGGACTAAAAACAGGTTCTGAGGACAATGTGAGTAGCTCCCCCCTCAAGGGAACCCACCAAGAACAACATTTATCTGCCGAAAGCACAACTGAGGAATGGTCTACGGTTAGTTCTATAGCTGATAAAAGAAATGGGGCAGGGAGACCAACTTAAAAATTGCTCATCTACCAATCAATGACAACAGCAGGAGTGAGCAGACCCTTACCTCCTCTTCTTTCCACAGGCTAATGCTGATGGCAGGTTTGAAGCCCACAACTAGGTTGCATCCTGGGACACGTATACTCCTAAATATTTATAAGTTGGTATACAATAACTGAACATAGGAGAAGAATCTGCGACCAAAGTTCAGCCTCTGGAGAAGAACAAATGAGTAATCCCAACTGTCGGAACGAAATGCTTTACGTCCACCAGGAGCGCAGCTGCTGACATCCCCAGGCGATCCACAAGGGCCAAGGCATTATAAATACACCTAATGTTGTGGTGCTTGGCTCGGGTTGTCATAAAGACGCTCTATTGACTTTTGACTTATACTGTTGCTATTGACGATGGGAAGGTTGGTCCTGTTGAAAATTATTGTCCTGCAGAGCAGATTTCACCAAGGAGGAACAAGCCTATCCCTTAGCATTCCAACAGACCAGGGAGCCAAGAGTCTTGTGTCCATCTTCTCAGAGGTCTCTGAAGCAGAGGAAAGAGAATAGCAGGAGTTGGACTTGGGACAGGTGCCAGCCCATACCATGTGCCTGAGTACCAGGTTAACTTCTGTGGCTTGCCAGTGCACCAGGCACCAGCTCAGGCACCCAGATCCCAGACAGCTGAACCTCACAATCTGTCATCTGAGTTCCTAGAGTTTGGCTGTATCAAACTCTCAGAGAGCATGCTTATCCTGTGAGAGGTGCACAAACCCACAAATCATGCCTGTTACTCCGTTAAATTGACAGAATTTATACACTATTGTATCTCGTCAAAATTATATCCTTTTATGGTCTCTGTGCAAGTGATTGTCTGCTACTTCCTGTACCTGTTGAAAGCAGGCCTTGCCTACAATTATGTTTGCTTACACCTAACCACAGTTACAGCTTATTTACCGAACAGACAGCACTCATCACTTTTCAGGGTCTCAGTTATTAAGGCCTTCATGCAGGATCTTAAAACCATAATATCTAATAATAATATATTAACAATATATCATATTTTATATTATATAGGAATAACATCATAATAACTTTTAAAATGTACCATGTCCCACATGGAACCTTAATGTGATCCTTGCATGACTCATGCAACCTACAGTTTTTATCTTTGAACATGGCTTTCTTATTTGCAGTCACCTCCCTCGACTCATTAGTGAGGTATACGCTCTCACAATACAAGATCTAATCATTCAGGTTCACAAGGATCGGGTCGTCCTTTGGGCCAACACCAAATTTCTACCCTATAACCATCTGTTTGTATTGTGTAATGCTGTAGATTGCACACACCCACCCTTTTCCCTGGAAGCCAGGGATGATCACAAATGTTTTTCTCTCACACTTTCCTGTTATACCTGCATCCCTGGAGTTGTGTTCCTACTAATCTTTTTCCTTCAGACCTCTTGTTTTGTTGACTTTGTTTTTGGTGGCCTCTGAACTCTGCGCATCCTAGCACTGCTAACCAGTGCTAAAGTGCTTGTGAGCACTCTTTAAAACATGGTAAGATTGTATTATACTCAATTAGCATGGTCAATTTACATGTAAGTCTCTAATAAGGTGGCACTACCTGTGTCCAGGGCCTGTAAATTAAATGCTGGTAATGGGCCTGCAGGGCTGATCGTGCCATCCACTTAAATAGCACTTTAAACATGCCTTAGCCCTGCCACTGCAGCCTGTGTGTGCAGTTTTAAACTGCCATTTCGACCGGGTAAAATAAACCTTTTGCTAGGCTCAAACCTTCCTTTTTTAATATATGTAATTCACCCCTGGGGAGGCCCCCGGACAGCCCAGAAGGCAGGGTGCAGTGTATTTGAAATATTGGACATGTACTTTTAGGTTTTCCATGTCCTGGGGTGAAAAACTCTAAATTTGTTTCTCACTACTGAAAACCCTACCTCTCCCTTAGGATAACTTTAGGGGTTACCTCATTACATTTAGTAAGCTGTAGCTTCCGAATCGGAACAGGTAATTCATTCATGTTTGATGTCTTTGGAATTGTAATAAAAATTACTAGTTTATTGTGAAGTAAAATTTTAAATTATGATATTTAAAATGCCACTGTTAGAAAGATCGAATTTTCTTGCCTAAGCCATTTGGTGCCTGCAGCCTGTCACTGGCTCACAAGATTGGGTGTAGTTGACAAGTTGGCTTTGTGTATTCCTTCTAAACAGCCACACACAATAAGGACCTTAGGTGTGCCTGGATGCATTCTTACTAGTAGGATGAGATCAAGGAGCTGGGCACAGCCCCACTTACGCTTGAACAGGGTGTCTCCTGCCTCCACACAAAGGGCTGCACACATCCTGTAATTAGTCTGGAGCCCAGGCAAGGAAGTCAGGGCACCTGTGCACTTCAAAGGTGCGGCTTCAGAAGCTTCTTCCACTTCAAAGGCAGAACTGGGTATAAATATTGGATGTCAGGCACCAACTCTTCTGTGCACTTCTGGACCTGTGGATACTCTGCCAGTAGGAATGACTGCCGTGACTGCCAATCTGCTAGACTCCGCCAGTAAGTTTGCTGCCCTGCTGTGCTAACCTGCTGCCCCCCTGCCTGGAGAGAAGGACTAGACCTGCATCTGTTGAACCCAGGCCCACAGAGTGACCCCAAGGGCTAGTTTGCTGGACTCCTGACTTGAGCTTCGGGGATAGAAGGCTTCAAAAACCTCGACCCCAGCACCTGGACTCTGCCATCTGTGAGTCTAATCTACAAAGTGGTTCCACCCCAGTCCTGGACCCTTGGAAGTGGGCCTAATGTTCTCTGCCAGCCTCTGTGGATCCAGTAGAGCCAACACATCTCCTCTGCTGTGCATTGAACCTGTGCTTAACCAATGTATCGACAGCGCTGCATGGATTTTTTCCGTCACAGAGAATGGCAGCTGCATGAGGTTATTCTCAGCACAGGCCCTCCCATTCCAAGTTGCTGCAGTCATGACTACCGTGTTCGCCTCCACATCACATCCCTGCACCTCCTAGGAACCAACGCATCACCCTGACAATGCAACACATCCTCGACGCGGAACTTTGCATCGCAAGCCCTCATTGACGGGTCCCTTGATGGCAATGCAGAACCTTGCAGCGCAGTCTTGCTGCATATAGGAACCAACACATTGCTACGGCTGCATGATGCATCTTGGATGCAGACCCTCCCAAAGCTCCGCAAACCAGGATTTAAGGTACTTTTTTCAGCAGGCCTAACAGGGTCTCTGTAACCGGCCCATGCTCCATCGCGGCCAGCCTGAACTAGTGACTTTGTCCCAGCCTGTTGCAGTTTGATATCCACAGGTGTTGCTTTGTGCTTTTTGGTGCTATTTTCACTGACATTTTAAAAATTGTATATCTTGATTTCTACTGATTGGATTTTTTTGGCTTTGGTCTGATTTTATTTATTAAAATAACTCTATTTTTCTAACTAGGTGCAGGATCCTTTTTGTGTGGTGTCTTTCACTTTATTACTGTTTGAAGTGTTGCACAAATACTTTACACATTGCCTCAATGTTAAGCCTGACTGCTCTGTGCCAAGCTATCCGAGGTATGGGCACAGGTTAATTTAGGTTGGCTTGTGCCTCACCCAGACAAAGACTGTGGTTGCTACTTGACTAGGGCTCACACCCCAGTCAACCAACAACCCAATTTCTTACATTTCCGTTTACAGTGCATAGCTCAATCTGTCTTCAACACTGCTTTCCATTTCCATTTCTTGCCCCCATAGTTTAAAACAACCTAAGGGGGGGGGGGGGCAGTGTCTTTGTGCATTCTAAACTAAGAGCAGAGTCACAGGAGGTCTTGTGACTGAAATTTCTTCGAAGAAAAACTAGTTGCAAATGTCTGGACCCAACACTAGATAGCAGGAGTATGCAGAGCACGTTAATAAACACTACAAGCTACGTACAGATAGTTAAAATGATAAATAATATTTTTCACTTCTATATATGGACAGTGTTACTTATATATTCATATCCACAAACGTATTGCGATTTCTGACACTTCTGACATAATTCTGGTCGCAAAACGTTAATACTTTACTGACTACAGAAGTGCAGTGCTTAATTTGAGCCAAAGGTTTCTGGTGCTCGGCACCGGCACTTAATTGTCAATACTGCCACTAATGACAGCCAGCCGTATGCTGCACTGCTTCTCTAATTTTGTGATGAAGACAACAATTGTTTAATTACTATACATACATTAAAAACGACTAATACCAGTCACCCAAAGCACGAAAAAATAACTTGGGTGTCAGGAATTACAAATTTTTAATGTATTAAAAGTCTGAATTGTCATTGATATCGCTACATTGGCAATGGAACCTGGCGATGGTTGTGATTCCTACTGGGTCACAAATTGAGACTTAATAATATTCATGAGGTAGGTTGATTTGCGGCCCACTATGAATCATTTTGTGAAAATGTAAAGTTTCATACTTTAGGAATGCAAATTTCCTAACTGGGATACGGAGATAATCACAATTTGGAAATCAATATTCCTTCTGTTGATATATGTGGCCCCTATCTATGAATATTAATGAGGTAGGTCACAATTTACACCCCATTAGGCATCAGTGCCATCACAGACATGGTGGTCTGCTTCACTCAGCAGACCACCATGTCTGTGATTGGTTTTTAATAATGCGATCTTTTTTAGTTTTTTTGTTAATGCAGCCTGTTGTGCTTTAAAGAAAAATGGGATGCGTTTCAGAAAAGAAAATTAAATGTTTCAAGTTTCATTTTTTAAGAGCAGGCAGTGGTGCTTGGTCCACTGCCTGAACTTTAAAACTATTTTGCTTACGTTCTCAAAAGGTTAATGTGCCCTGAGGGTACGCCTTCCCATTTGCAAATGGGTTACAACCACTTTTAAACTGGTGGTAAACTGTAACTGTTCTGAGACCAGAATTGTGTCGCAAAACAGTAATCCATACCATACGGTTGAGTATTTAGAAGGGATGCTCCATCCAAATACTGAAGAGGTATTTGTTTATTTGTTTGCTAACTCAAATTGCTAACTTGCAATTTGGTGTTTGTACATTTTAACTGGCATTTTTGTAGTCACAACTGACTGATTCTTCTAATCTAGCCATTTGCGACGGCAAAACTGCTTTGTACATCTGGCCCTTAGTCCCTTTGACCCATCTCCAATCTCGATGACTGCTTCACCCCGGTGACTAATTCGACTATAGATATGTAGTCAAAAAATATCATCATATCTGAACCAGATTGTCCCAATGTTCAAGGCTACCTTTTTAGTGTTGAGCACAAAGCGCTCTGTCCCTCGTGTAATCTCTCTGTGGGCTTTTAACCACGCTCACCACATGCCCATCAGTTTGGTTGGTTCGTGGGCCTGCTTTTTAAAATTTTCTTCATCTAATTAGTGAAAGGCATCCATACGTCGTGCCTTTTCCAGTGTTGAGCCCACCTTGAGCCCACCGGCCAACTACTGAAAACATATGAGGCTCTGTGTTTCCGGGATGGTTTCTGGACTACTTTTTCTTTTTAATTTGTAGCCAATGCAATCTCGCTGGGCAGTAGTCAAGCGATTTGCATGATATCGACCCTGTTACCTGGATATTTGCACTTTTAAAGGTTACATGGATAATTGCACTTTTGCCGGTTACATGGATAAATACACTTTTGCCGATACGTTTCACTTCGAGTGAACTTCTGTTTCCTTTTGTGTGTGTGTGCTTTGCGCTCATGGCGGCCGTCAGCTCGCTTATGTGAAACTGTTTTACTTTCCATTTTCAGTTTATGTGGCAAAAAAAGTCTGGTTAGGAGTTTACAACACTAAACTCGTGGAAACGGAAGACCCGTTGCATTGCAAATGCTTGTTATCTTTACTGTGGATATAGCATTGGCATGTTTAGCCCAAGGACACTAGGACGTGGCATGGAATCTGTCATATCTGCTCGGGTTTGATCATGGAAAAATGAATTGCTGAGACGTTATTTTTAAATACTTGGACAGTCTCACATTCATGTATGTGTAACTTTTGTTTCTAGATTTTTTGTTGACATATGCTGCACACGAGACAAGAAATATCTGTCAATCAACAGTAACAGTAAGACAAGCTCAGAAGTCTGGTTGGTTGATTGCCATCGTCCCTTGGATCCACCCTTTCTGGTACAGCAAAGGACAGCTGGAGTTATTTACCACGTAGAGCACTGGAACAATACTTTGTATATACTCACCACGTTGGGTGAGAATTCAGAATACAAGGTAATGCTTTGAACACTCCTAACAAGATTTAAAGATGTTAATCCACATTTTAAGAACATAGTTAAACTAGTTGTCAAAGCCTATAGGTATGGTGATGGTTACTAGCCTTTTGGCATTGTCAATGTTTTTGTGTTTTTTTTTAGTCATAGTTTTTTCAAGACTACATTGTTAGGGAAGCTGCCATTCCTTTCTCAATCTGAAAAAAATATCTATAATAAAAAAAAGTCTGAAAAACCACACATAGTAGTCCTAAGCACTGAAGGGAATACTGGTGGATGTGCGGCAATTAATTTATGTGTGAATATGTTCCTTGTGAAAGGGCAGAATGCCATCACTCTACTGAAATTAGCCAATGGCTGAAGTGGGCTACCCCGTGCAGTATGCTGAACTGGGTAGAAGGAGAATATTGATGACAAATAATAGACCAGTGGATTAAGATGGCTGGTTGACAGGGCCTATAATTAAGTTTACAATACATATAATTTTAGTAAAATCAAAATATCTTGGCTGTGTGCAAGTCCTATTAGTCATTAAGCATACCTGAGTATTTTCTGACTTGCCATGTGGTGCAAAGATTTGGGTGTGCAATGTGAGGACAGCAGGTCCCTGGGCTTTTGTGCCTGGGGATAAAGATTCTCATAGCAAGCCTTAAAGTGTCCAGCCTGACAATTTCTTCACTAACATTTATTTTTACTGCTATTTTTTTCAACATTCCCAAACTGAGTTCATGTTATAGCAAGGAAGAAAGCAGCACTATAATCATGATTACGATCTGTGTGCAATTGTAGAACATTTACAGACAAGATCTGTCACAGTTGGGCAGACCATGCTCATATCTAATTTCTTTAAATTGAAAATTTAACATGTTTGCACAATCATGGAATTTAACATGCTTTACACATTCACAATATGCAAATGCAGGATTTGGATGTCTGCATTTTGCTTTTTATACAAATCGCAATTGTGAAACCTCAAGTAATGTTTAAGCTTCTCAGTGTATTTATGAATTTGCTGTATTCAGTTTTACATCAGTATTGTTCATTGATAGCATTTCTACAGTAAATTGTAGCATGCATATAAAGGCATGAGGTGATGACTGTGTAAACAAGCATTGGCAAAGCCAATAGGACTGACCTTTTATGAGTGAAATTGCATGTTAAGTGATGAGCACGTGTGTATGTGTTTGTTCTGTGTATTTGTGTTGGGTTATATACCTGGACTGATAGGTTTTCTGGATTTCTCTCCAGAACATAGCCAAGTGATGTGTTTTCTAGACCCGCTGGCACTAAGGGCTGAGTCACTGTGCCAATCTGAGACAGAGAACCTGAGGGATTGCAACCAACCTGCAACATACTGAACATTACTTGTGTGTGGTGTATTTTAGGTAATTATCAGTCTTGCGATATTTCACAAGGATAGTTAATGGAACCCATACCCTTTCTAATGATTATTAGTCACACCCACAAACCCTAGGAAACCAGGAGAATGTTTTCTAGATTTATTAAAACCAAAATCCTATCCTAGTGCACACAATATGAATAGTAACTATTATAAAAATAAACAAGGTAGTTGCAATGATACTTATCAAGAGTTATAATAATAGAAAATATTGTAACATTATGATTAGTATTATAAAGTGTCTTTACATCAACATCCTCACCCCCTCCTTGCCTATGCTAACTAGCTAAATCTAACACCTAAAGAGGCCTACTTTGAGTTTCTCAGATGCTTCATACTCACATACTTTTTCTGGACAATGGAAGCAATGTTCATTGAAGAAGCAGCAGCGCTGTTCCTGTCCTGCCTGTATATAAGCAGCTGTTTCCTCGAGAAGGTAGGTGAGCCAAGCTTATACCTTTAGTTTTCAACATGGAAAGGTACTTACCACTACTGGATTACATGCAGTTTTGTATCCCTGGAGCAAGCTCCTCTCTATCTAATACCACTTTGTTATAGTTTATAAACTCTACCTGATCACTGCTGAACATTTTCAAAATAAGCATTTAGCAGTAAAGCCCCTGTAACTTTTCACTTAGTTAGAGTCAATGAAATGTTGGTTATTGTTTGAAAACAATACCTTAGAAAATAGGATATCAGTTTCTATGAAGCCTTGAAAATTGTTTAAAAACCATAACTAGAAAAGAAATTGAAACCATGGAGAAATAAACATGAATAATTTCAAGCAAACTGCATTTTCACGTTGCAATGAATAACAATAATAATTGTGCATTTATATTTGAAACATACACCTAAATAAACCAATGTATATAACTCAAAGGGAGGTGGAATACCTAGAATAGGAAACATATGACAATCATAACAGGATGATACACTGAATGTAGGGGTTGAATGAGTGGATGTGTGGCTTGATGATTGTGTGGATAAATATGAAAATTGGGGTGATTCTAAAAGGTAAAGCTTAATGCAAGTTGGTGATTTTGAGTGAATAGGTGGTTGTATGAATTTGAACAAATTGTGTTTGAACATGCTTACGACAGCCCTCTGTTTACCAGTGGAGATAGGACACAACATAGCTCTGAGTTGTACTTAAAGGGTACTCAGTGAAAGAAAAGCTTGATACTCAGCTCACTTTAGCCCTTTGTCTCGTGAATAGCATGTGCCAGTCTTCTTTATGAGCCTCGTATGTGTTATGCCAAAGTCTGTTCTATGCAAAGTGCCTACAAAGTTAGCTTAATAAAGCACTTGAGTCTGTCTCAGACTGCCCTTTGATGTATCTTTAGCTTCTCTCATTTATAATGTGCTTATTTTTATTTAAGAAATAATAAATGTCCTATTACTTATATATAGTACAGCTACTCTTTATAGTAGATAGTCTCTAGACAACATGATGATTTCAACAGGTTGTTGTGGTTTGGTACAACTGTCTAAAACAGACTGGTTGTTATCAGCAATTCCCACAGGGTTTCTGTGCTTGTAACAGGAAAAATAACTTATTTTATGTGATGATTCATATCCTAGGTTTTGCTCTTTCCAGGCACTGTAAATAACAGCTCTTATTGATAGTTTTCTAATTTCAGTGGAATCCAGAAATACACATTACAGGGAGAGAACAGAAGTCCCAGTATGAGCTGACATGCCGGCTAAACGTCTACTACTTTACCTGTTCCAACTTGAATTAAGCGCGTATTGGATGTTGTATTCTTCTACAATAACCTAGTGCTGGATAACTTTGATGGCATGCTTTGTGAGCAAGGAATGTCTAACTGAGCGCTACCACAGTGGGCTGTTCCTGCAACTTTCACACTGAGCTATGGCGGTTTATTTTTTTTAAACCTTTTTTTCTAGCCCTTTATGGGCTTTCATATTATTTTGGGAAAAAACAGTTATAATAATCAAAAGCCCTTTACGGGCTATCTGGCACCGCAGTCCCTATATATTTGTAATTTTTATTAGTATTTTTTAAATAAATAAAACGCCCTTTACGGGCTATGTGGGACCGCAACGGAGCTGGGAAGGGCTCCCCCCGTGGTCCCTATTTTTATTTTATTTAATTCATTTTTTTTATTACAAAGCCCATACAGGCTACCTAGACCTGCCCCTGCACTGCCAATGCTTCAGCATGCACGGAGCTACTTTGACAGCAGTTCAGTGCTTGCTGAAGCATTTCATCTCTGGACAGAGATTAAACTTTGGAGTTTGACAGCAGTACCTGCTTCAAAGGTCCCGCTGTGAAAACCTGAAGTGTTTGCTGTGGCTTGGCTGCAGCAAAGCCATAACAAACAGCTATGTCCCAGGGGTGGGCACCCCCGGGACATAGCAGGAACCGGCTCTGGAGAGTGGTGGTCCCTAGGGCCATCAGAGGCTCCATGAGGAGGGCCGGGTGGCCCCCCTCCAACAGGACATAGCCCCAGGGAGGTGATGGTCGCTGGGACGCGGGTCCCATAAGGATCCTCTTTCTTTTCTTTACACTTTACCCGAGGGGTGGTGGTCCCTAGGGGGTGGAGGGCCATGGGCCCCCCAGATATTTTTAAATGGATGCCCCAGGGAGGTGGTGGTTCCTGGGGAGCAGGGGGCTACCCCCCATATTTATTAAATTCGAAGCCCTGGAGAGGTGGCGGTCCCCAGGGCAACGGGGGGGCATGGCTCCCCCGCATAGATAAAAATGGATGCCCTGGGGGGGTGGTATTAAATTTTAAGCCCTGGGCAAGTGGTAGTCCCTGAGGCAGCGGGGGCGCTGTGGGCCCCCCAGCATATATATAAAGAAAGAAAAGCTCCAGAGAGGTGGTGGTCCCTAAAGTATTAATGCCCCTGGGACCTGGCCCACCCGGGGGCCTATAAAAAAAAATCAAAAAACATGCGTGGGAGACCATGCTTGTTTTTTTCTGAAAATTCGTGAATCTTGCAAACTTGCGGAAAAAAATATAATTTTATTTTTTTTTTTTTGCTTGGGGGTGGGAGTCCCTCTGGGACCACCCCCCCTCTCACCAGTGCTAAAGGGTCAGGGTGTCTCTACCTTGCCCCATTTTATTTTAGTTTTACTTTTTTTTTCTGCGACTCGGCTCAAGCCGAGACCCAAGATGGCTGCCAACACTTCCTGGTTTCAAGTGTTGTCAGCCAATCAGAACTGTGAATTTCCCTGCACGAGCTCGTCTTTATTTGCGAATACTTCATGGCTAGATATACAAATTAGAATTTCCCTAAATTCCTCAAAAACTACTGAACGGATTTACTCCAAATAACCAAAAGCGTGAGCTGCAGACCGACAGCTAGCTTTCTGCCAAATTTGGTGCAATTCTGTCCAGTGGTTCTGCCTGTAGTTGTGTCTAAAAAATTCTATTGAAATTAACATGGCATACACAACATTTTTTCAGCCCCCTTTTTCTCGGCACCTGCTTGACAAATCACCACGAAACTTCCCATGCGCAATAAGAAACACTGTGCCAAAGATATAGGCAAGTCAAAAAACGCCTTTCCTATGGAAATATATATATATGAAATTCACTTAAAAAACCAAAGGACAAGCCCTGCGTCAGCACCTTTACATCCCCAGTGACTACAAACTACTCCGCAAAGACCGGCCCTCTTGGCCAGGCAGCAGACTGGCCATCGTATACAAATCCACACTCCGCCTGCCAACCAATGCAGAAGAACACTCCCCACTCATGGAGCACTTCAATTTCCAAGGTCCAAGTCCACGTCACCCCTAAGTCCACTTTCTGCGACACCCTCATATATAGGCCCCCCCCACCAGCCTTCATCAACATCATATGTCCCCACACACTCGCCTCCTCAAAATACTTTCTCCTCTGCGACCTCAACTTCCACAACAACAACTGTAACAACCAGAACACCACTTTCCTGATTGAAAACCTCACCACAATAGGTCTGAAGCAACTGGCCACCTTGCCAACACACATCGCTGGACACACACTCAACCCCATTTTCTCCGTTAGCAACATTATCACCGTCGACAACACTTCCACGCTACACTGGATCGACCACTACTGCATTTCTTCATCACCACACCTATCGTCCACCTCTGCACCCTCCACTCCCCACGTAGGAAATGGAACCAGATCACTGAGGAACAGCTCACCAACACCCTCAGCAAGTCACCTCCTCCCCTCACCACAGATGCTAACATCTCAGCATGCGCCAACACTCTAGCACCACCCTGAATGACCTCCGCCAAACACATCCTCAAGAAAGCCAGAAGGTTCTCCCCCGCACTCCAGGACTCCAGGCGCACCTGCAGACAGCTAGAAAAAAGATGAAGAAACAGCAAGTCCCTGGAAGACCTCGCAGCCTTAAAATCCACCATCAAATCTCACCACCACCTCATCAGATCCACTAGGAAAGCAGCCCTGCAGGACCGTATCACTGCCATTGCACACAACACCAAAGAGCTTTTGGCTATGGAGAAAGAGTTTGCCAAACCCCAATCACAAACAGCAGACTTCCCTCCACCTCAAGACCTCTGGAACAGACTAGCCTCTTTCTTCCATCGTAAAATCAAGGGGATCTATGATAGCTTAGGACCCCAAGAACCTCTGAGCCCAACAACAACCCTCCAGCTCGGATCCTCTGAACCTTCATAGATCCTGCACTGCTGAACCAGCCTCACCACGGATGAGACCCGCTCCATTATGAGCAGCATCTCCTCCTGATCCCCTGCTAATCACTTTCCTAACCACATTTTCAACAAAAGCAACACCTCCATCGCACCCGAGCTCTGCCACACTCTTAACTGCTCCATGGAGACAGCTACTTTCCCTGAGGACTGGAAGCACGCCGAGATCTGGCCACTCCTGAAGAATCCCATGGCTGACCACCTGGACCTCAAGAACTACTGCCCCATCTCTCTGCTGCCTTTCCCAGCCAAGGTCATCGAAAATGCCATCATTGCTTCCCAAACACATCGAGGATAACAACATCCTGGACATCTCCAATCAGGTTTCAGGAGCAACCACAGCACGGAGACCGCCCTCCTCGCTGCTACAGATGACATCTGCTCGCTCCTCGACCACGGCCAAACAGCAGCCCTCATCGTACTGGACCTATCGGCCACCTTCGACACGGTGTCCCATCACACCTTCTGTTCCAGACTCCATGCAGCCTGCATCCAACGAAATGCCTCACAGTGGTTACGCTCCTTCCTGACTGGCAGAACACAGAGTCAGACTCCCGCGATACCTTTAAGAACCTACAGAGACCGGCTGCGGAGTACCCTGAGGCTCCTCCCTGGGCCCCACACAGTTCAGCATTTACATGTCCCCGCTCGCGTCCATCGTCAGGAACCACGGATTGCTCCTTCGCCTACTTTGTGGCAAAGAGCTGGAACACCATGCCTCTTCAACTCAGGCAGTCACTATTGTTACCTCACTTTAGGAAGTATCCTTAACATACTATAACTCATGCCCTAAGGTAACTATAACTTGCGTCCCCCTCCCCATGCTTAGGTTTTTTTTGTCAAAAATTGTACTGCAAATATTACATTGATATTATCAATGATGTTATCAATGATGTTATCAAAGATGTCATGAGTGCCGTAATTTGTGGGGTAATTAGCAGTGCATAGCAAGGGCACAAATTATAGTTACCTTAGGGCATGAATTATAGTTACTTGAGGAAAGCTAACCATAACAGGTGTATTTCTATGGTTTTGTACGTTTAAAATGTGAGCCTAACTATAGCATCCCAGTTACCTTGGCTTTTTTAAGTGAATTTCAATGTTTTTTTAATTCTGTTTCCTAACTATGACATCCCTCTTAACCTTTGTTTTTTTCAGAGAAAATCTCTATTTGTATATCTGACAAAAGACACTGTACAACACATCACTCCACTCTACGACACTCCACTCTGCGACATGTCACTCCACTCTATACCACGCCACTCTGTGACATGCCACTCCACTCTGCTCTAGGACATACCTCTCCATTTTACACCATTAAACTTTACAACACCCTGCTCCACTCTATGACACACCACTGTATGACACTTTACTGCACTCTACGCTATGCCACTGCACTCTATGACACGCCACTCCACTGTACGCCACTCCATGCCACTCCAGTCTATGATGCACCACTCCACTCTGCAACACGGAACTCCACTCTACGCCCCTCTACTCTAAGTCACTCTATGGCACTTCAATCTATGACATCCACTCCACTCTACAACATGCCACTCCACTCTACCAGACGTCACTCCACTTTGAGGCACCATTCCACTCTATGACATGCCACCCCACCCTGCGCCACTTCACAGTATGCCCCTTCACTCTGGCACACTGCTACACTCTACTCCATAACATTCCACTCTACTCTTCGACATGCACTCCACTCTGCAACATTCTACTCCACTCTGTGCCCCTCCACTCTATCTCTAATCCACTCTAAGACACACCACTACACTCTACAACTTTCCACTCCACTCTGACACTTTACTCCACTTCAGGCTACACCTCTCCATTCTATTTCACTCCACCCTGCTCCACTCTGACACTTTACTCCACTCTATGACACTCTGCAGCACTCCACTCTACACCACTCCACTCTGCTACTCTACTGTATTCCACTCTACTCCATTCTATGACACTTGACACCCCACTCTACAACATTATACTCTACTCTGCCCCCACCACTTAACACTCTACTCTACTCTGTGCCACTCCACAACACTCTGTCACTATACTCCACTCGCCAACACTTTAGGTAACTCCCTCTTTGCCACGCCATACTACTTTACTCCACTCTACTCTGACACACTACTCCACTCTGCAGTACTCTACACCACTCTATGACACACAACTCCACTCTGACACATCACTCCACTGTGACACACCACTCCACTCCACTCTACACCTCTCCACGACATTCCACTCTGACACGCACTCCACTCAACTCCATTATACTCTATTCTACAACATGCCACTCTGCTCTAACTACCTCTCTACAGTACTCCACTGCACTCTGACATGTCAATCCACTCTACAACATCCCACTTCACTCTACGCCACTCCATGCTAAATCATTCCACCCTACACCAGTCCATGCCAAGACACTCTGTGACACGCCACTCCACTCTGTGATGCGCCACTCCACTCCACTCCACTATACGCCACTCAACTCTATAACATTCTACTCCACTCTAAGCCCTTCCACTATACAACATTAAAAGGGTTTAACACATTTAAAAAAAATGAATCTAATAAAAAAAACAGAGGTTTAAGATTAGTTATAGTTAGGAAAACTTAATTTATTATTTCTATTTAAAAACAACTTAGGTTACAAAAACAATAGAAATGATGAAGTTATAGTTATAAATTTATAGTTATAACTGATGTCCCACCCAAAACTTACTATAACTCGCACACCTCCATACAGAGTTGTGTGGACTCGCTAGTCAGACAATATTAAGTATAACTTGCACCTTCCCCAGGCATTGCTTATACTCTTTCATACTACATCGCTTATAGCATGGTAAATCATAGCATTCATAACAACACTTGTGCCATCTCAAATGACATCATTTATGAGAAGAGTGTGCATGGTAGAGGGCAGAGGTTTAGTTAATTTAGTTTGGCTAGAAAGATCACAACTCTCTGAGCAGAGGTTTGCGAGTTCTAGTAAGTCTTTATTACATAAAGTTATAACTTTGTAATTTCCAAAGTTTGTGTTCTATACGTTGGTGTTGTATATAAATAAAAAATATTTTCCCTAACTGTAACTGATCTTATCCCTTTGTTTTAATTGAATACATATATTACAATTAACGCTACAAGACACGTTTGACACCTTTGGACTACAGAGCTGATTTCCACAAACCCACAAAAGAGCTTGTCCTGAATAAAGTTCTTACTATTTAGACATTTATTGTATTTTGCGGTATTATCTTGAAATTGTGTTTTTGCCTTCAAGCTGGTAGTTTTTTTTCAATGCTAATCAGTTGTGATTTTCTTTCTCGTGATCTAGCTGATGAAAACACCGATGGACTCACGCACTTTGGATAAATGGAAGCTCGTTTACACTGTCAAAGAAAAGCTAGTGGACATGGAGATGATGAAAGATCACTGTATAATGTTTTTAAAGCAGTCCAATGTGCATTATTTAACAGTGATTTCACTTGCTTCTGAAACCGTGGTTTACTCAACTCAGGTTTGTCTCATCTCATTGCTCTCTCATTAAAAAACGTTGAATATTTTGGGTAATTCAGTGTTAAACATTTAAACTCTGCGAATTACATAAACCTTATGCTAAAATTTCAGCCTTAAACTGCAGACGTGGCTTACTGGCTTACCACAAATTTACGAATTAACTTCCAAGCAGAGCTCTATGAGTAGCAATTGGAATGTGTAATATTTATAAAGTCAACGTTTTGCATTTGTACTCTGTTATACAGTCTAAGTGCTCATGTTAGTGCACCTGTATTCCCTTGTTTCCATGCACAATCTTGCATGTGAATTGATGTAAGGGGTATCAATTCGCAGTTCCCAGTTATGCAGAGTAGGGTTGGTATTTACCGCTCCTGCTAAGTACTGAAAACCCCTATTTTGGATGTTTCTACTGCATGTGATAAATACCTCCTACCCCTCAATTTTTGAATGAGAAGTATTAGGTAAAATCAGTATTTACTGAACCAAATTCGAGTGTTTGTCTCTTTCCCGGGTTTTTCCCCTGATAAAGGTCACTAAGGGGGTTATTCCAACTTTGGAGGAAGTGGTAATCCGTCCCAAAAGTAACGGTAAAGTGACGGATATACCACCAGCCGTATTACGAGTCCATTATATCCTATGGAACTCGTAATACGGCTGGTGGTAAATCCGTCACATTTGGGACGGATTACCACCTCCTCCAAAGTTGGAATAACCCCCCTAAGTACTTCTTGTGAAATCTGTCAGAGGAAAAGTTTAGGGGTGCAGTGATTATCACGCTCCTTTGAAACTCTATTCTTGTTCAAACGTCCAGTGCAAACAGGGCTAGAGTGAGTGGGCATGACGATTCAGGACTGTGACCATTGATAATGTGTAAAGTACCCAACAACATTTAAACCATAGCCTTGTGCTAATATTATTTAGTTACTTCACTTTTAATCACGTTTTTTTAATAAATCCGTAGTAAGGTATAGTAGACAAATTATGTATAACCAACTCATCCACTTCCTAGTCCAGATAAAACAAACATCTGCAGTTGACAAAAGAGGTCCCAATTGTTTACCAAAAGGTTTTTAAAAACATAAATTAAATAAGCTTTACCCCTCATCAATAAATGACTACCTTGCACATAATGCATTCTAATTTGTCTTCCTCCAGTTCGGAAGACCATGGGTCTGAATGGTCCGCAAACATCACAAGAGTTCTGTGGCTTCCAGGAAAATGTAGTTTCTAAATTTGCGTTCAGCCACCTGCACAAAGTGCTTCCTCCAGCAAACCCTTTTGCTAAGTGGTGGTAACGTTCCTAATGTGCTGCCAATCTTTCTTTCCATGGAATGTGTTGAGAGTATTACGCTCGGCTAGAGCATGAACGCAGGAAGGTGAGTCGGAGCCACAGATCATGGTAATGCACCACTTAGCCTCCCAAAGACCGCCATATCAGCAGTTGAGCTCATGATTAGCGTACGGTTTTGGCATAATTCATGTGATAAACATGGATCATGAACACAGGAAGCTGGTATCCTCATTTGCTTTTAATAGCCTAACTTCTTCCCTTCTACCAGATATTGCCACTGTTTTCTAACTCAGCTTACATCCACTCCATGCCCTCCCACAACTAATTGCTATTTGTGTCAGAATTCCCCTGAACCTGCACTGATTTTGAACAAGACATATTTGGGAAGACCAGGTTTCAACAAAGACATAAGCACTACAATGTGACTATTCTTGGACCTGAGCAATTGTAACCTTAAGTTAACTGGATTCAGAATTCTTTCAGTAGGACCAACAAATTTTGGTTGCAGCTTAGAGAAATTTTTCAAGTGTAAATTTTTATATTGGTGCAGAAACTTTTCTTGCTATCAGCATGTAGTTTGTATCGTTATCTTTGATTTTCCTGTGGCACCCAGGGATGATTTGTGAGCTTTCTTTAAATCATTTGAATGTTCTTATACTAATGGAGCTGATGTAGATGAGGACATATAATGATAACATTCTGAAATTGTTCAGATCATACACAAGAGAAGTGACATGCAGGTTGTTGAATGTTCAGTATTGCTTCATCGTTAATTCTGCTAACCACAACATTTTAAGCTAATCCTTGTTTTCTCGTAAGGCTTAACATCTTAAATATTGTTCAAAATATTGGTTCAGTTTCTCATTCTGCCCATTTCGTCTTGAGGTAATAACCAGCAGTTATACTGATTTTCATATCTATAAAACAGACCAAAACTCTGAGGTTAATTAATATTCCATTCCCAATAATTAAAATGCATTGCAATGGAATGATGTCATATACAAAATCTGTCCTAACTCTTTTGAATTGGATAATTCTGTTAGTGAGATAAAATGATCAATCTAGTTAACTGATGTACGACCACCAAAATTACAGTGCATTTTTGACTCTTTGGTAATTCTACAATAACATCTATTGACACTATGGCCCTCATTATGATCTCAATGGTTTTAACTGCCGAGATCCATGCTGGCGGTCTTCTATTGACCACCCCCTGCCGCATAATGTTCTCCCCGCTGGACCTGCGGGCGGAAACAGTGTTTCCGCCAGCCGGCCCAGCGGGGAAAAGGGCTGTAACATTGACAGCAGCTCCAAATGGAGCCGCCACCAATGTTGGTGTGCGGGGGGTGCAGCTGAACCCATCCTGCGCGATAGGGCACTGCACGGGGCCCTTGCACTGCCCATTCCAAGTGCATGGCCAGTGCAGGGGCCCGCCAGGGAAAGGCTGGTGGCAGAAGGGATCATCATCCGAGGGGTGCCTGTCGGAAAATGATTCCCTCCACCATCAGGCTGCCTGTCATTGGCAGCCTGGCAGTGGAGGAGGGCCGCCATAGGCGGCCCTCACTGTGTCCATAATATGGCGGTTCAGACCGCCATGCCGGTGGCAGTCTTTGCCCCCGCTGCTGGCATAGAGGTCTGAACCGCCGGGGTTCATAATGACCCCCTATATGCCAGAGGTTGAGCGGATTGGCTAATGGTCATAAAAGGCTTGATATGGTAACTCTTTATCTGAACACAAATCAACACTTGCAAGCATATAGGGCCTAATTATGAGCTTGGCGGTCTGAGGACCACCAAACCTGCAGTGGCAGTTTGACCACCACACTCCTGGCTGCCCGACCACCATATTTAGACCCTGGCCGTCGAACCAATAGGTGACCGCCGTCACCACCAGGATCACAGATCCCAATGGGGTGGCAGCTGTGGTGATCACTGTTAGACCTGGCATCATTGGCATGATCTCCCCTGTCTTTTTTTGCCCCTGCTCCTCATTGAGTGAGTGCTGGACTCTGTTTTTGCTGTTTTTGGTATTCTGGGCACGTTACCACTGCTGACCAGTGCTAAAATGCAAGTGCTACCTGTATAAATTGTATGTGTCATTGGCTTTTCCATGATTGGCATATTTGATTTCCAAGTAAGTCCCTAGTAAAGTGCACCCGAGGTGCCCAGGGCCTGTACATCAAATGCTACTAGTGGGCCTGCAGTACTGATTATGACACCTGAGTAGGCTTGTAAACATATCTCAGACCTGCCACTGCAGTGTCTGTGTGTGCCGTTTTAACCTGCCAATTCGACCTAGCAGGTGTACCCACTTGCCAGGCCCAAACCTTCTCTTTTCATATGGGATGGCACCCCTAAGGTAGGCCCTAGGTAGCCCAGTGGGCAGGTGGTAGTGTATGTTAAAGGTGGGGCATGTACTGATGTTTTTCATGTCCTAGCAGTGAACTACTGCCAAATTCAGTTTTCACTGTTGCAATGCCTATCTCTTTCTCATAGGTTAACATGGGGGCTGCCTTTACGTATTATTAAAGTGCAGTTTCCCTTTGGGAGCAGATAGAGATTTTAAATTTGGTGTCTCTGAACTCACAATTTAAAAATACATCTTTTAGTAAAGTTGATTTTTAACTTGTCTGTTTGAAAATGCCTCTTTTAGAATGTGGGCATTTTCTTGCATTTTCCTGCTTAAACCATCCTTGTGTATTCCCTGTCTGGGTCAGACTGACAGTTGTACTGTTTGTGAATCCCCTCTAGACAGTGACACAAAGGGAGCTGGGGTGTAGTCTGCATATCCTGATGGGCCATTTGGGCTCGAATGGAGGGAGGAGCGGTCACTTACACCTGAGTAGGCTGTGCCTGCCCTCACACAATGCAGTCTCCAACCCCGTGTTGTAGTCTGGAGCCAGGCCTGGGCAAGGCAGGATCATGTGAACAACAGAGACTTTCCATTGAAGTTGGCCTAATTCAAAGGTAGAAAGGGTTATAAGTAGTGGACCCCAAACCCCAGATTTTCAGATTAGTTCTGTAACCTAGAGGAACCTCTGCCAGGGAGAAGAGCTGAAGAGCTGGAGGAGGAGAACTGCTCTTTTGCCTGTGACTGTGCTTTGATGGGTTGGCCTGCAGTTGCTGCTTCTGCCTGAAAGAGGACAAAGACTGGCCTTTGTGGTATATTCCTGATTGTGAAGAATAAGCTTGCCTCTTGTTTTGAAGTTTCAGGGCCATTAAAGACTTCCTCTACCAGCACCTGGACTCTCTGCTGAGACTCCTGCACTGCCAAGTGGTGCCCTATTCAGTCCCTGGGCCCTTGAAATGTGAAGCTGGTAGAACGAGGACTGAAATCCATGCACAGCAAGCAGTGCAGTGAACATTTTGAAACACCACCTGCAACGCAGCTGTAAAAACGTTGCAACACCCGCCTCGTGCCTGAAATCAACGCACAACCTGCATCGCAGCTAGGAAATCGATGCAGCACCTGAATCGCGGCTGAAAAAATGACGCAACACCCCTTGGCGGCTGCTGAAAACAACACAAGCCCCACGTAGTGCGGTTTTCCAACTCCATGCGGCTGGATTTATCATGCATCATCGCTGGGTGTCAAAATTATTGTGAACCTGCACGGATCCGAGGTGCCGTGTCCAGAAATCAACGCTTCGCTCCTCTGTTGGGAGAAAAAAACGACACATCGCCTACCAGACCGGAGAAGAAACAACGCACGGCCTCACTTGCGAGGAAGGAATCGGTGCATCGCTGACTTTTCCGACGCTCGCTCGCCCGTGCGGCTTTATTTTTCACACAAACTGGATACTTTGTGTAAAAACAACATTTCCATTGTTTTCTATGGAGTAAGACTCTTTATTTTAAAAATCAATATCTTGACTTGTGTACGTTGGATCTTTGTCGTTTTAGTCTTTTTAAATTTAGATAAATATTGCTTATTTTTCTAAACTGGTGTGGTTTCTAGTTTGTAGTGTTTTCGCTGTATTACTGTTTGTGTTGGTACAAATACTTTACCTATTGCCTTTGAGATAAGCCTGACTGCGTGTGCTAAATTACACAGGGGGTGAGCAGGGGTTGTCTTAGGAGTGTAACTCCCTTACTCTGACTAGAGTGAGAGTCCCTGCATGGACAGATTACATACTGACTGGCAACCAGAGACCCCATTTTTAACCATCACAAGTCCCCTTTCTGCCAGCCTTTTCATGGCGCGTTCCCCGCGAGGCGAGCGCGTGAGTTACAGTTACCTTGGGGAGGCCAGGTCCTGCAGTCAACCCCTATAACAACCCAACCCTGTGCTGCGCACTGCCTTTGGCCGTTCACAGTGGGGGTTGGGCGCAGGGCCTGGCATATGCCCAGTCCCTGTGGTCAAACCCTATAACAACCCAACCCCGCAAAGTCCCCATTTCCCAGGCCTATTTTGGCCCCGGGGACCCCATCTCCCGGAGCCCTGCCTAAACATTTTAATTTTTGGGGGGAAGAGGGGCCCCCTTCACTAGGGTTGATCTCAGCACTGGGGCCCAATCCCCTGGGGCCCTGCCATGTGTCCTAGGTGCCCTCCAGGGCACCCAGTCACAATGATGGGGACTGTGGGTGGGGGGGGGGCTGAAGGCCCCCACAGACCCAGCTGGCTTCCTGCCTCCTGCGAGAGCCAGCATTGCTGTCACAGAGAGGAAGCTGCTAAAGCAGCTCTCTATCTGTGAGAGCAATTGTTTCCTCTGAGAGGAGGGAGGGCTCCCTCTCTCAGAGCAATTGCTTCCTCTGTGTCCCTGTCTGTATCTTTGTAGATAGGGAGACAGAGGACACCTCTGCTCGCAGTGAGGGAGAGCTGATTGACAACTCTTCCTCTATGTGATCAGAATGTTTGCTATGGCTTGGCCACAGGCAGCAGCAAACAGTTATGTCTTGGGGGTGGGCACCCTGGGACATAGCAGGAGCGAGCCCTGGGGGAGGGGGTGGTGGTCCCCAGGGCCATCAATGGCTCCTTGATGGGGGCCGGACGGCCTCCTCCAACTAGTAGCCCTGGGGAGGCCCCCTGCATGTCATTTTATTTACTGCCCGGGGAGGTGGTGGTCCCCGGGGCTGCGGGGAGGGGCCACATGTCTCCTCGCATACCATTGCATTAAATGAATGCCCTTGGGAGTTGGTGGTTCCCAATGCCGTGGGGGGGCTGCGCTCCTCCACCCACATACCATTACAGAAATTATTTGGGGAGGTGGCGGACTCAGGGGCTGTGCACAGTCCAGAAGGGGGGGCCCGTGAGCCCCCCTTCCCCAGGACCTGGCCCAACCAGGCGCTTTAAAAAACACGAACCCAGGAGCCTGCACTAGTGTTTTTAAAAACATTTTGCCCCAAATTTTCTGCAAATTATTTTTAAAAATATGCTTTTTAGCCCTGGGGGGTCCCTCTGCAACCCCACCACCAGACCTAAGGGGTCAAGGGTGTTCCTACCCTGGCCCCTTTTTCTTTTTTTCACATTTTTTAGTGGGACTCTGCTGAAGCCAAGTCCCAATGGCTGCCAATGCTTCCTGGTTTGAAGTGTTGGTAGCCAATCAGAGGTGTGCATTTGCCGTGCACAAGCTCTTAATCGTCGCAAAGCCGTCGCGGCCAGAGATATACAAATATGTTTTCCCTTTAATATCTCAAAAACTACTGAATTTACACCAAATAAGCGAAAGCACAAACTGCGTACCGAAAGCTAGCTTTCTGCCAAAAGTGGTGTAATTCTGTCTAGTGGTTCAGGTTGTAGTTGTGTCTAAAGGTCCTATGGGAATTACCATGGAAAACACCACTTTTTTTACACCCTCCCGCCCCCCCCCTCTTTTTCTCAGCCCCCGCTTTGACATTCGCCAAAAGGTGCCAAAGATATAGGCAAGTCAAAAAAAACCTTTTCTGTGGAAACATGGTCCTAACTATAACTATCTAGTGGTGACTGCCACTAGGTAATATAAAAACCAGAGGTTACAGTGATGTTGTTGTTAGGTTCAGATTTTATGTGCACAGAATCATGGACATACAGCAGAGTTATTTCAAGTAACTATAATTCGTGCCCTAAGGTATCTGAAACTCGCACCCTCGCCGTGCACGGTTTTCTCATCAATTATTTTACTGCAAGTTTTACAGTGATATTACCAGTGCATGGCCCAAAGTACCGTGCGGCGATGGTTTCCCGCTGGAGTTATACCAAACTGCCTCGGCCCCACTGACACAGAATTTCCTGGAGGTATTCCTGGAGGCCCAGGAAAGGGGTTTATTGCCACAGTCCATGAGGGAGGGGGGAGGGATCTGATGCTACTGAAACCATGTGCTACACAGGAAGACCCCTAAGCATACATGCCCATAACCATAATGAACATGGACATGAAGGTACTGTGTAAGCTACTGGTTCCGCACTTGATTCCCCCAAATACCCACTTAGTTCATGAAGACAAATTTGGCTACATCCCAGGGTGCAACACTGGCATGAACCTCAGAAGACTCACCCACATCATGCATGAAGTACGATACCTGGGAGAGGAGATGTCCCAGGAGATGTCCCAGGTCAACCTCAAAAAGGCACTTGATAGCGTGAACTGACACTACCTGCTCAAGGTTTTGCAGGTTATAGAAATTGGCCGTAAGTACTGTGGCTGGATCCGTCTCCTCTACTCTGAACCAAGCGTGAGCTTAGCCTAAACATGGACAGGATTCTTACTGGCCTAAGATCCTCCATTGCAATCTGGAACACCCTGCCCCTGTCACTAATGAAGCACCTAGCCATCTCGAAGATGGTGCTGCTACCTAGATGCTTATACACACTACAGAACTCGTTATGCCCACTCCGGACGCGGGTGTTTAAACAACTGGACTCAATGCTGGTTTACCTATTATGGGCAGAAGAAGCAGGGTAGCTCTATCGACCCTTAAGATGTCCTACAGAGAGGGGGGGGGTCTAGAGGTCCTGTGCCTCAACTTGTATTACTGTTCTGCACACTTTCAGAATGTAGCATGCTGGTTGGCTCCTGAGGACAACTGGGATAAGTGCTTGCTGGTGGGTAGGATGATGGCGGAATGTCTGCCAGAACACCTTATGGAGGGGCAGAGAGCTCACTGATGGTCCCGCAGATAGTACGAGTCACTGCTTCTATCTGGCAACGTTTCATTCAAACAGATTTGAAGATGGCCCCCTTTCAACAGAAACTGCCGATATAGATAGTTAGACCTGTCCGCCAACTGATGGTGTATGTGTCCTTTCGGGACTGGATCGGTGGGGAGTGAGACACACTCGGTGACCTTTACCTCGGGAAAACATTCATATAATTCAAGGACGCTCGCACCACCTTCACATTAGAACAGGGTAATTTCCTACACCACGCTGGCCTGTCCGACATAGTTAGGGACACATGGTCCATGTTCCCAGATGCCCCAGAGATGACGCACACACGAGGGATCCTTTTATCCTGTGCGGTAGGTCTCCACTTAATTACCGTGCTGCACAAAGCCATAAGAGGGACAGAGGGGGCCGAGCCTCACTGTCTACGACTGCTTGGGAGGGTGACCTGGGAGAATACCGGGGGGAGCGTGGACTGGACACAAATCAATTTCCTCACCCACTCGGTATCCTGAAATGTCCGATTCAAGTTAATTCACTTCAGTTTCGTACACCGGACATACTTTACCCCCAGAGACCTCCATAGGATATCCGCTGTTCTGTCTGACAGTTGCCCAAGGTGGGGGTGGAAGGGAGGACTCAGGATTTCTGCACCTGGCCTGGGAATGCCAGGAGGTTCATAGATACTGGGAGCAGGTGGTGGCGACCGTCAGTAGAATGGTGGGCATCCCTATTACTCTATCGCCGTCCTATTGCTTCTTGGGGAACATCAGGCTGCCGAAAAGGAAAAAGATGGCATATAAATTCCTGCAATTGGAACTAGTGCACGCTGGCTCGCCATGTCCTGGATGGGCACAAGAGTACAGAACATATAGTGCTGGCAGGGGGACATTAAAGAATGGGCACTAGTGGAAGAAATTCACATAAAATTGAGTAGAAGGGATGATAAGGTGGGCGAGGACCTTGGTGTCTGGAGGGAACTAAGCAACAGGCTCCTGAACCCAGATGACCCTGACAGTTCTTACTCAACAGACAGCATGTCAGACGAGGGGGGGGAGGAAGCAAGGGAAGGGGTAGGGGAAGGCTTATCACAGAGGATTGACTAAACTAGAGGTTATCACTCTAAGTAGGGTATTAATCCCTGACAGGATGATGAAGTAGAGCAGGAACGTTTATCCCCAGTCATGCCTCATTTCTTTTTCGTACTTTAACCCCTACAGTGCGTGCGTCGGCCACTGGCTGATGCCCCCACTACTTCCCTGGTGCGGGTCACGACCAGTGGCCGACACCAGGGAGGGGGTTAAAAAATCCTCAGGTGCAACGCCATTTTATTTATAAATACCCCGGGAGACACAGAAGAGCTTCCGTTCTCGCTGACGTCACTATCTGTTTTCTCCATTGGAATAGGAAGCAGCCTTGCGACCACTTATTGCTGCAGTGGGGAAAACAGCCCCAACGTTTGGTAAGGCCTTGTTTGAAAGGGGAGACATTCCCCTTTCAAACAAGGCCTTCCCCAACGGGTGCGATCGAGGGCCAGGAACCCCCCCCCCCCAAACACCAGCGATTTCACTTGGTGCCCGGGGGCATATATATATATTTTTTTAAAGGTAGTTATACCCCTTGGTGGCGCAATCGCACCTGATCGCACCCCCCAGGGGTTTGAAAATGTATTTTTAAAAAAGGATATACAAAAAATTGACAGGGGGTCTCCTGTGAGCAGGGAGACCCCCTGTGGGGGCAATAATTTTTTTGAATAGTTGTATGGTTTTCCTCGGGCCGCTATGGCCCCCAAGGAAACCATACAGCTATTAAAAAAATATATAGATATATATACATATAGATTATATATATATAGACATATCTATGTAGATATATCTATCTATATATAGATAGATATATCTATATCTACATAGATATGTATATATACAGATGTGTATATATATCTATATATACATATATATATATATATATATATATATATATATATATATATATATATATAGGTAGAGAGAGAGAGAGAGAGAGGGGTATATATAACGATCACTTTTGTCAACGCGTGTGTGGTTTCCCTGGGGGCTGCGATCGGCCCTCAGGAAAATCACACCCACATATAAAAGTGAAAAGCGATATATATATATATATATATATATATATATTTTTTTTTTTCGCCACCAGTTGTCTTGCAGTTGCAGCTTGCGTTTTCAAAGCAGTGCTCATACTTCAACTGACGCGTTTCAACTGTAGCTTTTAGGCAGCAATAAAAAAATAAAGTAAGTCTTGTGATTATGTTTCTGCTACAAAAGAATCTGACTTTTGTCTAGTGGCAGTTTTGATGCCATAAAGTAGCGCAGAAGGTTTATATGCCTCCTGCAAAGATCATATCTGTATTTTATGTAAATAGCTGAGTACATTAGTAACGTCAGCCATTACCTGCACTAGAATACAAATTAAATGTATGGGCTATGGAGAGATGAAGGGCACTTTTGCTGGGTAGTAGTGAGGGAATCTGAGGAGGAGGTCATGGGAGTGGGAGCACCAACAATGAATGTTGGACTGGGTGCTAGAGGCGCTTGAGACTGTGACGACTGGTATGTGACAAGGTGAAGTAATAGTGTGTCTTTTTTTGAGTGTCTTAAAAAAACTTGCTGATTGAGGGAAGAAGGCGAAGGTAAGGTGACCTCTACTGTTCCACGCATCACACACACACACACACACACACTCAACAGCAATTTTGTGACGTTCTACGTAGGCCAGTGTTTCAGAGCAACAGTCTAGCCAGCAGCAGAGATGCAATCTCATTGGATGACTACCGCTCAAGCCCTCACTAGGGTTATAAAGGACAGCTCTGACATAGGATCAGAGACTGAGACAGCAGATACTGTGACAGCATCTGAGGGATAGGACAATGGCGCAGACTCTGGGAGTGATTTTTTAGTCGGAGGAGTCCCATTCGATAACTCCTCTTCCATTGAATATGAGGGCGGTGATGAGGACAGTCCTGCTATCCCTTTGCAAGCACAGTCTGTGCAGCGGGACAGTAGCGGGTTAGCCCAACCCAGAGATCAGGTGAATCTGGCGGCAAGCACACACAGAGAGTGCTCTCTTGGGAGCTCCCCAATTTAGTTCAGCCCCAAATTCCACTGCTCAAATTGTATTGTGGAGACATCAGAATTATCTATCACAAAACAACCTGGTTTTGTAAGGCAGGCACCTGCCTTTTTGGGCCTGGGCTCGGCTGCCTTATAGGGAAATCTACCAAACCCTGACATTTCTGGAAACTAGACGTCTGGAAGAGTCCACAGAAATGTGACTTGTGTGGACTCCCCAAAGTTTTCTTACCCAGAATACCCTGCAAAGGTGAAAGGTTGAAGAAAAACTCAATTTTGTCTTGCATTTCTGTCACACAAACTACAGGAATATGCTGGGATCCACAAAATTCATACCACACAGTGTTTCCCTAACTGTCCTGATAAAAACGCTACCCCACTTGAGTGCCTGTAGCTAGTGCCTGCGTCAGGAATGGATCACCCCAGGGTCAACAGTTGCCCTCATGTAAGGACCAACATTGACCGTTGTGTGATCTATTCCTGTCGTGGGCAGTAGGCCTACCCACACAAGTGAGGTACCATTTTTATCGGGAGACTAGGGGGAATGGTGGGTGGAAGGAAATTTGTGGCTCCTCTCAGATTCTAGAACTTTCTATCACCTAAATGTGAGGAAAACATGTTTTTTTGCCAAATATTGAGGTTTGCAAAGGATTCTGTGTAACAGAACCTAGTGAGAGTGCCACAAGTTGTCCCATCCTGGGTTCCCCTAGGTGTCTAGTTTTCAAAAATGCACAGGTTTGCTAGGTTTACCTAGGTACCAGCTGAGCTAGAGACCAGCTAGGCACTTTCCAAACAACATGTTAGTTTTCAATGTAAAAATGTGATGTGTCCATCTTGCGTTTTGGGGCGTTATCCAGACCAGTGAGGTACCATTTTTATCGGGAGACTTGGGGGAATGCTGGGTGGAAGGAAGTTTGCGGCTCCTCTCAGATTGCAGAACTTTGCAGTACCGAAATCTGGGGGAAAAGTGTTTTTTTTGCCAAAATGTTGAGGTTTTCAAAGGATTCTGTGTAACAGAACCTGGCCACCCCATCTTGGATTCCCCCAGGTGTCTAGTTTTCAAACATGCACAGGTTTGGTAGGTGTCCCTAGGTGCCAGCTGAGCTGGAGGCCAAAATCCATAGCAAGGCACTTTCCAAAAAACACGTCAGATTTCAATTAAAAAATGTAATGTGTCCATGTTGCGTTTCCTGTCATGGGCATTTTGCTTATCCACGCAAGTGAGATACCATTTTTATCGGAAGACTTTGTGGGAACACAGAATAGAAGAAGTGTTATTACCCCTTGTCTTTCTCTACATTTGTTCCTTCGAAATGTAAGACAGTGTGTAATAAATATGTCTATTTGAGAAATGCCCTGTAATTCAAATGCTAGTATGGGGACCCCGGAATTCAGAGATGTGCCAATAGCCACTGCTTCATAACACCTTATCTTGTGCCCATTTTGGAAATACAAAGATTTCCTTGATACCTATTTTTCACTCTTTATATTTCACCAAATAAATTTCTGTACATCCGGTATACAATGAAAACCCATTGCAAGGTGCAGCTCCTTTATTGTCTCTGGGTACCTAGGGTTCTTGATAAACCTATAAGCCCTATATATCCCCGCACCCAGAAAAGTCCATCAGACGTAACAGTATATTACTTATGACATTGCAGGAAAAGTAACAGATTGAAACGTGGAGAAAATGGCTGTTTTTTCACCTGAATTTCAATTTTTTTTTTTATTTCAGCTATTATTTTCTGTAGGAAAACCTTGTAGGATCTACACAAATAACCCATTGCTGAATTCAGAATTTTGTCTACTTTTCAGAAATGTTTAGCTGTCCTGGGTCCAGCATTGGTTTCACACCCACTTCTGTCACTAACTGGAAGGAGGCTAAAAGCACAAAGGTTATGTCCCAGTAAAATGTTACAACTGTGTTGAAAAATTTGGTTTTCTGATTTAAGTCTGTCAGTTCCTGAAAGCTGGGAAGGTGGTGATTTTAGCACCGCAACCCCTTTGTTGATGCCATTTTCAGGGGAAAAAACACATGCTTTCTTCTGCAGCCCTTTTTTCAAATTTTTCTGAAACAAAAACTACACTTTTGCTGCTTTTTGGCTAATTTCTTGGTCTCCTCCAGGGAAGCCCACAAATTCTGGGTAGCTTTAGAATCCCTAGGATGTTGGAAAAAAGGATGCAAATTTGGCGTGGATAGTTTATTTGGACAAAAAGTTATGAAAGCCTAAGCGCGAACTACCCCAAATAGCCAAAAAAGGGCTCAGCACTGGGGGTGTAGGGAAAGGCCCAGCAGCTAAGGGGTTTATACTGTTATGACTGAAACTCTCTACACTGCAGTGTGTTTATTAATTCATAAAATGAAAAATAAATGTTTAAAAAAAATATATATATACCTGTGCATGAGGAGTAGTCTCTTATATTGCCACAGTCTCTCTTGTCTGTGGTGCATGTTTGGTTTGTTGCCACTGCCCCCTTTTCCCCTGCCCTCCATGATCCATTGTGCTGTCATTGCCCCTCCCACCTGCCCAACATGTTCAACTTGTTGACTCTGCACCCTCCTCCCTGCCCACAATTCTTCGAGTCTGTGCCCCTGACCTCTCTCTCCCCACAGCATTCTAATGAACGGCTACATTGCTAACATTCTATATTTATTACAAAAGTGTGGCACGCTTGACATTATCTTGATGTCATCAAAACTGTAATACCTAAAGCATTTCCTTTAGAAATTATAAAAATGAAAGTCTTAATCGCATAGAAAACATGGTTAGTACTCTAAAAGACGAAAATGATGACATATTGTCTGAGTTTTCAAATAGCAACAAAGCACTTTTAAGTTATTTGCTATCTTTGTTTTTTATGTAATTGATCACTTGATTATGTTACACTTAGGGGAGAGGATGTGGCGTTATGGCCAGAGCTGCAGACTTTGAAACTAGGGATCCAAGTTCGAGTTTCGGCGTCAGCGCAACATCCTGTAATTCTAGACAAATCACTTCATCTCCCCATGCCTAAAATCTAAATTAATATGTCCTTGTGTAATGTAACTGATGTAAAGCACTCCAATACCTTTGGGTCAAATCTGAGCTATATAAAACTGCAAAAAAAACACAAAAAAAAGTTATGCACACTTCTGTCATTGAGCTATACTTGGGTGATACTTAAGCTACATTTGGGCTCTTTTTTCTTCGGGGGCCAATTTGGGAGACCTATTTGTTATGAATCGCCCTAATTTCCTCATTTACTGCAGCATCCACAAAAGAAAATGCTTTCAGTTTTCCACTTTGATTCCATCATGATGGCTTCCAGATGTGCCACATTTTTGGCATAAATTCAGAATGTTAGCACTGTAGTTGCTCATTAGAACAGTGTAGTAAAGCTGTTTATTGCCAGGGAGTTAATTGGCAGTCTGTTGCTGGTGTTAAAAGTGCATGTTACAGTCTGTATGTCAGAATGTTTTAATGAAATAGTAGGGGAAGATATTTGAGATCTCACTTACAACATTTCCTAATTTTTCTTTTTACAGCACTAACCATAATTTCTGTCACAAAATGAACTCCCACATTTTGTTCTTTTCTAAATAAAATGTTTTAGGTTTTACTAGTTTGGTACAATCAAGAAGGCTTCAGGTGTGCCACACATTTGTCATACATAAGACTGTTAGTGCTCTAGTTGTTCTTTAGAACACTCTGGGAGGCTGCAGTAGAACACAAGGGAGTCAAATGGCAAGCTGCTCCTTTTGTGGAAGTACAGGTTTTACTGAGAATATCAGACTTCATTCTCATATGGCTGGGAGAGACGGTGTGAATTTACAGAAACTATGCTCTTCTTTTAGCTTCTGGAGCACCTTCCATAACCTCCATGAGAAAATCATGAGAAAACAGTTTTCTCTCAAACATGATTCATGAAATCCCAGCGGAAGGCTTTTTCACAGGGTAAAATTAAAAAAGAACACAACACAATTCCTAAAATTAGTATGGTACCATCAACAAATTAATTATATTGTAACTAAATCTCTTATCACCATGTATATGTTTTTTGTGGCCCTCAAACCCTGCCATTCACTACAATGCATTTTAAAGGAGTCCATGTTCCAGAGTCCCCTAACAATTGCCAGAGTATGTTGCATACATATATATATATATATATTCCTTAAAGTGCATTTTCCCTACCTTTAAGCTTTAGCTCACTTTTCCAGCTCTGTAGATCATTTAGTATGTGCTATAATGTATATTAGTCCCAATATGGCTGCCCGCACTTCATGGTTGAAGTGCTGGCAGTCAATCAGATCTCACCATGACATCTGTGCATGGCCTCTGCCACATATCTATAGTTCTGTTTTCTTCAATTACTTGAAACCTACTGAACAGATTTACACCAAATAACAAAAAGGGCTCTTTCTGGACCAAGAGCTACCTTTTGGCCAAAATTGGTGTAATTCTGTCCAGTGGTTTGGGCTGTAGTCATGTTCAAAATTGCCCCACGTTTCTCGGCGCTCGCTTGACAAACCACCCCAAAACGTTCAAGACAGCAGCTGAAATGAGTGGCAAACTAGTTTTGAAATTTCGAGAAGATTCATCAAATGCCTCTAAAGTTATTGTAAAAACAAAAAATGCTTTTCCTATGGAAACTAGGTCCTAACTGTAACTACCTACTGGCGATCACCAGTACTTAGGATATATATTTATATATATATATATATATATATATATCTGCACTCCAAATCTAGGGGGTTATTACAAATTTGGAGGAGGTGTTAATCCGTCCCAAAAGTGACGGTAAAGTGACGGATATACCACCAGCCGTATTACGAGTTCCATAGGATATAATGGACTCGTAATACGGCTGGTGGTATATCCGTCACTTTACCGTCACTTTTGGGACGGATTAACACCTCCTCCAAAGTTGTAATAACCCCCCTATTATACAGTCAGAACTCCTGTATAGAGGTAATGTATTTGCTTTTTTTCTTGTCAATCATCCCTGAACCTTTCTTAACAGAGTGGAATGCTCATACGGCCAGTATAAATAGTGCACTGCCAGTCCTGCTAAGGCCTTAAAAAGACAAGGTAGAAATCTCATAATGGTAAATTTTGGAGAAAAGTTTATACATTTATTAAACTTTTTAAAAATTAGCTAAAATATTTTTAGGTTAAATCATAATGCTATTTGTTATTGTTAAATTATTTTACATGTAGAATAACATAATAAGATCTTACAGCATTACTACCTTAATTTTATATTAAAAATGTGATTACTTGTATCACTCACACCAATAAAATGTGTTTAAAAAATGTGATTATTTAAAAAATATTAGATTTAAAATAAAACTATTTTTGAAGTTTATTTTTTTTTTAAACCACTATTGTAGAATAAAGTGTTTTAATATGTATTTTGTTTTTAAAAGTGATGTCTATAAATAATTAACAATACTTTATAATATTGTTACATTAATTTATAACTTTAAGAATGGTTAATAAAATGTGTTACAATAAATTCATAATTATGTTATAGTTTTATGAAAAAAACATTAAATAAAAATGTAATTATATTTTTGAACAGTTTAAATAACTTGGCTTATTTTAACAATAACTACTATGGTGTTTGATTTTTAAGTCCGTACTGCTGTTATTTTCTATGGGAGGGTAATGCATTGGCTGTTAGTGGCCATGGGTAATGCTGGACTTACTCCAACTCTGAGTAGAGAAGGGACTCCTTACTCCTCCCATAACCCCTCCTCGTGACGTGTAAGTATCCCCCATTTTTCACTTGGCCACTTTACTACTAAAACATATCTTTACGCGTGCTGAGATCGATCCACATAAGAGACAGGCAAAGAAGAGAAATAGACCTCTGCACATTGGTATATGAATAGAATTTTGTAGTACATTAGCAGTACTGTTGTATTACTACTTAACATAGTACAAAATGTAGATTGTGAAAAGGCCCCTTAATGCCCCTATAGTTCTTGAAGCTACTGACTATTTAAGTCCTGAATCTTTTCTTGTGCATCCAACAAAGTAATTTGTATTTGTTTAATTATATGTGCTTTGAAAGGTTGTATAGAAATCACTGACCTTTTCCAAACTGACTGAAATTCTTCACTCAACAAAGTGACTCCTTTCATTATCAAGGGATATTTATTTTTCTCTTTCTGTGTGAGGTTACTTAGGATAGGTTCTCAAGTATTCTAGTTTGTCAAAATTACACAATTATCCACAGTAAATCGATAACTTATAGGTATATCTTCTTTCTCTCCTTTTGAAATAACGCCTTTTACTCTGATTGCATAGGTTCAGAAGATTCTGAGTTTCTACTCTATTAAAACTCTGGATGTACTACTAATACCCTAGAATCGGCTTTTGTTTTTTCTGTACCATGTGCAGCTAAATGGTACTGTAGTTGCCCAAGTAGATCCATTAGCACTACACCCATAAAAGGAGGATTTACCAATTATGGCAGTATACCTTTCAATTTACTTCATAGCATTTGAGAAAATAAAGACATGTTTTTCTCATCAGGTCACCCACGCTGAACAACTAACTGATTACATTTAGTAGTATAACTCTGCAACACTTGATGTCATTTAATAATTTATTTTTCAAACAAAGGCCATGCAGTGTTCTATCAAACGAATTCCGCATTTTCTCAAAGGCAAAATACTGTACAGCAACAAATATTTCTCTCAATTAATTAATGGAACACTCTAGCTTGCAATGACAAAAGAAAAAGTACTTTATTTGTCCCCTCCCGAGTAAAGTCATGAGTTTAGATTTTTTTTTAATGCAGCTGATACTAGTTAAAGAATAGTGCAAGTTTGTTCAGATCCCATGTAAATCTCTCTGTAGGCCCTAGAGGCATGACAGGCCCAGGATCTGTATTTACAGGATCTCAAGGTGATGGTATTTGACTAGCTCCTTGTAGGAAATTGGGTTACTGGTTGAGAGGGTGAGACCCTACTCAAGCACTAACCACAATTCTTGTCAGATTGAAACACAAACAAACCCAAATTAACCTGTACTTAACCATCTAGTAGCTTGCCACAAAACAGTCAGACTTAGCTTAGAGGAAATATGTAAAGTATTTATGCACCACCTCAAACAGTGGTTAAGGGAAAGCACAACACACAATCTCACACCAATTTAGAAAAATAGAGTGAAATGTAATAAATTATGTGACACCAAAATGACAACAATTCAATCAGTAGAAGCAGAGATATGCAATTTTAAAGATTGCTGTATAAATAGTGACTACAATCACAAAGCACCAATTGTGGGTATCTGGTTGCACCGTACTGGTACAAAATCACAAATTCAAGCTGACTGCGATGTAGTGCTGTCCAGAAGGGGGGACTAAGTGAGGCCCACTAAACGAAGTACCTTAAATCCTAGTAGGGGAGCATTACAAGATCGAGGATTCGTCACACAAAAGTGGTTCTGAGAAGCTGCTGGCTGCGATGCAAGATCCTGTGTTGTGCAGCTGCGGTTCCGATTAAGTCGTTGATGGGATTTGCGATGTGAGGACCTGCATCGCCATCGAGTATGCCGTCAACGAAGGCTTGCAATACAAAGTCCTGCAGCTTGATACAGAGTTGTGAGGAGATGTGTGACATTGTGGTGGTTCT
Source organism: Pleurodeles waltl (assembly GCF_031143425.1). Lineage (NCBI taxonomy): Eukaryota > Metazoa > Chordata > Amphibia > Caudata > Salamandridae > Pleurodeles > Pleurodeles waltl. The sequence goes on along the minus strand of NC_090444.1, from coordinate 267,221,636 downwards.
GCCCATGAGTCCATAGCTGGGCTGCTAGAGTACCTTCACGCCAACTTTGAAGGGTCCAGGACCTGATTGGCACCACTTGTGGGGCAGGACTCACAGCAAACAGTGTCCAGCTGCTCGGTTCAAGGTGTTTGGAGCCTTTTCTGCTCCTGAGTCTCTGATGACAGCATAGCACAGCAGTCCTCCTGAGTCTTCTACAGGTCTAGAGGTGTACTAAAGAGATGGGTCTGAGTGTCCAATATTATAGTTGGTGATAACTTTGAAGTATAAGGTTTAGGTTCTTGAGATCTCTACCCCAGAGGTGTTTGGAATTTCCTGCCTCCCTGCATGGCCCCAGCTTGTTTAAGGGCACAAAAGACTAGACACTCAGGGCCATATTTATACTTCGTTTGCGCCGGATTAGCGTAGTTTTTTTTTACGCAAATTCGACGCAAAACGAACTCCATATTTATACTCTGCCGTTAGACGCGTCTAGCGCCAAAGTCCATGGAGTTTGCGTCATTTTTTTGCGTGGACACCTACTTTGCGTTAATGATATGCAAGGTAGGCGTTCCCGTCTAAAAAATTGACTCCGAGGCATGTGCGCCGTATTTACACTCCCGGGCAAAACTGACGCCCGGGAGTGGGCGGGTCAAAAAAAATGACGGCCAGCCGCTTTTGCGTCGTTTTTTAGTGCCTGGTCAGGGCAGGCGTTAAGGGACCTGTGGGCTCGGAAGGAGCCCAGAGGTGCCCTCTCATGCCCCCAGGGACACCCCCTGCCACCCTTGCCCACCCCAGGAGGACGCCCAAGGATGGAGGGACCCATCCCAGGGAACTTAAGGTAAGTTCAGGTAAGTAATTTTTTATTTGTTTTTGGTTGGCATAGAGGGGCCTGATTTGTGCCCCCCTACATGCCACTATGCCCAATGACCATGCCCAGGGGACTGAGGTCCCCTGGGCATGGCCATTGGGCAAGGGGGCATGACTCCTGTCTTTGCTAAGACAGGAGTCATTTCAATGGGGGTTGGGAGTCTAAACAAATGGCGCAAATCGGGTTGAGGCGAAAATTTTGCCTCAGCCTGACTTGCCCCATTTTTTGGCGCCCAAGCTCCATATTCCCCTACGCCGGCGCTGCCTGGTGTACGTCATTTATTTTAACGCACACCAGGCAGCTCCGCCGGCTAACGCCGGCTAACGCCGGCTAACGTCATTGAATAAATATGGCGCCTGCATGGCGCTTCAGAATGGCGTTAGATTTTTTGACGCACAACTGCGTTGACACAGTTGTGCGTCAAAAAGTATAAATATGGCCCTCAGGCCCTCATTATGACGGTGGTGGTCTTTTCTGAAGACCGTCGCAGCCGCGCCTGCCGGAAGAGCACCAGTGCTGGCGGTCTTCGGAGTGCCGTAGTATGACTGCCACCCAGTATCTGCACCGCCGGCGGTTGGCTGTCCAGTGGCATTCACGTCGGCGGCGCTTAGGTGGTTCCACTGCCGGCACCGCCACGCCAGAAAAGACCACCCACAGAATTACAGTGGGGCGCTGCCAGCAGCGGGAGCACTGGATCCCGTCCCCTCATGGAGGAGCACCTCTTCAGATGAGGTAAGTGTTGTTCGCAAGGGGAGGGGGGTGCAGGTGTGTGAATGGGTGTGTGTGAGTGTGTAAGTGCGTGTATGTGTGTCATGAATGTGGGGAGGAAGGGAGGGGGAGTGTTTGTGTGTGCATGTGTGTCTGTGTGTAAATGTGGTGATGCGTGTGTGTATGCACGTGGACGGGTGTGGGGTTGTGTGCATGGGTGAATGAGTAAGGGGGGTGTAAGTATATGCAGGTACATGTATGTTTGTATGTGTATATGGTGTGTGTGTGTGGTGAGGTACGATTGGGGGTGTGGTGTGAAGATGAGTAAGGGGGTGGGTGTTGTGTTTGTATGTAGTAGAAGGAAGAGGGCGGGGGGATGGAGAGCGCATACATGCGTGTGTGCATGTGTGAGGTGTATGGGTATGTGTGTCTCTGTTGTGAGTGCAGGTGTGAGTGGGGGTGTGTCTGTGTTTGATTGTGTGTGTGTGGTTGCATGCGTGCCTGTGTGCGGAGGTGTTTGGGGGTATTGGGATACCTTTCTACCAGCATTTTCGTGGCGGTGAGACCACCAGGAAAATGCTTGTGGTGTCCCTAGTCATAATAACCTCGGCGGTTATTTGACTCCCGCCAGGCTGCAGGTGGAAACCTCCATCCTGGCGGGCCCCGGAAAAGCAGTGGGACAAGAGGGGACACAGCGGTTTGGCAGTGGCCAAACCGCAGCGGTCATAATATGGCGGTCTGCACCGCCTGTCCTGCAGCGCTGAGACTGCCACTGTGGCCCTGGCGGTCCATGGCCCACCAGAGTCATAATGAGGGCCTAAATTTGATGAACACAGGGATACAATAGACGATTATAACTTGGAAACTTCATGTATCTTGGACAATGATCACAACAGATTCGTACTATTGGAAAAGACGTGTTGTCTTATGTGTTTCTCCATTCCTATTTACACTGTATTCATATTTTTCTGTATTTTGTGTGCTGTATTGTGGGGTAATTCGTTTTATGCTTTTTAATTGATGCCAAGACAAGTGTCAGTAGCTGTTTTATGATAGCAAGACAATCAATGTTATGCTGACACAGAACTAATTAGTTGTGATAAATAAATTGGGTATGTTTTGGCATATATGTCATTAATGCAGTTTGCAGTCTGACACCTACGCGGTACTCACTTTATCTGTAAATGTTGAGAAGGGCGGTAAGCCTGTGGTATGCGTGAGTAATTAATTTGAGGAATGCTTGAGTGTGGATTATTGACCTCTGCAGGCACCAAACGGTCAGGACAAGAAAATGCCAACTTTCTAAAAGTGGCATATTCAAAACTGCAACTTGAAATCTTACTTTAGCATTAAAGAGGGTTTTAAGTTATTTCTTTAGACGCCAAACTCAACCTTCCTAGAGTTTTAACTATCAGGAGATGTGAAAATGTAATACATGTCCAACTTGTTAAATATACTGCACCCTGCCCTATAAGCTTTTTAGAGCCTACCCTAGGGAGTGGTGGTTCTTTGTATTAAAAAGGAACATATGGACCTTTCAAAAGATTTGCATTGCCAGTTCGAAATTAAGCTTCACACACAGGCTACAGTAGCTGAACTGAGACATGTTTGACAGGCTCCTTAAATGGGTGATACAATCAGTGCTGCAGGCCCACTGGTAGTATTTAATTGACAGGCCTTGGTTACTCGTAGTACCACTTTACTAGGGACTTACAAGGAAATTGAATGTGCTAACTGGGTGTAAGCCAATTTTACCATATTTAAAGGCATGAGCACACACACTTTAGCACTGGATAACAGTGGTAAAGTACATAGAATTATAAGGCCCCCAAAAACGAGAGCAGCAAAAATGGAGGAGAAAGACAAAACATTTGGGGGATGATCACCCTAAGGCTAGCAGGTCTAATACTCCTTCATTTTTGTTGTTTATACAATACCAGTTTCTTGTTTGCCTGTTGGTAAGACTTTAATTCCAGACTTTGCTATATTAATATCCTGTTTTAATTTAGTTATTTTATCTAAAATGTAATCCATGGTAGTATCAGTATCCATTACTCAAGTTGGACAATTATGTTGGTTAATCAGTATGTCAGAATGCATTAATCTGAATTTGAATCCAGTGGATGAGTTGTCCTGCCCTTGTCCGTATCCACATACAACCATATACATTAGGAACATGTTGGTTGACAGTACATCTGAAGAAAGGGGAATTGTATAAGAGACACTAGCTATTACCACTCTGATTTGTCACTCTGCTGACCACAGGTGTCTGTTTGGTCATAGTGCAGAGGTCTTCAAACTTTATGATGCCGAGACCCCCTCTATCAACATTTTTTAGGCATAAGGACCCCCTCCTGACACAAATTTCTAGAACCTGATACTCCTCATCTTTGCCAATCATCGCCAACTATAAACACAGCAAATCATTTTTATGGAGGGGAAATAATATTAAAATGTATATAGCAAACCAAAGGTTAGTGAGTGACAGTGATTCGGTGTCAGAGGGTTACCACACAGGTCAAATAAAAAGTCTCCAAAAAGAATTACCCCAAAATTAACAATGTTACTTTATTTTTCACAAACAAAACACAATTTGACAAAATGTGTTTGGTTGATAACACCTTCCTGAACTAATGTGGTGGGCCTGCCTATTTTTCTCCAAGGAGATGGTCAATCTGTGGTTGCACCTCATTAGTATCAGTTTAACACCCAAATATAACAATAAGCAACAAAAAGGTGATACGTCCAGTTTTGCAAAGGGCCTTCTACTGAACAGCAACACGTGTCACTGCTTTTTAAGTAGCTTTTGAACCGTTTGAGCTATAAACAACATTTATTTTGTTAAAATCCGCAGATTATGCTGCAGATGATGTATTATGTGGCAAATGCAGCAAATCTATAATCATGCAAAAATCGCCATGGCGCACAAACATATAATTCAAGTGGTCCTGGGTATAATGGCTGGTATGCCTGGGCTGCCAATTTAGTGAATGGCATCCGAGGAGATCCATTATATATTTCATGGGATGCTGATGGCTTGGCTTTTACAGCTGAATGGAATTGGAGGTTGATAAACGCCATTCATCATAATTAAAACATACCATTTACAATCATTAATGATAAACTGTAAGATCCATGTAAAATGCTTTCTTTAATTCAGGGGTAGGAAGTGGCCCCTTTATCTTCTTTCATTCTATTTAAAAAAAAAAAGGTTTTTATGTTTAACATTATGAAACGATATGTTTCTATTTTAGCAAAAACTGACTCATGGTTATATTAGTTTGGTTCTGCTGCTGACTTCAGTTTTTAGGTCTTTCACTGTCAGGTAGTTACATATAAAATAACTGTCAGCTTACATGAAAAATATATTTTAAAAAGTTTTTACTCAGTGGGAAATGCACCACAGTACATTATGAAACCTCTTTTGGCTAATACACTACAGAGGTCTGTGTGTAATCAGAAAGTCACAAAATTAAATCTTGGTTGATGCAGTGGAGAATATTGACGTTTATTTTTAGTGCTACTTGGTAACACACAGCCTGTGACAAAAAGCACTGTGAATATGTAAGTCGTTATTTTATTCTTGCATTACACACAGTACAAGAGAGACTGCTATGGAATGTGCAGAAGTTTTCACGATAAAATGGTGCTTCCAAAATATAGATTTTAGTTACACCCAGACTATATTTAATTGTCCCTTCAACACCTCCTCAAGGGTACAAGGGGTATGTAAATAATTAAAATCATGCACTTCACAGCTCAGTTGTCAACTCTTTCCGCTTCCACTCAAAAATAATAAATCTTTGTTGTCACAAAGCTTCCATTAACTCAGTCAATTAAAGCCAGTACATTCTCCCAAGCATCCTTTACATTTGCAGATTAACCCCATAGCGCACAATTTCATTTCTTTCAGTGAAGCAGGGATCCTGGCTGGGTTTCGGTTTCACAGCACAGGACACTCCCTGAATTACATTCCTGGTGAAGCATTTTAACTATTGGATTTAATCACCCTGGATGGTTGTCATTTCCCAAAACGAAAAGCAAAAGTTTCAGATTTCAGGCAGAAGTGAGGCTGGGAGAATGCGTGACCCCCTTCCTTGACTCCATGCCCCGCCCTTGGGGGTTGCACCCCACACATTGAAGACCTCTGTCATAGTGCCTCTTTGAAAACAAGATTGATGTATTTAATAACTTATTTTTTGCATAGATTAATCTCAGACGTGCTGTTTCAAATGATATACCTGCAGATTGTTCCCAAGTTTCAGACTCTTTGTAATATTGATGGAACATAGGCTTTCCTGAAACTGAACCATAAATAATACCTATAAAATTAACTTCACTTGGGTTTTGACATAACCTCACTCCCTTCACTGGTAAAAACTGTTTTGCATTTTTTTGGTAATACACATGCTCTGCTTTTCACATGCATTCAAGTTTACTTCAAATAACATGAATGTAATGGAGATTATTTGGAGGTTGACATAGCTATCTCAATTACTCACAGGCAATTATCTGTAGTTTTTAGGCTTACACGCTCTCTGGTTCTGTTATGCATTCAATGTTTTTTTCTTAAACTGTAATACAAATACAAATTCATCTGGATTGTAGAGGATTGCACAGTTCACAAATAATCACTTTCCTAAGCACATAACACTACTTGAAATACTGTATATGCATTATGACAATATCAACAGTCTTTTAAGGTGATGAGGATCCTTTCTATTTCTCACAGAGCTTAGTATTCAAATATGAAACAAAAAATATACGTTTATATTCCTTTAAGGTTATCTCTGAAACAGTACTTTAAATTATTCATGTGTGTTTTCAAAATACAAATACATTCCTCATAATACTTCTTTGTGTACATCGTTGACTTTAAACACACTTCCAAAAGGTAACCAAACAATCTCCAAGATTTTTATGAGGTCTGGTAACAAGGTCCTGGTGGCAGCAACAAAGTACTTTAATTGCAAGGCAAGGATGTCCTTGACCAATGCAAACTCATACTCAGTCTCTTCAAAATGACTACCAACATTTCCCAGTCATTTTGAGAGTTCTGTGGCTTTGTGGTAAACGTAGTTTTTGAATTTGTGTTCATCTTCTTCTGCCTAGTGTAACCTCCTGAAGTGCCATGCTTTTCGCTATGTGGCACGAATGTTCTGAGTGCACTGCCAGCCTTTGCCGCCCCAGAATGAGTGTAGCTCTAATGAGTTCAGAGTATTATGCTTGGTGGACGCATGAGTACAAAAAGATCAGTCTGAACCTCAGAACATGCCAGATACCAAGTAAACCTACAAGCAATCCTTACCTTAGTGATCTCTAAAGTTGGTTATGCCACTAACCTACACCTAGCAGCCCAATGCTTGCTTATATGAAAAACTACATTCTTGGTACATGAAAGCATTTAGATTAAAATGTAAGGCTGGTATACTATGTGAAGACGTTAGAGAGGGGTTTTCTTATTTTGCTTGTTAGTTTAGTTTTGTAAGAGCAGATAACATTTTGAGTCTTAGACAGCAAGCAATACCGGTCATAAATAGCTCTGGTCCTAAAGGTAAGACTCTTTGTGAAAGCCCTGTGTCATTCACAGTTGTACTCCAAATAATACTAACTGGCACTCAGAGCTGTTTTGCTGATCTTTATCAAATCATAACTCACTCACGGGTTGTTCACGATTGTAACTGAAACTCACACAAAGTTTAATTATACCAATCAAATCCTGTTGCTGAATCATTCCTCTTCAGTGGAGACACAGCTCATTTCTCCTGGCTGTGGATAGACACACTGGCTGTTCATGTACAGAGTCACTAAAACCACACGGCCAGCAGGCACACAATCTGTTTGGTTCCTTTGGCAGAAGCAACCTTTGGAACCTATATTTATTATTTTGCTTCTTTTTAAACTTGTTTTTCACTTCCTTTGTCAGTTCTTTGTTTCTCTTTTGCTCTTCCGAGCAGTGCATCAGAGACAGCACCATTAGATTGAGGTCCAGCTATCTGCTTTGGGAGGAACGGTTTATCCTTCTGTCTATGCTGCCATCAGTATTTTTAGTATTCAAATCTGCACACTCCATTACTGTGTCCAGGCAAAGAGGCTTAGCAATCTCTGGACACGTCTTTGAACGGGTAGCAAATTGCATGTCTATTCTCTTGCAGAGAAGCCAAGCTCAATACTACATTTTAGGCATGTTTTATATAGCATTGCCACTGTTCCACCACTACCACACTTTAATTTTCAGTGTATAAACATTGATGGGTTCTTGTGAAAGGTGCTATGAATTCCTTACATGAATACAATACAATAATTTTATTGATTTAGGTATTGACTGTGATCAACAGTGTTTACAAAAAAGTTTAAATACCATCACTCACAAATCACATTGTTCACAAATATCAAGTTTTAATCGGATTTAAAATATTTAAAAAGATATTTAAAAAGATTATGGCAAACAAACTCATTTGGAGGAGACTTTAACAAAGAATTAAATTTATCGGATTTAAAAAGTTTATATTTAAAATGCAGGGGTTTTATAAATCGATTTCTAGCTCCCAGTGCCACCACATGCAGACACAGAAAAAGTGTATGTTAATTCCAGACGGATTTCTAAACCATACCAGCATTTCTTAAAGTTTTTATAGGTAAAATACTGAATCCTAACATAATTATTAGTGTGTCACGTTTTGATCCAAAGAGAACAATAGATATTTTGGGGTAGGCTTAATAGGCATACCATCACAATAGGACCTACATGTTGTTAATGGCAAACAGTGTGTGATGTCGCTAGTGTAACTTAGTCTAATAACGTCATGTTTTAAAAACAGCTTGAGCTGTGCTGGAGTCCATTTGAATAGGTGATCCATTGTACATTATAATTGAGTAGAGGCAACCATAAGATTATTATAAGTGTAATTATGCATTTTCCATTAAAAGTTTCCTGTTTTAAAAGATCTCTTAGAGTGCCCACTGTGGCATGTAATAGCTTTTAGGCTCATGAGACTATTTTTGCCACTGATATGGCTTATATACGGATAAGGGCAAATTCCAACTGTAAAACCTGGATAGGGATTGCCTAATTTAAAGAAGGTAGCTTCCAAAGAAGCCTACTTTCTTACTGATTCACAAGTGACCAGTAACTAAGGGGAATGTACTCAGGAGCGTAGAATAGGGTGGATGGAATTTTTTCACAATATATCTCTAGAAGGGCTTTAAAATGATACTTACCAGAGGTGTCAACCGCGCAGGATTCTCAACACTCACCCCTATTTCAGGTGGGGCTCACACAGCGTCCATGGAGGAGAAACGACGGAGTGGGTTAAACCACTCCTGCTGAAGCAGGAAGTATCAACCCTCTTTGGAACTATTCAAGTCACAGCTCCTTCGTCCTCCTAAGTTTTCGTCAGCCTTCAGTTCCACAGTGTGGAGCTACCAGCTTCCCGATTTCTGTTACGTCAGCTCCAAAGGTTAAGGTTTGTGGGTGGGCACCTGCATAAATGCAGGCAACCAGCATGAGAGGCTTGGAACAACTTCACAACACTTTAACCTGTGCCTTAGTTTATCAGTAGCGGACATAGCAGTGGGTACTCTGCAGAGTTGAGAATTTGTGCCTCAGTGGAGTTAAAAGGATGTTGGCTGTTTGAAATGGTTTCTGGGCCTCACATAAGTTTTGTTGTGTCCAGTATTTTGCTTCCCTGCTGAAAATGCTAACATGTGAATGTAAAATATTACAACCATCCAGGCACTCGCGTTCCCATCCATTCATGGACCCATTCACTTGCATCCCATATACTGCCCCTATGCCCACACAGCTCCTCCCACACTGCCCTTTCCCACATTATGCATTCACCAGTCAATCTAATGTTCCATCCATGCACTAATTCACTCATGCATCCACCCAGGTGTTCAATCACTTATTTTATCCATGCACTCACTCATGTGGCTGTTATCTGCATTCACCATAGAAACGTCAAATCTATTGACTTTGCCCATGCTTGTTTTCATAAGGGACAGCTTTTGGTGGTAGATAAAACCAACAGTCAAGAGTGCTTCCAGTGACAATCATAGGAAGAGGCACCATATTTGTAGCTTCTATGGTTCCTTTAGTTCTTCTTCTTCATCATTATCTTCTCAGGCTGTGCAACGTCGGGTGAGAAAATATACCAAGCCTCTTCTTGATTTGCTTGTTTGCCTGAGAGTAATTTAAGCTTCCCAGCTAATATTATGTGTTCATTGTTTGCAAGTGCTTACTTATTTGAGTGGTGAATTGAACTTCTGACATAGCAATATTTGCAGGTCTTTACTGGTGGGTGGTATCCTGCCATAGATTCTCCTATGGCAGGATACCACCCACCAGTAAACACATGTGATCTAGCTCTCGGAATGTGTATGCTTGGAGGGCATGTACATAATAGAGAATCTGTGGCTAATGTCCATGTACTGTTATAGCTTCAAAGAAGCAATTGAAAAAACTCAACAGATCCCAAGAATGCCCTCCACTTCTGCTATGGAGATCACAGGCCACATTTTACAGAAGGGTAATGAGATGGTGGTAGTTTATGGCCCCAATGTTTGTAAACCCCAGGATGAGGTGCTTTATCTCGGCAACTTTACTGTTGCCTCAGCAATGAAATGCCCTGGAAATTGTACTGGAACTGTCTATGTCTTCTTCTCCCTCCATTCACCTCCCACAGTCTTGTGTTAGTGATAATATTGTTTTAAATAAAGCTCAGGCTAGTTATTTGGCCTATACTGCTGCCTCGGGGAAGCCAGCTTCAGACCTGGTTGTTTTAACTTGCGCAGAGCCAGAATAAGTTCTGCGCACTTTGCCACCAATGTCAGCAAACATCCATGAGACTATCTGGTTTCCTCTGGTGATCTCTCTTTGTAAGGCCATGATCTAGATGGCACGCCAGGGATACTGTTTCCTGGCTCCCAGCACAGAAACTGTGGCTGATTGTTTTCTCCCCTGCCTGTGTCCTGCAGCATCTGGACTCTGTCTGACGTTTGATCCTGGAAGCATGTGAGGTGCAAAGATCAGGATTCTGCTGCTTATTTTGTCTTACAAGCTGCAACCATTGAGTCTCCATACCCATAGACAGACAAGGGTATTGAAACCCAGATGCCGACTTGGCTCCGGCAACCACAACAGAGCAGCAGCTATGCAACCTGCAGCATCGGCTGAAGCAAATGCCTCTAAATCTAAAAATACGAATGATGCTAATTATATTACAAATTAAATATGACGGATGTGCCCAAATAAAGTGAGATGCCCTAAGTACAAGAAATTTGCCCTGGTGTGGGTCCCAAGCTTACACTGACAGTGGATTGAAGTTGCCCTTCCACAACGAGTCCCTATATAGTGGTACTTCTATAGCGTGAACCTAGCCAAAAGACAGTGGAGCACTGTACAGGATCAAGAACATTGCTCTTGAATCGCTTCTGTTCACATCAGGCAGAGACCTGTCCTGGCGCTTTGTTCTAGACTCTTCTACTGGAGCAGCAATAAAACTGAATTGCGTATAGTTGATCTCAGTCTGATCTAACAAAGAGGGCAAAAAACAATGGAAAGGAATGCATAATTTCCAGTGGCTGTGATTCATTCAAGCGCTTCACCCATCACTTTTTTGCTTTCCAAGTACAGTGAGGTGCTCTAGCAAAATCTAGTCTCTGACTGCAGCATCCCACGGTAGAGGTTGGAAGCCTTGAAGATCTAAGGGACTCTTCCAGCTTACTGACAGTTTCCCTGGGAGTGCAGTTTGTAGGCAATCCACAGATGGATAGTCTAGCTTGCCACGTAAACACATTGCCATATTATGTTAATTTATATAGTGCACTAATCACCCTAGAGGGTATCCAGGCCCTTGGGCAAGGTGTATGGTCCAAGGGTGCTTATCTGAAGTTCCAGGTCTTCAGCTTCTTGTGGAACTCGAGAAGTGAGGAGGCTCTGATGTGTTGAGGGCGGTTGTTTGATGCCTTGGGTGCGATGTCAGAGAATGAGCAACCTTCAGTTTTACTTTTACAAATGTGGGGAGTGTGTTTGAGAGTGAGGCAAGAGCATAGGTGTCTGGTGAGTTGGGGAGAGTGTATGCAGCTGTTAAGGTATTGTGGTCCTGTTTTCTGTAGGTCTTTGTATGTGTGTGAGAAGTTTGAATTGGCTGTGCTTGTGGGTGGGGAGCCAGTGAAGCTTCCTTAATTGCAGTGTGATGTTGGTGCAGCCATGACAGGTCAAGTATGAGTCTTGCGGCTGCATTCTGGATGGTCTGGAGTCTGTGTAGGAGTTGTTTGAATATTCTGGCATAGAGAATGTTGCCGTAGTCCAGCCTGCTGGTGATAAATGCTTGCAAACAGTCCATCTGGTGTTCTGAGGCAACCATTTGAAGATCTTTAAAGGATGTGGAAGCAGGAGGTGCACACTGTGTTGACTTGAGCCATCATGCTGAGTTTGCCATTTAGGATGATCCCTAGATTTCTTCTGTGGTCTATGGGTATGGGTGTTGGAACTAGCTCTGATGGCCACCAGGTGGAATCTCATAGAGAGGGCATGTTGCCGAAGACCAGTACTTCCATCTTCTCAGAGCTGAGCTTCCGGCAGTTGATTTGCATCCAGTCTGCTACCATGGCCATGCAGTCGGTGACGTTGGTTCAAGTGGTGTTTGTTTTGTCCGTCACGGAGAGGATGAGTTGGGTGTCATCGGCATATGAGATGACAGTAATGACTTGTGATTGGATGATGTTGGCAAGAGGTGTCATGTATCTGTTGAAAAGAGTGGGGCTGAGGGACGATCCCTGTGGAAGACCGCTCATCATTGTCTTGGTCTCTGATGTGAAGGGTGGCAGTCTGACCCTCTGGGTCCCTCCTGTAAGGAAGGAACAGATCCATTTGAGACCATATCCTTGTATGTCAATCTTGTGGGATCTTCTGGTGAGGGTGTTGTGGGGTACAGTGTGGAAGGCCGATGTTAGGTCGAGCAGGATGAGGGCTGCGGTTTCTCCTTGGTCCAGGATGTTTCCAATGTCGTCAGAGGCCACCATGAGAGCTGTTTTGGTGCTTTGGTTCTTTCTAAATCCTAAAGCAATATGTACCTTTCTGTCACAGCCGTATGTGGCAGATGCAAAAGAAGATGTATATCATGGACCATACTCATGCAGAAATATTACATTTGCTCGCATACGGTTACTTCCACATTTGAAGACATTTATGATTTCCTTTCCCTGCAGTTGACAAAAGATTCCAGAAATGCTCCTGAAAGCTGCAACTTACGCAACTTCCCTGTGACACTCATGTTTAAAGATTTACACTTCAGAACTAGGGAAGCTTAACGTTCCTAATGTTCAGATTTAACATACCGGACATTGGTACTGAGTAACTTTATTTTTTGGTTCTCCAATGTGATTGTTTTTTCCTTTGGAGTCTTACCTTCCCCATGCATATCCACTACTTTTGTGGGTGTTCCTTTTTTTCTTTCCTACCATGATTACTGATTTTATCCTAGCCTTGGCAAAAGTAAAATATGTGACAATTTTCCATATGGAAAACTACCTCCTACTTGTATGTGTGTGTTCTCAAAAGTACCAGTGTGTGGGTGTTCACCACCTTTTGCATGTGGCTGTGCTGACAGGACCACAGCCTGTCCATGCAAGCCTTACTCATACTCAAAATTGCACCGCTGGAACCGAGTTGAAAGAGATGTCCGGGCTATCGAATGTACAGTGGTTAAGATTGAGCGCAATATAAATGACAAATAACACTAAAATAACGATACCCGCAGGGCAGCCCCTCCACGTGGGCGGAAGAGCGTCACCCCGCCAACAAAATGCCCCCCATAACAGAGAAATAAAATGGTAATAAACTTTGTTTATTAACATTTTATTGTTCAACGCCCGGTCCTGAACCGAGTGTCAGGATGGGGCATGACAATTGCTTCCGAGTAGCAGCAGGGAGCAATGCACATGTTTAAAGTGCGCATGTCCCTTTAGCCGGCCATCTTGCGACGGACAGCTACACATGCGCACTTTAAACATCTCTAACCCAGCTGTCCTAAGATGCGACTCGAGGAGAGATCATCTACAGGTAGGTGCCTTTTTTTTTTACTTTTTTTTTTTATGTATGCCCCTCGCTCCTTCCCCTCCCATTGTAAATATGAGCTGTGAGTCAATGGATACCAGTTCATTTTTATGTGTGAGTGATCTATTCAGGGCTGCAGATTAACATTTTGTGAATCAAGGTTTCGAATTTGCAGTCGTTAATTATGCTATTTGCTGCCACGCCCCCCCCCCCCCCCCCCCCCCCCCCCCCCCCCCCAGAGCGTTACTTGGGGGCATTTAGCGTTGTGGCAGCACGGGCCTGCTTAGAACAACACACACGGTTAAGGCCGCTAAAAGATAACTCTGAACATCCATTTCATCAGTCTTGTAGTACTTGAATTTCTTAAAACAATCATTGTGCCGTCACAAAAGATAATTATATTATTGCTTGATTTCAAACCAACTTCAATTCCCTCTTTGTAAACACAATGTTCTGGCTGTACTTGGCTGACGCTTTTATTTCGAGACCTATGGGAAGGCGCACAGCTAGCAGGTACCGCATTCTCTCGAGCCTTCCGTGCGAGTTAATAGAAAATGTGACTTTTGATTTTACAGCGTGTGAAGTCTTTCTGCAGCGTGCAGCTAAGACCGAATGCGCAGCCTGTGCAGCCGGGGGCCTCCCAGACTAGTCCCCGCTGCTCTCCGAGAATGAGGCTTGATTTCTTTCACTTCTCGTCACGCGGGTAGTCTCCGCACAATAGCAGCAGGTCTCGCGGTGTCGGCGTGCCAAGGAAAGGTTTTGTTCTTGGCCGCCGGGATGAATTTTGAGGCAGGGAGCTGAAGGGCCCAGGCACTCAGCGGATCAGTGGCGGCCTTTGGCTTGGCTACGGTACAAGAAGTAAGGAGGGCAGAACAGAGAGAGGGCCGCTTACACGTTTAAAGAGAGATTGTTAAATACATAGTCTACACTTAGCCTGCATATGCAGAGAGGGCACACGCAGGCAGCAAATTGAGGGCATATTCTAACTTTGATGTTTGATCACAGTGCCAGACTCCGATCATTATCCCTCTTTCTTCCTTATTGTACATTGTACACTTGCGCTTGGCATGAATATTATAGAATTGGATTTATATTTTCAACACATTATATTTTCGTCTGAAATGGCAGTTGAATTGCATTATGCACTTTTTGTGTGGAAAAAGGTTATTACGAAAGAGAGAACAGGAGTGCAGGTAAAAGCTTGCCACTGTGAGCTTGTGCTTTATTCGCCGTTTTTCATTTCCTTTAGAAATGTATTTCTTTGTAAATTAGAAACGAAAACTCGTTGTGCTCTCTCTTATTTATTTTCGCTCACTGCGTCAAATAGAGGTTTTGGGGAAGTTTATTCAGGGGTTTAAAAGCATATGTATCATGCTAAGCGTGTTAATGATTTAATTTTCTTAGCTACCTGCGTGGGCCTGCGCATTTGAATCAGAAAGCCTGTGTGGTTCCGGCAGCAGCTCCTTGGGGTTCAAGCTTTCGTCTCCAGTACAACAACCTGTGCGATTTGTATATTCCTTGGCGGCCAATGAGCTCTTTGTGGAGGCTTATCAAGACGTGCAGAACACCAGCCATCTGTGCACCGTACGTCTGGAAGCAGAGAGCAAGGTACCGTAGATGTATTCCGAAAATCTGCATTATGCCGTGGAAACCAGTTGATTGCTCTGCTCCCTGCTGAAATTACGATTTACAGGCAGATTTTTAGTACGTTTGTATGGAGACGGTTAAACAAGAGTAAAACCGAGTTTATGCACATTGTTCACAGATCGTCCATCGAAGCACGAGCAGGTCTTAAAATGGTCACTGAAAAATACAATCGGTCCTTATTTTTTGGAATGGCCCTATATTGTGTGATATTTTGGATACGTAATTAGAAAACCCATGTAGGCGCCAATATACATACAGTCAGGCAATACACAGAAGCGCATTCCCAACACATATACATACACATGCAGTGAGGCAACATTCATGTGGGCCTATACAGAGCAGAAATAGGTAGATGTTGGTAGGATGCCTGGATGGTTTGATAACTGTTTGGTCATATACAAGGATGGATAAGTGATTGCATGCTAATGGTCGCATTTGATTAGTGGGGGTCTTTATAGATAGACTGGCGTGGTTGCACATCTGGATGGGTGCAAGACTGGGTATATGCAGGAATGCTTGGTTGTGGGTTTGTAGATGGATGCTTCAGTGTGGGTGAATGATGGGCGCATGGGGGTGAATAGTTGGATGAATGCATGTGCAAAGATGTGCAGGAAGCTGTGGATTAATATTTGGCAAAAGAAAGATAAATAGATAATTGCATGGGTACATACGTTTAAGTATACAGGCGGATGGATAGATAGATACACAGTCTTGGTAGAAGCATGCATGCCTGTGGTTGTACTGAATAAGTACATTATTTCCAATCACAGTATTCTGCTAGAGAATAGTAAGTATTTTATGAACACTGTTACTGCTTCAGCTATGATAAAAATGACTGTGTAACACCACAAGTTGTGCCTGGACAGAATATCAAGTCCTTTCTGCCTTTGGGCTGACTGCCCGGATTGCCAGCCTTGCTCGGCTACCCACACTTCTTTCACTGTGCTCATGCGGGAGACCAGAACATGAGCTTTAAAAATGATGCAGTTAGCTAACAAGGCTCCACCTTATAACTTTACAAAAGAGGATTGTTGTGAGTTTATTTTCTTCATGTATCTAGTGATCTTTGCCAAATAAAATGCACCCACACAAGGCGTTCTGGAGAACATGGGCTCACTCTCCTACAGAAGGTCATACCCCACTTAGTCACAGCTAGGGCCTTATGAGCTGGTAAATCTGCCTCAATCCCACAAACGTTATGTTAGGCAAAATATGTTGGAAGAACAATGAGAACCTTTGAGGAACAACTATGAAACAAGATGGAAGAAGCTTTCAGAATTCAAACGGCCAACCACACTTTCAAGAAAGAGCTATGGGTAATGATAGTGCTCTTTAAAAAGCCTTCAATTAGGAAAAGTGTTTGCAAACTTCACTCTTAGTATCCCTCTTTATATCCAGAAAAGCCATAGACCATGGAACGAGTATAGCCCAGACAAACAGGTCCAAGCCATCAGTGCCTAGACCTATACATCGTCAGAAATAATCACCACTTATTAATGCTAATCCCATGTACCTTGATCAGCAGTGCTGTGCCAGATCTCGAACTTTCACGTGCAATAGCGAGGGTAAGGCTGCAAGATTACACAAGAGAATTTAGGATGCATGTAGAATTTGATGTGCACCTCTGGATTTTTGTAAATGCCCCAAAAGTCTGAAGTACACTGCAAATTGTCAAAGATGGAATAATTGACTAAAGATGGTCATTGAGAGAGAAGAGTCCCAATTTATATACATTGATTCTAAGAGAATTAAAAAATAGAATGAAGATTAACATTTTCTCATATCATATAAGGGCCCAATTTCACTAACATTATTTTTGGAATTTGGAAATTTACGAATTATATATAGATTAACAAAACTCTCCATTTTAATATCAGCTAACAAAACTAAAGCACAATGTTTTGTTTACTATAATAAAATGGCAGCCATCTTTTCTGTACTTTCTACCATTCTCCTATGATCTGCTCTATTGCAGTGGCGGCTGGTGAGATTTGAAAGTGGTGGGGCGTAAAAGTTCATCATTATTGGTCTGTTGTGAGCGAGCCCGACTGTCACAAGGGGGAATCGGGGGAGGTGGGTTCTCCCCCACTGAAAATGTAGAAAAAAGAGTGGGCAAATGGTGCATTTTTAAGTAAATCTGAGAACTTAAGAAGGTTAAAAAGACAATTGTGAAAGTGTAGTTCTGTCATCAACAGAAAGAGTTCATATGATAATGATGTAAGTAGCTGCTTATTCGCTATAACCAAACCACAGAACTTCATAACAGACTTTCAGATAACAATGCTGAGTGCCACACAGATTTCCTTATTTATTGTTATATATTTTCTTTACAGTGAAATCTACTGACGAAATACAAGTTACTGTGAATTGTCAGACTGGACACAATGAGACAAGAAGGAATAAACATTGATAGTCAGTAGGGCACCCTACAAGGCCCTGCACGTCTCATTGGGGGGAATGAAGAAATGTGATCACATCACCCCTATCCTGATGCTGGAACTCCATTAGCTCCTCTTGCTTGTCCACCACATCACCAAAAACAGCTGCACCACTTAACAAACATTGGAAAGGATGCAGCTGTTGTTCATGAAGTAGTGGTGGTTGCTCAGCAAAGGCATCATGACCTGCTGCAGTTGACAGGCAGAACAAAGTTATCAAAAATTAAGCTGTACTTTGGATACAATAACAATTGAAATGAAGGCTGTATGATCCCACACAACTTAATGAGAGTGGTGCAGCTAAAACATAAAATGTAAATGTTAGATAGATTGAAGTCAGGCATAGACCAGAGATTATAGCTTCCAATATTCTAATATTGATTATACAGTTTCATGCCTCAAATTGATACTGATGTGACCTCACCCACCATATAGACCACTGCACACAGATAGCACTTATCTACCATGCACAATTAATATAGCATTAGTTTCCTTACCTTAAACAGTACGTTGTGTAGCAGCAAAGGTGGGTGGTTTCTGTACCCCCTTGTTCTTTGCCCACAAATTAGGTAAAAATTGTCAGGGATTTACCAGATGCTGTAAAGAAAAATATTACATAATTAACACATATATTATACGCCAAAGCCAAGCACTGCCTGAGAAAATCATGTTAGGTGAAAAGGGGTTCCTTGTGCACCACCTCCGGCGGAAGATCCTTCTCCCATCTCACCACCAAAACCTGGAATGCCCTCCCCACCTACCTACGCAAGACCCAGGAACTCCTATCCTTCAGAAAGCACCTCAAAACATGGCTCTTCCAGCAGTAGCACCCACCCTCCCCCTCCCCCCACCCCCCAGCGCCTTGAGACCCTATCGGGTGAGTAGCACACTTAACAAATTATTGATTGATTGTGTTCTAGTGCTCACCTCAGTGGCAGTACTCAACAATGCTGAAGCCCAGTGTCTCTACCCCCAACTGTTTGTGTAGACGTCCAATGTCAGGGTTTACCCAGACATTGTCCTCCTACCTGAGAGACAGGAGAGTTGTCCCCTCAGCTCCAGATGGGCCAGTCTCAGTTCACAGAGTTTATGGGCCAGTTTTATGGCTGTGTGGGGGCTAGTGTTGTAAACATCTTCAAAGACCAAACTGCAGAAGCAAAGAGCACCGTGCAGGCTGTGAATGCTGTGAGCTCCTCGCATGCAGAGTGGATGGATGAACCAATCACACTTTATTTCATCTCACCAGAAGGAGGTTGAATTACAAAAATACAGTACTCTCAATCAAACGCACAGTGTGAAAAAAGTGGAGCCAGCAGTACAATGAGAGAAAGGATCAATGAGAACCCCACTTTCATATCCTACACAACAAACTATGAAAATCTGGGGAGTGACACATCTCAATTGGGATTCACTGCTGAGCTGTTCTTGGAGAAAGCATATTTTGAAAACAATGTAAATGGTTGTTTTTAAAACAGCAAGGTGTGCATCATTCTTCTATCACATGGATCGCTACGTGTGCTGCGACTAGCAGAGTACATCGCCACCACTTACAAATGGTTTAAAATACAAATTAAATGCCTCTTTCGAGATTACTAATGACAATCACAAAAGTGTGTTGCATGGCCACTTGTACCCACCCCATCGCTGCCACGCTGAAATCACACACCAGTTCCTCCAGCTGCGCTTCTGTGTAATTGCTCAGCTCAAAATAATTTATCTCCAGGCCCCTCAGTGCTATGTAGGACACATCTCCTTCCTGTATCTTCACTACAAATAAGTATTTATAAGGTCTGCTATATAGATTTCTTAGAGCACTCTGGACCTTCGAGATGCCCTTTTCATAGTGAAACCTGAAAGATTTAATTGGCTCCCTAGGATGCAAGTCAGAGTTGTGTTCTGCCAAAAACTACAGCCAATGGATGTAAAGAACTACCAACCATGGTCTTATCCTCATCACCCACCCTCAACATACACACAGCCCTGAACGTGTCACTTTCATGGGGCCAGGCCTCATAGTGCTTCAAAACTGTAAAATTATTTATTGATGCCTTTTTCAGGTGTCTTCTTAAAATGTTTAAACTATGAACCCTAGGCACAGTTTGAGGTCCCCAGTTTGGCCTTTGAAGTCAGCCACCCGAGGTCCAGGGTCCATGAACACAGGTAAGGAGTCGTTCTTGGATCTCCTGTGAGGGTTTGCAGACTTTATGAAAAATAGGGTCTTGCCATAGTCAGCACTTTTTGGTTAGTATTTCTTCACTATTTTGTACATTTTACAAAGGTTATTACTGCCTAGGTAAATAATTCACCTCATTAATACCAACTGCTAAATACAGAAATAAGCAACTGAAAGATGACGTTAACATTTACAAAGGGCCCTCAACAGCGCGAAGAACATGTTGGCACTTTTTTTATTAACTTCTGATCTGTCTGAGCTATTAATATTTTTTTTGTTAAAATCTGCAGCAGATGATGGATTAGCAAATGCAGTACCACCATATGACTCACAGGTTTTTCCTAACCTGCATGAATGAGGACATCACAAGCATAAAATCAGGGAACAACATCCCCGGTCAGCACTGAGACCCAGCGCGTGTGAGTGGAGAAAGAGGAAAACATACAGTAAGCAAAGAAAGTACTGTAATGACAAGCCTCATCCCACAGATAATCAAATGTGAAACCTCGCCAGCCACCACCCCACACAACATCACATGTTCATTAATAATGAAGGAGACATAGGCCGTATATGCATTGTTATTTCAAGCGAAGTTGCTGAAGGAGTGGGTCACAACCACACACCAACATCGCTCGAAATAACAATGCACATTTTAAGCCTATGTCTCATCATAGTACATGAGACTACACAGGCTTGAAATATGCATTGTAATTTCAAACCAAGTTGCTGAAGGACAAACAACACTCTTTTTTTCCGATCTGGCTATGGCCTGGAAACATAATGAATAATTATGTTTCCAGGCCACAGACGGATTGGAAAAGAAGTGTGTCCCGTTTGTTTGTTTGTCACAACATGTTATACCTGACAGCCATAGGGTGGTCACCCCTAACCTTTTACCTCCCTCCACTTTGTGGAAACTGTTTTTTGCTGGTTTTAGGACTCTGCACTTTATCACTGCTAACCACTGCTAAAGTGCATATGCTCTCTCCCTTAAAACATGGTGAGATTGGTTCATGCCCAATTGGCTTATTTAATCTGCTTGCAAGCCCCCAGTAAAGTGAACTACATGTGCCCAGGGCCTGTAGATTAAATGCTACTAGTGGGCCTGTAGCACTGATTGTGCCACCCACATAAGTAGCCCCGTAACCATGCCATTGCAAGGACTGTGTGTGCAGTTTCACTCGCACTTCGACTTGACATTTAAAAGTACTTGCCAAGACCTAAACTCCCCTTTTTGTACATATGTCCCCCATAAGGTAGGCCCTAGGTAACCCATAGGGCAGGGTGCTATGTAGGTAAAAGGCAGGACATGTGCCTATGTAGTTTATATGTCCTGGTAGTGTAAAACTCCTAAATCCATTTTACACAGCTGTGAGACCTGCACCTTTCATAGACTAACATTAGGGCTACCCTCATATACTGTTTGAGTGGTAGATTCTGATCTGAAAGGAGTAACAAGGTCATATTTAGTATGGGCAGAATGGTAATACTAAATCCTGCTGACTGGTGAAGTTGGATTTAATATTACTGTTTAAGAACTGGCACTTTTAGAAAGTGAGCGTTTCTCTGCACTTAAATCCTTCTGTGCCTTACAATCCACGTCTGGCTGGGTTAGTTGACAGCTCCCTTGTGCATGCCATTCAGACAACCCCAAACACAGGATGCTCAGTCACACCTGCACACCTCTGCATACTGATTGGGTCTTCCTGGCTTGGGAGGGTGGAGGGCCTGACACTTACATGTCAAAGGACAGTGGCCTGCCCTCACACAGTGGACTGACAAGCCCCATACTGGGACCCTGGCAGACAGGATGTAACTGAAAGGGGACCTTGTGCACTTCTAAGCCACTCTTTGAAGTCTCCCCCACTTCGAAGGCACATTTGGGTATTTAAACAGGGCCTCTTACCCTACCAACTCAGACACTCCTGGACGAGATACCACTGGTGAAGAAACTCTGAACCAGAAGTTGCAATCTGCCAAGAGAAGCTGCCTGGCTGCCCAAAGGACTCACCTGACTGCTTGTCTGCAGATGACTGTTGCCCTGCTGCCCTCTGGCTCTGCTGAGATGTGCTCTAACAAGGGCTTGGATTGAGCGTGCCCCCTGTTTTCTGAAGTCTCAGGGCCAAAAATACTTCATCTCTGCAAAGAGCTCCTGGTGCAGTGAAATTTTGACACACAGCCTGCCAGAAACGAAGCACAGCCTGCAACGCAGTGAGAAAATCACTGCACGCCGAACCTGAACGACGCAGCCGAGGCTCCGCGAGTGGAAATCAACACAGCGCCAGCGTTGCGACCGGAACTTCGACGCACGGCCTACCGGATCGACGCATAGCCGAGCCGGAACGACGCAGCCTGACTTCCTGTGAGAAGAAACGACGCACCACCTGCGTGCCACAGGAAGTTCCCTGCATTGCTCACCGGATCGACGCAGCTCCTGTGAGTTCGTCCTGCACGCCCAGGATTTCTCTGCATCGTCCCCGGGGCTTCCATATACCAAGCAACCCGAAGACGATCCAAGTCCGTGCGCCAAAAATAGACGCAAGGCCCTGTCTGTGTGAAAAAATATTGACGCTTCATCCGTGTGTGTCCGGATAAACCGACGCCCTTCTCCCCGTTTTCAACGCATCTCCTCACCTGCGGTCCCTTGCGGATAATTTAGACGCAAACCAGGTACCTTGTGCTTGCAAGAGACACTTATTTCTTTTAAGAACTTAGGGCTCTCTTTAACATTCTCTAAAGTGATATTTCAATGTGTACTTGTCAAATCTTGATCGTTTTGACCTTTTTTTATCCAGATAAATATTCTATATTTTTCTAACCCTGTGTGGTGTGTTTATACTGTGTTATTGCATGATTTATTGCACAAATACTTTACACATTACCTCCTAAGTTAAGCCTGACTGCTCAGTGCCAAGCTACCAGAGGATAGGCACAGGATAATTTGGATTGTGTGTGACTTACCGTGACTAGAGTGAGGGTCCTTGCTTGGACAGGAGGTAACCTGACTGCCAACCAAAGACCCCATTCCTAACACAACACAACCAAGATCGCTCAAAATAACAATGCATATTTAAAGCCTATGTCTCTCTCATCATAGTGTATGAAACGAATACAGGCTTGAAATGCGCATTGTTATTTCAAGTGATGTTGGTTGTGTTGTGATGAACAAAACAAACACTACTATTTACTTTTCCGATCCGGCAAGTTGCAACGTCACACCAGAGCCTCCCATTCGCAACTTGGCACAGCGCCACCCTGGACCCAAAACTGCCAAAACCTTAGCAACACAACTTTATGCCACTACTTACTTTTGTTGCTTTTGAAAAGAATCTTTTCAAAGTCCACCACACTGAGGGGCTGAGACCAGGGAAATCTTCGGCTCGCTTCAGTCGCATGCTCGATGGTTACAATCAATTGTTTGCACGCACACCACCACCACAATGACAGAGCAGCCCCGCCCTGCCCCAGGCAGCAACAACACCAGAGATGCCCAATCACTGCATGGCTTCATGATAAGCCATACAGTGATTGGTCATGTAATGTTCCGTTGAGAGGCAGCAGAGCCTCCCACCCCATGTGCACAACCTGCACTAGAAGGCGCCTACACCAGGCTAGCAAACGCGTTAGCCAATCCTGACGTGGGTTCCATGCTGTTACACAGCATGAGATCTGCGCCAGCACTGGTGTGAGCGGCCTAATGCACTGCTCATAAGTAGACTGGGGGTTGCGGCTTTGAGCAACTCCCACTCACTAATGAGCAACTGAAGAGAAAGCCTTTAATGCGCAAGTCCGGCTGGCCGGAGAAAGGCAGCCATCCCACCAGACATGCGCACTACTAGGCTCTGACGTCTGGCTGCAAGCACTATTATATTTCATTATCAGACTGACGTGACTCATCTTGCGTAGTCAGTCAGTCAATTTAATTAGGCCCAACCCCCACCCCCTTCACAGCTGAACTGAACCGCCCACAGCAGTGACAGCACTTAAAGCTAACTGTAACTGCCGGGGTGGACACAAAAGAAAATAAATGTGTGTGTACTGTGAAATAACTGGGAGAAAAGAGAAGCGCCAAAGGGGCAAAAATTTCAGTGGGGCAATGCCCCGATGCCCTACGGCAGAAGCCGCCACTGCTCTTTTGTCCTCTCAGGTGAGAATGCTGTTTATCATTCTTTTTGTTCAGATTGTTCATCAAAGTCATAACTCAGCAAATGAACAACCACGTATGCGTGAGGAGTCAGAAAAACATTAGATTTGTGCATGCCAAGGAGTGGCTGACAGTAAGAGCAAAAGCACGTGGCACAAATGCAGGTGCAGCCTCCTCCCTATAGCATGTTTCCTTTTTCCATACTATGCCTCGCAGTCACAGCCACTTCCTCCTTCCTCGACATTTTTCTGCTGGCTGTACTATCCCCCGTCAGGAGCCAGCAAGAGGGGGCACGGGGCGAGGCTGAGCCTCTTAGCAGGAGCGAAACACGAGAAGTAAAGCTGCTCAGTAGCAGCTCTCTGCTTTTGCAACTAGACAAGCCTACAGTAAGAGGTGAGATAAGTTTGTTATACGAGAGGCAACATTAAAAAGTTATACTAGAGTGGTATATACTAGATACACATCAATGTAGAGGACTGTTTCAAGCAGGATTCATCTCTGCCCTCATATTATTTAGTAACTGTTTACCTTTGGGTATGTCACATTATGGTCATTTCGCACAATATCGATGCCCAGTAGTAATATTTTTAATGGCGTAGATCTCCACAAAATACATTTTGGACATATTAGAATGATAAAAAAATAAAGACCTTAGAAAGTATGGCATTCTAAAACATTTTTAAAAACATGTCTATTATTTCAAAAAATTTAGTTGTTATTTTTATTATTATCACCAAAAGACAGTGGTCTCACTTTAGTTCATATTTCCATTTACTCGTTTTCTAATAACTTTCTTATGTTCCATCAACATTATTCAAGCTTTGTCAGGATGCAACTAATGTAGTTCTAAAGCCAATCCCACACCCAACTCATGTTTTGCGAATGGCCCCTTTCTCTTGGCTCAAGTGGGAAGACTCGTATTTGAATAAAAGTTCTGGCTAGAATGACAAAAAGTAGTGAAAATAAAAAAGTAAGTAGACCCCCATCAAACGTGAAAATGAGATAAAAACAAGAAAAAATAAGAGATAATATCTGTTAAACTTATAGAAGGAACCATATCCATAAAGCAGGTTTGCATTTGGAAATACCAAATACTTAAGTCAAAACACAACACAATAAAAATCAATAGAGAATATTTTAATGAACAAAATGACACTAAAAACAACATAAATCTAATAAGGGGATATTCAATTTTAAAGTCTGAATTAAATTTTTGTGCAAAAAAGCACAAAACGCCCTATTGTCAACTGGTCCATGAGACCAGGACAAAGGTAAGATTTAAGGCCAATGATGAACTGTAGGTCAGAGACACGACCCCAGCATGACCTGTTCAAAGTATTACATTCTGACTTAATATTTTTCTGACAAGGTAGAGTCCTCAGCTGGGCAAGGATCCAATGACGAGATCATTGACAATGGTTTGATGAAGGATGAGGTCCCAGTGAAGCCGTTGACGAAGGTGGAAAAAGCTCCAGGCGGTGAAAGTCTGGTGTTTTCGCCCAGGAAGCCATCAACGTCAATCGGATGCTGCTCAGCATCAGGTCCAGTAATATTTCTACCTTCAGACATAGTCTTTTTTCTGGAAGTCAGATTCATTTGGTGAGAGAAGACTGGAGGATGTAGTCGGAGAGGGTTTAACGTTGTCAGATGCTACTCTGTATTGGACCATTTGAATCAGATTTGCAGCTGTAGAGTAGAATGTAGCTGGAGCTGCTGCAAAGTCAGGCTCACTGGTGATGCACCCTCGGCTGATCGACTTGCAGGTAGGTCCCGGTCTTCTATCTGTTCACCAGACAGAAATCTTCGAAAAAGTTTCTTTCTAAGTCCCAGCTTTTGAGGTTAGGCAGGACGAGTACACTCTGACATTGTTATTGTTAGTATTATTATTGTTAATATTATCATTGTTGTTACTGTTACTATTCTTATTATGATTGAAGGTAGGTCCTGGTCTTCTTTCGGTTCTCTAGGCAAAAATCTTTGAAAAAGTGTCTAAGTCCCAGCTTTCAGGGTTAGGCAGGAGGAGTGGAGCACATTCTGATACCTGTCTAAGGGCAGTGCAGCAACACCTTCACAGAATTCATCACCTCACTCACAATTGAATCCGACCACTACATCTTCCTGGGAGACATCAACTTCCATCTGGCTGACTCCACTCCACTAACACCAACTCCACCGACCTCCTGGAAAGATTAGACAACATCGACCTCAAGCATCTGGTCACAGACCCCACCCACAGAGCAGGACACACACTGGACCCCATTTTCACGTTCAGCAACTGAATCGGATACAGCCACACCTCGGAACTCACTTTGTCGGACCACTTCATCGTACACTTCACCCTGGCCGGACTTCCCCCGCGCCACCCTCAGCTGCACACACCCCTATTGGCAGTTGGAACAAGGTCACTCAGCCTCATTGGACTGACGCCCACAGCCCCACACCGCCCAACGTCACTACCGACCTGGATCAGGCAGTACAGAACTTCAGCGACTGGATCACCATCACCGCCGACCGAGTTGCTCCAACCAAAATCATAATGGAAAATCAGTGTAATCATATTTAACACCTTCGCTGCCAGACCTTTTCCCCCCTCAGGTGCCAAGCCTTTTTTTGGCTATTTGGGGTAGTTCGCGCTTAGGCCCTCATAACATTTGTCCACATAAGCTATCCATGCCATATTTGTGTCCTTTTTTTCCAACATCCCAGGGATTAGCCAAAATACAGCTAAAATTTTGTTTTGTTTCGTTTTGAGAAAGCTTGTGTTTTTTTCCCCTGAAAATGGCATCAACAAAGGGTTTTCGGTGCTAAAATCACCAGCTTTCAGGAACAGGCAATCTTGAATCAGAAAAACACATTTTTCATCACAATTTGGGCGTTTTACAGGGACATACCCCATTTTTACTACTTTTTGTGCTTTCAGCCTCCTTCCACTTAGTGACAGACATGGGTGTGAAACCAATGCTGGATTCTGGACAGCCAAACATTCCTGAAAAGTAGACAAAATTCTGAATTCAGCAAAGGGTCATTTGTGTAGATCCTTCAGTGCTTTCCTACAAAAAGTAACAGCTAAAATAAAATAAATATATAAATTGAGGTGGAAAAAAGAGCCATTTCTGCCCACGTTTTCTTCTATAACTTTTTCCAGCTATAGCAGATATTTTAACACACTATATTGTTACATCTGCTGGACTCTTCTGGTTGCTAGGATAAATAGGGCTTGTAGGTTCATCAAGAACCCTTGGTACCCAGGACCAATAAAGGAGCTGAACCTTGAAAATGGGTTTTCATTGTATACCTGGTATACATCAATTCATTTGGTGAAATATAAAGAGTGAAAAATAGGTATCAAGGAAACCTTTGTATTTCCAAAATGGGCACAAGATAGGGTGTTGAGAAGCAGTGGTTATTTGCACATCTCTGAATTCCTGGGTTCCCATACTAGCATGTGAATTACAGGGCATTTCTCAAATAGATGTCTTTTTTACGCATTGTCTCACATTTGGAAGGAAAAAATGTAGAGAAAGACAATGGACAATAACACTTGTTAAAGTATTCTGTGTTCCCCCAAGTCTCCCCCTACAAATGGTACCTCACTTGTGTGGGTAGGCCTAGTGCATGCGACAGGAAATGCAACATGGGCACATCACATTTTAACATTGAAATCTGATGTGTTTTTTGGAAATTGCCTAGCTGTGGATTTTGGCCAGTTAATCAGCTGGCACCTAGGGAAACCTACCAAACCTGCGTATTTTTGAAAACTAGACAGCTAGGGAAATCCAGGATGGGGTGACTTGTGGGGCTCTCACCAGGTTCTGTTACCCAGAATCTTGTTCAAACCTCAAAATGTGGCAAAAACATTTTTTCCTCACATTTTGGTGATAGAAAGTTCTAAAATCTGAGAGGAGCCACAAATTTCCTTTCACCCAGCATTTCCCCAAGTCTTCTGATAAAAATGGTACCTCACTTGTGTGGGTAGGCCTACTGCCCGCGACAGGTAATGCCCCAAAACACAACATGGACACA
The DNA here is from genome assembly GCF_031143425.1 of Pleurodeles waltl. Taxonomy (NCBI): domain Eukaryota; kingdom Metazoa; phylum Chordata; class Amphibia; order Caudata; family Salamandridae; genus Pleurodeles; species Pleurodeles waltl. Next base: position 267,193,595 of record NC_090444.1, on the reverse strand, counting down.
TCACATTTTCCCAACAAAAAAAACAGGCCTGTTTTTTGCAAAATGCCTAGCTGTGGATTTTGGCCTCTAGTTCATCCGGCACATAGGAAAACCTAGCAAACCTGGACATTTCTGAAAACTAGACACCTAGGAGAATCCAGGATGGGGTGACTTGTGGGGCTCTCACCAGGTTCTGTTACCCAGAATCCTTTGCAAGCCTCAAAATGTGGCAAAAAATACACTTTTTCCTCACATTTCGGTGTTGCAAAGTTCTCGAATCTGTGGGGAGCCACAAACATCCTTCTACCGACCGTTCCCCCAGGCCTCCCAATAAAAATGGTACCTCACCTGTGTGGGTAGGCAGGCCTAGTTCCCGTGACAGGAAATGTCCTAAAACAGTGGTTCCCAACCTTTTGACTTCTGTGGACCCCCACTTTATCATTACTGGAACCCCGTGACCCCCATTGAATCCAGGGACCCCCTCCACTGACTACTGGGACCTAATCTGTTAATATTATTTAATTTTCTAAGCAGTTGCGGACCCCCTGAGGAGGCTTTGCAGACCCCCGGGGGTCCCCGGACCACAGGTTGGGAACCACGGCCCTAAAACACTATGTGGACACATCAAAAACATAAAATACAAAACTACCAGTTTTTGCGGTGGGGTGGCAACTGCGTTTTTGGTCCTGGACTCAGCAGCCATGTAGGGAAACCTACCAAACCTAGACATTTCTGAAAACCAGACACCTGAGGGAGTCCAGGGAGGTGTGACTTGCATGGATTCCCCAGTGTTTTCTTACCCAGAATCCTCAGCAAACCTCAAATTTAGCTAAAAAAACCATACATCACATTTTTCACACATTTCTGTGTGGGACCACTGCACCAGCACCCATTTTCTACCACCCAACGTTCCCCTCAGTCTCCTAATCAAAATGATACCTCACTTATGTAGGTAGGCCAAGTGCCATGACAAGGAAGAGCTGAAAACATGTTAAAATTGAGGGGGAACCAAAGCGGGTCCAAAAGGGCAGTTTGGAAAAAAATGTTTTTAGGCTGACAAGTGAGGCAGAATTTTTATCGGTGTAGATGCGACAATGCTGGGTGGTAGGAATTTTGTGGATTCCTGCAGATTCCGGAAGGTTCCATCACAAAAATGTGGGACAAATGTGTGATTTCAAGCAAAGTTGGAGGTTTGCAGGGCATTGAGGGTAAGAAAATGGTGTGGGGTGCATGTGAAGCACACCACCCTGGACTCACCCAGATGTTTCGTTTTCAGATGTGTCTAAGTCTTATAGATTTTTCTACATGGCAGTGCCCCAAAGTCCAAAAAGTGTAGCCTTCACCATTTCAAGTGGGACGATTTTGAGATTTAGACAAACTCTCAGGCCCAAATGTAAAACCAAAATCCAAAATAATCAAATGTCCTCTTACTTGCCGTTGGGACAAGATCTTTTAGTGTGCAGGGGGAGAGCTGAAAGACTGTTACCCCCTTCAATTGGGATGTGGGCATAACCATGCCCAAACTGGTTGGTAGCCACCACCCCACTATTTTTTTTATTTTTTATTTCCTGGCATCTAGTAGGCTTTCTGACGCCCTTTGGAGTGGATCAGGGGTAATTGCCCCATCTGCCCACCTGTGGGCAGAACATCTTTGTACCCATGTATTTGTGTGGGGGTATGGCCATATCCCCACCCTCTTTTTTTTAAAAGAAAATGTTCCCTGGTGTCTGGAGAGCTTTCTAAAAAATAGGCCGATCTGCCCCTAAGGTGGGCAGAAATGGCCTAAAATAAAATTGCCCCCCATGGGAGCGACCCTTGCCTTGGGGGTCGCTCCACATCTGTTAAAAAAATAAAATAAAAAAGAAAGTTTTAAAAATCCCTGGTGCCTAGTGATTTCTGGCAGATCGGCCTAATTAAAATAGACCAATCTGCCCCCAGGGGGGCAGAAATGGCCTAAAATAAATTTGTCCCCCAAGGGGAGCGGCACTTGTCTAAGGGATTTCTCCCCTTGCGTGAAACTTACGTAAAAAAAAATCCCTGGTGTCCAGTGGTTTCAGTCAGAACTTGGACCCACCCCCAATGCCGAAAGATCACACCCAAAATCTTGGCATCATCCTCAGCAGCGAACTCTCCATGAAATGTCAGGCCAACACCGTCTCCTCAGCCTGCTTCCACAGGTTCTGCAAAGTTTTCAAGTGGCTCCCCCTCTGCACCAGGAAGACAGTGGCGCAGGCCCTCATCACCAGCTGACTGGACTACGGCACGCACCCTGCATAAGGCACCACCACCGAACTTATGCAAAGACTCCAGGCAATATAGAATGCAGCTGACAGATTGGTCCTCAACATACCCAAGAGAACCCACATCATCCAGCTCTTGAAGGACCTCCACTGGCTTCCGATCCAGAAGAGATGCCATTTCAAACTCCTGACCCATTCCTACAAAGCCCTCCATGACCAAAGTCCCGCCTACTTGAACCACCACCTGCACTTCCACCGATCTCCCAGGAACCTTCCCTCCGCACAGCATGCCCTTGCACAGATACCTTGCCTTCGCTGATGCTGTTCGAGAGGTCGCTCCTTCTCCCACCTCACCGCAAAGCCTGGAACTCCCTCCTCCTTCACACCCTTGCTGTTCGACTTCAGGAAAGGGCTCAAGACCTGGCTCTTCGACTGATAGCTGCAGCAAGAGCCTGGATACCCTCTTGGGTGTCAAGCTGCGTTTTTACAAGTACAACCTGATTGAACAGGGGCCCCGGTACCCTTAGAAGGTCTCACTCAAGGAGAAGCCACCAGCAGGGTCCAGAGCAGGTCTGTTTGGAACTTGTCAGGTGGGATCTTCAGGAAAGTGGGCTTCATGCAGCTTTTTTGTCCCTGTAGCTTAAAAGCCAAAAGGACCCTTGGAGCCCACTTCTCACTCCTGGCTACATGAGGTAGGAGGTCCGGCCCATTGCAATCTCTGTCCATGTCAGAACAGTAGGTGAAATCCTTCTGTCTTCCACACGCCTAGAGGTGTTCTACAGGGGGCACTGGGGTAGCCACATGTATGCTCAATGCTAGCCGGTGGGTGGGAGAAAACTCCTGATCACTAAGCAGTGGAGTAAAAGTTCCCAGGGGTGACCTTATCAACTTTTGCAGCACATCTTGTGTGTTTTATTGTCCACTACACCACAGTGTCCCCCTCTACTGAAAACCATTATGGAAGAACCTTCTTACCCTGGGCAGAGCTCCATGTGCCCACCCAGAGGTGTGGCTTTGATGATGGACAAATCCTCCCTTGTAGTTGCTTGAAACCAGTTCAGAAGTGGCTCCACACTCTGGGGGTCATTCTGACTTCGGTGGTCCTTTAACAGGACCGCCAAAGCCACTGCAGGCAAAAGACTGCCAGTACTGGAGGTGCCGGCCCAACGGAACACTCACCGCAACATTTACCGGCCGTAATGTTGTGGTGCGTCGCACATTTCACTAACCGTAATTCGGGCAGTGAAATGCGTGATGGGGCTGTGCATGGTGGCCCGCCCCGATGCCCCCATTCCGCCTGCCTTTCCATGGCGGTATTAACTGCCATAGAAAGGCTGTTGTATGGGGACTCATGATCCCAGGGCAGCACTGCCCTGACTGATTACAGCTGCTGGGACCGCCGGGCTGCTGGCTGGCTGCAGCCTGACAGTGTTGGCGGTTGGACCGTGGCAGCTCCGCCACGGTCATAATGGGGCAGTCTGACTGCCACCAATGACCCCCTGAGTTTGGAAACAGTCTGTCTATGAGGACAAAAGGTAGACATGCTTAGGTGTGAGCTACATTTACCATTGACAAACTTTGCTTCATTTGAAGCCTAGGAAGAGGCTGGGCGCAGACCCCAGCCCATCCTGCTGAGGTAAAAAATCTCCCAACACCCAAGCCCTATGTCCATTATCTGGGAGCAGTACATGTCTCACTACAGTAGAGCCATTAACAGTGTGGTGACACTGAAAAGTGGCAGAAAGGCACATTTGGCTCAGGCAGGAAAATAAGAACTTTCTAAAAGAGCCATTTTAAAAATAGTAATATAAATCTGACTGGAACAATAAGTTGGATTTTAAATTACTATTAAATTGAGTCCTTGAATCATTTGTGTAGCTATTATAATGTAACCCAGTGATTTCCTAGGGGAGAGATAGCCTTACCACTGTGGATAATGACTTTGGAGGTTTTTCACCGCCAGAGCATGTAAAACGTAAGTACGCATGCTCTATATTTTAAATACCATGTGGTCAATTAGGGATGACTTATACAAGCCTCGAACAATCTGCTCATCCACTCGCTATGACAAGTCAGTTTTTATCAGGATGAGCTATTTTTAGGGCCTACTGTCCCTTTTTGGTGAGAGAGCTTGAGTTGGCAAAGAACATTCAGAAAGTGATTGAAACATTTTATCTTGTCACGTTTGCTGTGCTTTCAAAGACAAAAGTCAAATGTCAGCTTGTGTCTTCTTACAAACTGCTGGTTATTTTATCCTGGAGATTGGTGTTTTCTTTCCTTTCTCTGACTGCAAAGTTAGAGGATTTTTAAAAGTGAGCTGACAATCGTGCTGGGTTACATGGAGTGTGAAATGAAAGGCTGTAGGATGTCAGTTTTTTTCTAACTCACATCATTTAAATAGCTGGTAAATGAAGTGTGCACATATTATGTGCAAATTCTAAACATTTGTTGAAACTCGATTTCCACACATTATCATTTGTATGCTATATAGTTGTATCAGTAAATCTGCATGTCAGTAGAAACATTTATGACCATTTGAATGGAAAAAGTGCTGTCTGTAAATATCAGTGGGCTACCTCATCAAGCTTTAGCAAACGTTTATTAAAAGTGAGAGTTTTTTAATATGAACTGAGGAACATTTCTGCTCCCGTCCTGATGACAATGCTAATAGTGAACAAAGAAGCAAGTCAGGGATCCTGTGTACCCTATATGTGAGCTAGATTCTTACTATATATGGAGCAAATGTTTCTTCTATTAAATCAAACAAAATGATATTTTGTACAGCAGACATGCTGAACTCACATATTTGAAGGTACTCCCTTATGCGATAATGAAGAAAAGGATAGCTCTGTGAAATTAAGTATTTGCCAAGGATCACACAATTTGTGACCAGTTTATGGGTCAAGCACATTACAGTTAGTCGAGTAGATTATTTAAGTAACTAAACCTACAGGTCTTGTAACATTTTAATGATTTTTTGAGACCTATTATAAGTATTAAAAAGAAAGGATTTGGCCTGGCAAAATGTTTTTGGGCCCAGTCAAATTGTTTTAAATTGTTTTAAAACTGCCTACCCTCGCTGCCGTTGGAGGCGCATAGACATGCTTTGCATGGTCACTTTAGTGGTGATACAGTATGTGCTGAAGTCAACTAGTGACATTTATCTTACAGGCATTGTGTATACTTTTGTACCATATACTAGGAACTTATAGTTAAGTTAAATATGCCAATCAGGAGCGTAGCCAATTTCGACACATTTTAGGGGTCAGAGCACATGCACTGGGGCCTGGTTAGCAAGCTGTGCCGCTGTGCACAAAGTAAAAAAAAATAGCATCAGTCCAGAAAAAATAGGGGTGACCTTACAAAAAGAGGCATTTAGATACAGGGAGTGCAGAATTATTAGGCAAATGAGTATTTTGACCACATCATCCTCTTTATGCATGTTGTCTTACTCCAAGCTGTATAGGCTCGAAAGCCTACTACCAATTAAGCATATTAGGTGATGTGCATCTCTGTAATGAGAAGGGGTGTGGTCTAATGACATCAACACCCTATATCAGGTGTGCATAATTATTAGGCAACTTCCTTTCCTTTGGCAAAATGGGTCAAAAGAAGGACTTGACAGGCTCCGAAAAGTCAGAAATAGTGAGATATCTTGCAGAGGGATGCAGCACTCTTAAAATTGCAAAGCTTCTGAAGCGTGATCATCGAACAATCAAGCGTTTCATTCAAAATAGTCAACAGGGTCGCAAGAAGCGTGTGGAAAAACCAAGGCGCAAAATAACTGCCCATGAACTGAGAAAAGTCAAGCGTGCAGCTGCCACGATGCCACTTGCCACCAGTTTGGCCATATTTCAGAGCTGCAACATCACTGGAGTGCCCAAAAGCACAAGGTGTGCAATACTCAGAGACATGGCCAAGGTAAGAAAGGCTGAAAGACGACCACCACTGAACAAGACACATAAGCTGAAACGTCAAGACTGGGCCAATAAATATCTCAAGACTGATTTTTCTAAGGTTTTATGGACTGATGAAATGAGAGTGAGTCTTGATGGGCCAGATGGATGGGCCCGTGGCTGGATTGGTAAAGGGCAGAGAGCTCCAGTCCGACTCAGACGCCAGCAAGGTGGAGGTGGAGTACTGGTTTGGGCTGGTATCATCAAAGATGAGCTTGTGGGGCCTTTTCGGGTTGAGGATGGAGTCAAGCTCAACTCCCAGTCCTACTGCCAGTTCCTGGAAGACACCTTCTTCAAGCAGTGGTACAGGAAGAAGTCTGCATCCTTCAAGAAAAACATGATTTTCATGCAGGACAATGCTCCATCACACGCGTCCAAGTACTCCACAGCGTGGCTGGCAAGAAAGGGTATAAAAGAAGGAAATCTAATGACATGGCCTCCTTGTTCACCTGATCTGAACCCCATTGAGAACCTGTGGTCCATCATCAAATGTGAGATTTACAAGGAGGGAAAACAGTACACCTCTCTGAACAGTGTATGGGAGGCTGTGGTTGCTGCTGCACGCAATGTTGATGGTGAACAGATCAAAACACTGACAGAATCCATGGATGGCAGGCTTTTGAGTGTCCTTGCAAAGAAAGGTGGCTACATTGGTCACTGATTTGTTTTTGTTTTGTTTTTGAATGTCAGAAATGTATATTTGTGAATGTTGAGATGTTATATTGGTTTCACTGGTAATAATAAATAATTGAAATGGGTATATATTTTTTTTTTGTTAAGTTGCCTAATAATTATGCACAGTAATAGTCACCTGCACACACAGATATCCCCCTAACATAGCTAAAACTAAAAACAAACTAAAAACTACTTCCAAAAATATTCAGCTTTGATATTAATGAGTTTTTTGTGTTCATTGAGAACATGGTTGTTGTTCAATAATAAAATTAATCCTCAAAAATACAACTTGCCTAATAATTCTGCACTCCCTGTACAACCAGTAGTTGAATGATGTGCTTTGTTGTAGTCATCGAAGTTTAAGAAAATAACAATTAGAATTCAAATGGGTTTATTACATCATTAGTAGCGCACCAGATACGCGTCAACAATTCCTGTTTCACTCCTTAAGATCAACTGTGCCAAGCATAAAATAGGAAAGAACAGTTACAAGATACTCTACCCAAGTTTCCCTGGAGCGACTCTTTAATAGAAGTCCTGTTTGTTCCATACCACAGATAGGTGCTTCACTGTTCTAGTTACATGATCAGAAAAGGAACTTTAAGATTTAAAAAAATCATTTATTTAATTTTCCAGTGATAAATACCTATGGTGAACACTTTTTACATGTTAAAAATTATTGTCATCATCAATTATAATAGTGTTTTTTTTCCCTAAGAATTCACTATAATTGCAACCCTCAAAAAAGAGTAAAATAGTGCAATGTCAAAACATTCTCTCAAGCTTTCAATTTGGATACATCTGTTTTGATTGCTAAAAAATATACCATAGATGCATTGCAGATTTTCTTAATATATTATATTATCTGACTCTGACTGATAATATTTGGATCAATTTTTAGAACAGAGCCTCATCAACCTCTGCTTTTAATTCACAGTCTTTTATAAGGGCCAGATGTACTAAACCATTTTGGAGTGACAAACCCTGCGATTGCAAATTCATAGTGTTTGCCACCACAAAATGGTGTTGGGCCATGTACTATGTACATGGGCCATTTTCTGAACTGGAAAAGTCCTTCCAGCTCACAAAAGGAGTTTTGAGAATCTTTATGAATCGCAATGAGGAGGGCACATGAAAGGCATCCCTTCCTAAATGCAAATCATAGTGATATTTACATTTTTTGCAACCGAAGACCATTGAAATGTTACAAACACTTCATGGGGATGAAAACTGATTTGTAAAGGGGAACAGCTTTCCTTTTTGAATTATGTCAGACAGCCACTGAGGAAAGACAATCTTGGTTCCTGGAAACTCTGGTATGATTCGTTTTAATAGACACAGGCTACTTTTAAAAAACGTTTCCCCTTTGGGAAAGCAAATCAGTGGATGGTGGGCTGCTGTTTCTTGCAGGGCACCATTCCTGCATTCACAGCTGTTCGCATGTGGTCACAAATTCTGTTCTTCCTAATTAATACTCATTTGACGTGTTCTTTTGCAACTCCCTGTGAATGTGACGCAACCTATTAGTACATTTGCTGGATCACAAATTACATATCTATTCATAAACCGGTTGGTTTGCAAATTGCACATCTTAATTTATGAATGGGCCTTAGTTCATCGGGGCCATAGTTTACTAAAGTACTTGTCTCCCCAGATTAGACATAGCCCCCCTACAACAGCCTCCCAACTCACCCAGATCTTTGAGGCAAATTACCTTTGAGGTAGCTAGGAAGAAATACAGAGACTGAGAGATATGCAGCGTAAGAAATGAGTCAGATTAGCAAAAGTGTGCGGATCACGGAACCGTGGCGTTAAACATGTGATGTTAAGCTGGCCAATGAACACAAAGACTGATCACAAAAGTGTGCGCACTAAAATAGCCATTTACTGAAACGCAAGGTAGCAACAACAAAATATGTTTGTACTGGAGTGTGCGTATCACTGTGGTATTTACTGGTGAAGTGCAGCATCAATTTAGACACATTAAATGGATCAGTGAACCTAAAGATTGGTTCACAAAAGTGTGCGTATCACTGAAATATTTTCCTGCGAAGCGCAGTGTAGCAACAACAAAGTATGCTTGTAGTGGAGTGTGCGTATCAGTGAGGTATTTCCTAGTGAAGTGCAGTAACACTTTAGATGCCCTTTAGATGCACACTGTTCATAGCTTAGTGGGTCGTTGAGTTGCTCAGGACACATCAGCTGAGGATAAAGAGCCTCGCAGCTCGGTAAATAAGCATGACCAGAAAGCTGCAATGACCCATATAGTAAGAAACGGCGTTGCCTGGTTACAGAGCATGCTTGGAGAGTCACCGATGACGTGTGCTATGAAGGGCGTTGCTTGGATGCACAGCCTGTTTTGATATTTACTAATGACATGTGCTGTGCAAGAGTAGCAGCTCTGATTAACACACAATGAAACTTGAGAGATGCTAATGAAGTGTGATGTGTACTGTGTTGGTTGGTTACACAGCACAAATGGACTGTTACTAATAGCATGTGCTGTTTACAGGGCAGCAGCCCTTGTCATGCGGCATCAATTAAATGAGAGGACTGGCTCACGGTGAAACCTGAAGTCCAACTCCTGTCTCAACACAAAATTTTACAAAGGAAACAGAGCTCAAACATGAAATACTTGCTGTGTGTAGAGGTCTCTCACAACCAAAGAAGAGAATGCTGTCCCTTTAGTAGCTCTCAACGTCTCATTGAAACTGATTACTCCAGTAGTCTCACATGTTGAGGTCTTCTTGCTTCCTCATCCTGCCGACTACGCCAGTGTAGGAATTTACAAGGATAAATTCACACAAGGACTTCTAAGAAGCTTGAAGGAAGATCTTTATTAGAAGAAAAGAAGATCCCATCTACTTGACATCGGTTCTTTCCAACAACTCATCTCATTCAGAACATAAGATTCTACTCCCTGTGGATGATTGGCTACAATCACAGGCATGGAGGCATGATGGACAATCTTACACCAAATACAGATTTATAATAATTTCTTAAACCCTTTTAATGATTAGGAAAACCTTTTCCAAATTGTTAAATAAACTTTGTACATTTAAAAAAAGGGTTGTAGAATTCGCAAACCTTCTTGTTTACCAAATCAGAGGCTTTGTGAATGCTAAAACTATTAGTACTCAAGGCCCCAGACACTTGCCCCAGCACCAACAGGCGTTGTTAACTCTTTATTGCTCTTTGATATTTCATTAAGGCATTAGTTGTCCAATTTTCCACCCCCAATAACATGAATGACCTAGCAAATTACTGACAAGTGTACCAATGGAGGTAAAAGTCCAAGAAATGTAGGCTCTCGGACACTCATCCATTTTACACGGGGATAAAATCCATTGGAATCTGCAAGGAACTGTTGAGATCCCTATATGAAAATAAAGTGAAAGCTTTAACAATAATATTACTAGACACCTGAATGGGCAACAACACCTTGAATTACTCCATCCAAATCAAGTTTTCATGTGCATCAGTATTTCAACACTAGAATGGACCACATTGTTCCTACAGAACCACAAATATAGCTGAGAACGTCTACCTCGAAAAACTTTTGTATTTCCCCACAGATCTGCCTTGCCTACTCCTAAATAAATGCATGCAACCCTGCACTGTTTGTTTAATGAGCACTGAATGTTATTCTAAATGAACCTTGACTACATTCAGATCCTCATGTGCATAAGACTCAGAGATCATGATTCACTTAGGCTGGGATCAGGCAAGTTGCTCTTACATTACCACTTTTATCACCCATGTTCAGAAGCGTACGTATGAAAACGACTAATGCTGCTTTTCCAGTGGCTACCACAGCATGGTAACCCATTCACTCTAAAGTTGTCATTTAAAGCAGAGTGTGATAGCAAGCACACACCTCCACTTCTACATGTTCAGCAGTGACATCAATCTTCTGCTTCTACCACAGAGAACCTTGTTCGCATGTTGGTACTTCATTACATTTATTACATTACTATTGTAAATGCATGCACAGTGTCACATCAGATGCATTTGTAAAATAGCTTCAACTAATACAATACTTTTCCTGGCATTAAAAGAGCAGAACCCTCTTTGATAAAACAACGTGAACCTTCAAAATACTTTACCTTCACATACAACATGTAGTGATCTCTGGGTTTGACTCACATGGATCTGTCACTACAAGCTGATCAGCAACCTGGAACGGGATTCATGAAACAGGTTCAGCCACGCACCTACCAACAAGAGGAGTGCTGGAGATGAAACACCGGGATCCCAAAGCCGGATGTTTGGAACAGTTTGAGCCCAGGCCTAAGACACTAACATGACCTTTAGGAAGAAATTAAAGGTCATCCAGTTCTGCCAGATTTTCATGAACCATCCTACTAAAAAAGCCTTCCAACCTCGATTAGAGTCAGAGCAATGAATTGAGTGTGTTGAGTTACCTTATACTCTGTTTTTTGTGGCCAACTTTGGGTTTAGTTTGGAGAGAATAACCTGTCTGCCTGTTAAAGGAGGAATGCTTCATCTCACACTGTTTTACTTACTTACCTCTTATGTGACCGTCTCATCTATTTGTCGTCTCTCTGCTAGCCAGAAGTCTAACGCTATCTACAAATGTCATGGGTGACTAAGAAATCATCAAATATAATGAGTCAATAAGATGTCTTCTAGCATATACACATACTTTCACATAGATTTAATTCATGCAATAGGGTGTCACCCATCTTAAAATGCAGCGCACCGATTAATTGCTGTTGCAGTTTGATTACTTTTATTCAGCTAGTGTAGTTAAGCATTAAGATTTAATTGGTACATAACACTGTCTCCGAAGATTTAACAGTATCCAGATGCTCTTCTGCCATGAAGATCTTTTGGACTGGAGTTGCATTACCATGATAAAGAACATGAGCACTCTGTGAAATGAGGTTCTTCCAGTGGAATACTACATCTGAAACCTGCACCCATAACCTTGTTTGTAATATTCATTCCCATATTTTCAGTGTGCGTTGTCTATAGAAAGCAATCCTTTGTTTTACATTTTTCGACAGTTGTGGTAAAGCCAAAAGGAGGGGCTTTAACGTGCTAAACTTCATTTGTTCATGAAACGCATGTAAACACCATTAGTTAATGGCTATGTTTACACGAAATGGCAGAGCTATTGGCTTTGCCAGCAGATGCGTAGTCCTTTTTAGCACCATTCTTTGATTTCAGGCGCTTGGCTCCCTTCTGTTATTCTTTTCAGTACTTTCACTCATTTTTGAACTGTGAGTATTATACTTACATTCATTTTTTTTGAAGATATATTTATTGACAGTTTTCTAGTAAATTATGTCTTGTTAGGATTAACAAATTATGTTGCAGAGCATCCAAATCTCAATACAGTCATATCAATATTCACTACATTAAATATTTAGCACAGTTCATCCATTAATATGTTAGTATACTTAATTTACACATCGTATTAACTCTCCTGTCCTCTGCTGCAACAGTTCTCATCATAGTCCCACTCTATGAGTCTTCCCACTCTGCACCACGGTATCTACATGTCTGATATATCATAGTATCTAGCAGATGTAACTTTGCGCTGGTGAGACAGTTCTGATGCTGACATGGGGTAAGCAGGGCCACCGCCCAGTAGTAGGCAACCATCCATCACTGCCCCTCCCCCAGGCGCCCTTGCTGGGATTTCATCACAATATGCAACAGCTGATTTTCCAGTATGTCATACAGTGGGTTCAAGGTGCTCTCTACTTAGTGTCACATTATTCTCTTTTAGAGTCCTCGCTTACAGTGACCATCCTCTCTTTTCCCCCTATTCCACTTCAACACTATATATTATCTGTACTGGGTCCCATGTGGGTCACATCTACCGCTTCCTCTCTATTCTCTGGGCCATTTCCTCCCTCTAATATCACTTCATCCCAGGCTTTCAGTAATTCAGCCCAGAATGGGGCGATTTTGTGCTGATGGATTCCTCAGGCCTCCTCTCGCCGCAGTGCCTGCAATTCCGCTTGCGCCCAGTTCGATACATCGTGTCTCCAGGCCACCACTGAAGGGCCGCCAGGGGACCTCCAGTGCATAGTAATTTGTCGTTTAAATAACGCCAGTGCCAGATCCAAGAATCTACCACCAGTCTTCCGGGAGGCCAGCCATTCTGTATCTCAGAACAGTAGTACAACATGTGGTCTAGGTCCACATCTGCAGCCCCACATCTGGGACATGTCCGGGGATCCCCCTGTATATCACCTGTATCCTGTGCTGGGTAAGGTATGTTCTGTGTACATAATTGTACTGGATGTACCGAAGGCGGGTGTTAAGTGATATCCTACGGGGTGTGCCAGTGCCCTCCGCCACTCCGCATCAGTCATGCTTCTGCCCAGTGTCTTCTCCCATCTTGCCCTAAGTCCCTGAAGGGATTCAAGTATGCCCTCGCTATGGGCCTTATACAGCTTAGTGATGAGGTGAGTGTCTCCCCCCATGGTCAGTAAGAGGTGAAGAATTGTATGGACCTCTGGCTCTGCATTCACTGTGTGCCAATGTTCCCTTATGGAATGTGTCAGTGCTTGGTATAGGAGGAATTGACCTCTCGGAACTCCACTCAGAGGTCTCCCAATGTCTCTACTCCCGCCCGAGTCCAGGCCCCGATTTGAGTTCTTGGTAATGCCTTCCACAGGGTTCCCCGAGGCAGCGCCGCAAAGGGAAGCACCGGTGAATAAGCTGCCATCGTTCCTATGTGTCTCAGACCCCTCCTCCAGCAGTAGAAGGCCTCCGTCAACAGAACATTCCCAGCCGGCAACGGTACCCGGTTATTGAGCATTCGTGCCAATGTCAGGTCCCCCCCCAATCTCTCCACCGGAAGTTACCCGGTCCAGTCGTCCTTTCCCTGCAAACCATGTAGCCATCCATTGTAGTTGGCACGATAAATAATAAAGCTCAAAGTCCAGAACCCCAAGACATAGGACAGACAGGGCAGTCCTCCTACGGCCCTCATCCCATATAAGCTCTCAAAGCAATGTATTCAATTCCCTGAACCAACCCGCCGGGATCGTTTCCAGGATATTGGAGAAATTATAGAGAAGACGGGGCAACATGATCATTTTTGAGAGGGATATCCGCGCCATTGTGGACAATTTGAGAGAGTGCCAAAATGCAAAGATCGAAGAGCCCTGCCCAGATTACAGTCCCGAATGTCCCCTAACTCATGCGACACTTGTACCCCCAGATATTTAGAAGTACTGGGCGCCCATCCGATATCCTCCGGGCAGGATAGCGGCAACGGCTCACCCGCTCCCCACGGGAAGACGTGCGTCTTATTTCTATTGAGTCTAAGACCAGAGTGACAGCCGAACTCTTCCAGCAACACAAGTGCCCATGGGATCCCAGAGTCACCCTCCCTCAGGTATATTAATATGCCATCCGCATAGAGTGAAATGTTATGCTCCGTATGGCCCCATATCACCCCTCTGCCTCGGCCCTCCGCCCAAAACCTAGCTGCCAGGGGTTCGACGGCCAGTACAAATAGCAGAGGAGACAACATACAGCCCTGTCTGGTACCTCTGAATATAGGATAGACGGCCGACACCATACGGGCCGTCCTCACCCACGCCATAGGTCCACTGTGCAGTAGATCAACCACCCCTTACCCAGGCCCATCCGAAGCATCACCGCCCTAAGGTAGTCCCATCACACCAAAACAAACGCCTTCTCCAAGTCCACAAAGAGACACACCACTCCGGGCGGTTTCCCAGTGCTCGACATATGTAGGAGGGCAAACAGACGCCTAAGATTGAGGGATGTGGATTGTGTCGGTATGAAACCATTTTGGTCCTCGTAGGCTAGGGAAGGGATATGTTGCACCAGCCTACTGGCCAGAATCTTACATAGTATCTTAAAGTCGCAATTCAGCATCGAAAGTGGTCTAAAGGCGGTCACTAGCGCCTCACGCGCCTCTGCTGTGGGCAGGGGAACCACCAGCGCCTCTCTCATTGTCTCAGGGAGTGTACCCAGACGCAGTGCCTCTGCGTAGAGCTCAACTAACATGGGCGACAGGATATCTGAGTACGTCTTATAAAACTCCATAGGTAGTCCGTCGGTGCCCGGCGTCTTACCTGCTGCCAGCTGTGTGATGGCTGTCCTAACTTCCTCTAGTGTCACCGGGCTCCCCAATGGGACCCTGTCCTCCAGTGCCAGGGCGCGCAGAGGCAAGAAGCTTAAGTGGGCTCCTAACGCCTCAGGCAGGTCCGTCCCTTGTTTTCTGTATAAGGTCTTGTAGTAATCCATAAATGCATTATTAATTTCAGCCGGCCCATGCACTCGGACCCCTGCTGTGTTGCATATGCTCGTTATTGGCGCACCTTCCCCCTGAGGCTTCACCAGCCACGCCAGCATCCTACCTGATCTGCCCTCCTCCACATGCATGGCTGCCTATACCTCCGGTAACTGTAATGTCTCAACTGATTTTAGGCCAAATTGTACGATTCTCACGCTTTGAAGAGCCTATTCCGTGCTATCTAGTCCCTGCCCTCCGTGTTCTCAACTTCGTGTATTATCCTTTCTAGACTTACAAGCTCACGTTCAAAAGTCTGTGTTATCCCCACTGTTATCCATGCAATGTCCCCTGATCACTACTTTAAAGGTTTCCCATTCCACACGCCTGGTAGCAGTGGCTCCCTTATTGACACGAATGTGCTCCAGTAGATGAGCCCTAAGTGTGTCCATATAAGGTGGATCTTCTAATGCCCCCAGCCTAAGTATCCACATCGGGATAAGCGATCTAAGCTCCGCGCAGTGCCAGGTGAGAAGTAGCGGGCTGTGGTCTGAAAGGGTGCGTCCCAGGTACTCAGAGTGCGTTATTTCATGCACTAAATCCCCAGTGCACACTACTCTGTCTATTTTGGTGTGCACCTGATGTAAACCCGAGTACTAGGAGTAATCCCTCTCCCCTTGGTGCTGGTTTCGCCACACATCCTCTAGTCCCCAGTGAGTCATCCAGTCCCACAACACCCTAGCCAGTTTATACGTTAGTGCCCCTGATAGTGGAGGAAGAGACCGGTCCAGTTCAGTGTCAAGGACACAATTAAAATCCCCTCCAACCCCAGCTGCCTGGTGAGTCAGCATGAAAGGCGCTGCAAAAAAGGTACCTGGTCCTGATTAGGGACATATATACAGCTTAGTACCACCTGTCTAACGTGTAGTCTACTTTCAACTATCACAAATCTACCCTCTTGGTCAGTGTTAACAGACGTAGCCTCAAATGGGACTCCTGCTCTTATCCACACTAGCGCGCCTCGTGCAAAGGTTGAGTACGTAGTGGCAAACACCTGTCCCCTCCATCTGCGTCGCAATTTGTCAACTTCACTGGAGTTAACATGGGTCTCCTGTAGTAGTGCAATATGCACTCCCCTTCTCTTCAAATATGTCAAGACTCTATGCCTTCTGATCAGCGTCCCCATCCCCCTAATGTTCCATGTTAACAGATTGTAGTCCACCAGTTTGTATGGATTGTGTTAGGAAAGATCCCCCACCCCTCCATACATCTGCTACCACAGGCTCCCGCACAAAATCAGCCAAATTCGTGGCAGTTTGGGGGGTTAGCTTGGGGGCCCCATCAGGGCCGCAAGAGTCCTCCCTTGATGTTTCTGATGCTCGGTCTGGATCCCTTCCACTGGCCTCTACTGAAGAATCTCTGCACTGTAACGAAGCCACTGCCTCTAGCACTGCCTTCTTGGCAGATTCCTTTTGAGCCTGGGTTGGCCCTACTCTCAGTCGGGGCTTGCTTTGCTGTCTCCTTGGCCCCCTGCGGCCCTGGTGCCCTGCTCGCTCCGCTCTGTCGTTGGTACTCCCCCCAGCCTTATGCATCTCCAGCCATTGCCACGCCTCATCCGGAGTCTGAAAAAGGTAGTGCGATCCTCAGTGACCACCCTTGACCTATCTGGGAACAGGAGGGAGTATTGAATACCTTCGGCCCGGAGTGCTCTTTTCACTGCTATGTAGGAGGCTTGTTTATTTTGTACCTCTGCTGTAAAATCCGGGAATAATGTTATGGTTCCGTTTGCAACTCCGGAAGGTCTGGCCTCTCTCGCTCTCCGCAGCAGCACATCTCTATCCCGGTAATGCAGTAACATGGCCACAACCACCCAAGGGGTCTTCCCGGGGCCAATGCTCTCGACGGGACCCAGTGTGCACGCTCCAATGCATAAGAGGGGCTAAGTAGCTCCGGTGCCACATCTATCCTTAGCCATCCTTCCACGAAAGCCACCATGTCTGCACCCCCCGGCGCCTTCCGGAAGTCCTATAATTCGCACACTGTTTCTGTGATTGCGACCTTCGGCATCCTCTGCTCTGCGTTCAAGCCGCTGTACATGTGCCGTGAGCTGGAGAACTGTGGCCCGAGGCTCCTGCTGTGCTGGCGAGAGCTCTGCCAGAGCCGTCTCGGCCTCCTGGACCCTGTCAGCCAATTTCTGGTGGTCTGGTCTGAGCAAGCTCACCTCCACTGAGACCTGGCCAATGTCCTGCTGAAGCGTCACTTTGGTGTCCTCTGTGGCCCCCCAGGATCTTGTCCAGCGCTGCCTGCAGGGTTGGCGCCACCAGATCTACCATGGCTCCTCCAGTCGAATCTCCCATGCACTTATGGGCTTGCACTTTGCCTCTTTTCCTGCCCCTCGAGGTCATCCGGTATGTTGGGGTGGCAAAGTAACAACCCCCTTGTTTTTACAGTTATGTTCTGGACTCACAGTTCAGCCGGTTATCCTCTCGGCCGTGCCCCCTGGCCCCCTCTTCTCGCTGAGTCAACTCAATTGGTCGCCTATGCAGACCTCTGTCCCTCAACGCTCACCTGAGCTCTCAACGACCTGTCGTCTTTTTCTCCATCTCATTCGTGTAGGTAGCATAGGAGTCCCCGAAGTCTGGCTCCCCAAAAGAGGTCCTGTGGGCTCCGGTCTGTGCCAGGACCCCGTCTCCAAGCCACCGCCTCCGCTGCCGTCTCTGCCGTTGTCTGGCTCAACCTGGCTCCTGTTGCCAGGTAAGCTCTGTCCCTAGGGCTCCTCCTGCTAGAAGCCACCAAAATCTACTGGCTTCAGTTTCCACTATCAGGCCTCTCAACTTCCTGCCGGCTCTCTCCTCTATGTTCATAGGGCTCTGCGCTCACCCAGCCGCACGTTCCCCAGGCCACGAGGATTAATCAGCTGCTTTGTACCTCATTGTCGGGCCGGCTCTCTCGAGGCTCACTCTCAGTCTCCGGCACGCTGCGCCCGCAGGCCGTGGCAGACTCAGGCTCCATCAGCTTCCGGGGCCTTCCTGCACAGGCCCGTTCCTGCACAGTCCTGCATGCTATTTTCTCCTCACAGGGCACCGCGACACTGCTCACTAGGCCCCTGGGCCACGTCTCACCTGTAATCAGCCACCCGGAGCGGTGTTTCACAGCCGTCAGCCACTCCGCACCCGGCCCCGTAGACTTCCCTTGCGCCGTGCGTCACGCATAGCCCAGCACCAGAGAGCCCGAAAACAGCCTCGGTCACCTGCTTAAGGTCGGGGATGTTAAGGATAAAATATAGGCCCTAGCGGTTCCGCGCAGTCACGCGTCCGCCATCTTGACCATCCAGGCCACGCCCCCCTCTACTTACATTCATGTAGGGGATTTAAATTGTCATCATTTTCACGTCTACTAAAGTTTGCAACTCATTGCCAGGGCCATTGGAATTATGCAGCAGAGAAGGAACTAAATTATGTGGCAAGAGAGACAACTTATACAGCGTAATGCGACACAGAATTCAATACTTTTAATTTTTTTCAGTATTAGTACTGTTTGAAGAAAGATTTCACGTTATTAATATCTGTTTAACACTTAAAAGAATCAACCAGCAAAAGAAGTGTCACTACATAAAAAAGGGCTTGCTACTGCACAGCAACACGTTTGGAAGCGTTTTTAGCAACTTTTGATCTGTTTAAGCAAATTGTGCCAAAGATGATGGACTGTGTGGCTAGTGCCACAAATACATAATTATGCAGATAATGATGCATCCACAGAATTGCATAGTTACATTGGCCCTCTTCATTGTATTGTAATTCTTCACGTGCATGGTTAACTGCGGAGGGCTGTTTACAAATGTTACCCAATCTCTTTATTTTTGTAAACATTGTAAAATCATTGTGAATACACTTTTATGTAGTGTTAATTCTATGTCAGGACTTGAGGCGAGGATTATGCATTCTTCCTTCACTTTTATTCAACAGCAGCCATTTTTAAAATCACTATGAAAAACTACCATTCCCATGAGCACTTGGGAATAAAACAGTTTTGAAAAACCAATCAATCACAAGCAGTCCGACCAAAGTTGCCTGTCTGTTCCGAACTCTCCCTCATTCTTCGCTGCTCGCACTCACAGTTAAATAAAGTTTCTGTTCTTTTGTATGTTGGCCTGTTTTATTGCCATGTATTGTACTTCACACAATACCATAATTGGATAGCACGTTTAGGTGCGGAACCACGGAAACGCTTTTGCACTCCTTACGCAGCGGTGTGTCTGATAGCTCTGGGGGATGTGCGCAGTGCCGTCGTCCACCCTCTAGGTGGCGCTGTGTTCAGTGCGGCTCCGTGACACATGCTGTACAAACTTACAATGGAGTTTGACAGCACATGCTGCAACAGCTGTCACAGCCTTGCCACCATACTTGAGACTAACGCCCCATAGCAGCGGGATCTGCACTAAAAAAAAAGCACAGCCTTATTTTGTACCAGACACCCCTGGTGTCTGTATTTCTATATTTAGATGCCCAGTGGGGTCTATATTACAGTGCAGAGCCATGCCGGCCTCTGTGGGGAAACTGTCCCAGGCCTCCCCCAGTGATCCTTCGGGGGTGAGTGTCCCCAGACTTAGGCCCTGTTGAATACATATTGCGGGATTCGTCCCATGTAGAACCCTACTGGGTACTCCAGTGCCAAATTTAAGGCAGTGCTGTGCCTGTTGACTTCTATCCTGTTACATACATCATGCATACGTCAGAGGACAAGCACGGGACGGAAATTCCTTGGTCTTTCTTCACGAGGCGATAGATGCCTCGATTTAGAGGTTGGTACCAGAGGCTATGGCCCAATTGGAGCAATGCCTTTCATACCAGATAGCGCAGGAATACACTAAGGACCAAAGCTCCGACCTCATACTGCCTTTGGGCCTTCTGGGTCCCTCAGCCACCCCTCAGGGCCCCCAGGGAGTGGATCATATTTCCCTTAGAAGACAGCACAAAGCCGGGGTAAATCATGACACTTTTGATCATCTTAAACAGGCCTCCCTGACCTTGGCAACTCCCCCCTTATTAGTGCCCATGCCCCGGTCTAGCCTTTTTCGTGAGTGTCCCGACCTGACTCACCTACTAACCCTAAGGAGGAGGGCTCCCACGGGGAATCAGGTGAAGATCTAGGCCCCTGTAGACCCTGGCTCCCAAACCCTGAGCTAATCCTTTCTGTGGGAGATACCCCCTCAGACGAAGGCACAGGCATGTTGTATCCCAATAACATTTTACATCCTAGGTCTTCCGAGTGGGCCCTGGCATGCAAAGTGGCAAAATACGTGGCAGGGTGCTTACGCAAACCTTTGGAGAAGGAGGCACGCAGCCACCTTCAGGCTGAGTGCCCTCGCCCTCCCCCGGAAGGTAAGGTCGCCTTTATCCCCAAGATTGACCCGAAGATAGCCACCTTCCTGGCAAAATTCATGAATGATCCAAGAAGGGTATTGATAGGTCATGACGATCCTGTCGGGAAAAACTGCTAAATGCGGTCGGTCCCCCTAATTAAGATCCTTGACATGACTGAGGAATCTAAGTTTTCCTTGTCTCCCCTGAGGTGCTTTCCAGCTGGGCACAGAGGGCAGTCATCTTTTTAGGCAACACCAACTGCTTGCTGTCCAATGAGTGCCGCTGTTCGATGTTCATTAAGGTTGGTCTCAAGCTGGGGGACTTCAGACCCTATGAGTCGGAGGTAGTTAACCAAGGTGGCCTTTTTGGCAAGCCTTTCATCAAGGAGTTGGGTAAGTTTGTGCCAACGTTCACCTCGCAAGACAAGGCTCAATCATCCATCAAAAAAACCTTCAACCCCAGGTTTTCCCAGGGTCCGGTCGTGCAGGGGTCGGTTATTTTGTGTCATTATGTTATGTTAATATGGTTTGCAAGGCGCATGGCTGCTCCATCAACGGGGCTTTTGAGCGCTGATCCTACTAGACTGGCAAAATGCAACAAGAAAGGCAGGAGGCTACAGAGAAGCCTGGGTAACAGACAGCCATGTTTTAAGGTTTTTTTTTAAAGCAAAAATGAGTTTGATTGTTCATTAAATCAGGAGGACAGCTGTTCCAGAGGGCAGGCACCAGCACCCAGGAGTGACCTCCCAGTTTCTTTCTCTTGAATCGAAGGATCATTGCCAGATTAAGTTCTAAAGAGCAAAGTGCTCTGGTAGGAAGATAGGGCAGCATGAGGTTGGAGAGAATGGGGGCTTCTGAGGTATGCATAAACTTTTGGGCAGTACTAAGAAACTTAAACTGAATGTGCTTCTCAATGGGAACCCAATGGAACCTCTGAAGAAGCCCAGAAGAGTCCTGTTCTCTTCCCAATATTTCTTCAGGGGACAAGGCTCCAAATGCGGTAATGACAAGACAAGTAACATTTTGCAATGTTCTATCCAAACATAGGCCAGCAGTTCCACAGCTGAGGCTGCTTCAAGGGATGATCCACCCTCATCTCCAATAACAGTGTGTTCAGCTTCCTTCCTTACAAATAATAAGAGGTCTACTGGCAATTTTTTTCCAATCTTGGTTGTCCGTAACCTTGGGCGCATGGGTCCTGTAGACTGTGTATGGTTTTCAGATCGAGTTCTACAGTTCCCTCAGACAGGTGTCCCACCCGTGTTCTATATAGTTCTCACGCCGGGCAGCCACCCTCATAGATAGGGAAGTTGAGGCACTTCTGGACAAGGGGGCCATGTGCCAGTCTGTACCGCACACCAGCAACTTCATCAACAATCCGGGCTTGGTCGACCGAAGCGACGGCAGTCAGAGGCCAGTAATCATCCTCAGAGAGTTCAAGTGACTAGGTTACGGACAGTTCAAAATTGAGAGCATTCACCTTGCCCGGGATGTTCTGTGCCCTTTTGATTTGATGGCATCTGGATCTAATGATGATATCAATTCTCCCTCTTACACAGGCAGTTCCTCTAGTTCATTTGACAACACCAGATGTTCGAGTTCCCTGTACTCCCCTTCAGTCTTTCATCAGGGCATGGTGATTCACGAAGGTGCTCAGGCCAGTGGTGGAGCACCTTCAGGCTCAGATAATGAGACTGATTGTCTGCCTAGATGACGTCCTGTTGCTGGACAAGTGCACAAGAAGCTATCTCTTCAGTTGCAGTTGGCAGTAAACGCTTTGGAAGGTCTCGGATTCGTAATAAATGAGAAAAAATCACTGCTGATTCCTTCACAGAAGATAACCTTCCTAGGATTCGTGATAGACTCCACCTCAGGGTCTCTGAGCCTTCCATCTCTGAAAGTGACGAAGATCCCTTACCAACTGAGGAAAACTCTCCCCAGACAGCACACCTAGCTTAGCCATATCTCTCGGTTGGTGGGCCTTTTTTCATCCTCCATCCAGGCGATCTTCCTAGGACGCCTACAGTACCGGGCCATGCAATGTCTCAGGGCTCATCATCTCTGTAAGGGTCTTATATACTCTCAGTTGGTAACTCTGTCAGACAAGGCGAAGGAGGAGATAGCTTACTGACTCTCCCACATGGAGGCATATTACATTAGAGTGATTTTCGGTTCAACTCCAGATCTCATTATAGAGTCAGACGCCATCAGGTTAGGCTGGGTTGCGAGGTGTGGAGAGTTCTCCACTGGAGGCACGTGGTCACAGTAAGAACAGAGGTTACATATCAATTGCTTGGAGCTCCTTGCTGGCTCCTTCGCTGTTCGTTGTGTGACCAAGGACAGAATCTAGTCCTACGTCCTCCTCAAAATTAACAATTTATCAGCAGTGCGTTATATCAACCACCTCAGGGGACGAATTCCAAAGCTCTGCATGACCTGGCGAAGAATTTCTGACAGTACTGTCTGGACCATCACATATTGGTCATAGCAGAGTACCTTCTTCGCCAGGCGAACCAAGTGACAGATTGGCACTCCCTCCACTCTAAAGACTTGAGTCTGTGGAAACTGGATCTGTGGGTGTTTTCCATGATGTCAGACAAGTGCGGTTTCCTCTCGGTGGACCTGTTTACCTCCAGGCTGGACCACCAGCTGACCCGGTTCTTCAGCTGGAGGCTGGACCCACAAGCAGTGGCGACCAATGCGTTTCTCCAAGATTGGAGTCAGGAGAAGGGCTATGTGTTTCCCCCATTCTCATTGATCACCAGGGCCTCAGCCCAGGTTTGGAGACAGCCGGCAGAGTTAGTCCTAGTAACTCCCATTCGGAGATCTCAAGTTTGGTTTCCAGTTCTGATGGAATTTTTTTAGGATTCTCCAATCCGTTTTCCCCTATCCTAGACTCTTCTTGTGAACCTGGACCACATTCCCCACCGGATTGCAATGGAGGGCTTGTTGTACTTGATGGCTTGGCGGATTACAGGGGACGCTGGATGATCCCAGGACTTTTGAGACAGGCTGAGGACCTTCTGTCCAAGGCTTGGACAGATAGCACAGTCAAATGTTACAGGTTGGCCTGGACAAGATGGACACGTTGGTGTCTACGATGCGGTGTGGATCCCTTGATCGCTGTCGTAGTGCATGTGCTTAACTTCCTTTCCAGCTTGGCGTCAGATGGTCTGGCATATCACTCGATTAAGGTCTTTCGGTTTGCTATTTCAGAGGGTCAAGCCTGAGTGGAGGGCTCCCTAGTCAGAGAACATCCCTTTGTATGCAGATTCCTTCGGCGGATTCATCTTTTTCTTCTTCCAGAACCGCACTACTCTGCACTGTGGAATGTCATTTGAGTCTTGAACCCATTTCTGTCGTAGCAGCATAATTGATTTTTGTCTCGTAGAGAGCTTTCTGTGAATTTGGACATGCTCTTATGCCTAGTATCCTGTCTTCGGTTTTCAGATGTACAGGCCTTGGATAAAACAGGTGGAGTATTTTCCCCAGAAAGGGTTTCCTTTACACTTAGTCGGTGACTAGGGTGATCGCATAACCAGGTTTTCCGGATATTCCCAAATTGTGTATTGTGCAGTGCCTCAAGGCTTCCGAAGAAATGATGGCAATGTTTTGCCTACTGGGTGAGCCGCAACTCCTGATTGCACTACGGAAGCCGTAAAAGGCGGTTTCTTCTCCTGCGATAGCCTGCTGGGTCAGGTGGGTCGTGGAGGAAGCTGGTATTGACTCCAGGGTGTTTTGGGTGCATTCAGTAAGAGTTGTGATGGCTTCAAAGGCATGCAGCATAGGAGCCTTTTCAGAGAACATTATGAATGCGACAGATTGGTCCCCAGATTCCACTTTCAAAAGATTCTCCTTATACCGATGATGGATGTTGCTCATTTGGTGGTGAGCAAGCTGTGCATTAGCATAATCCTCACCTCCGGTCCTGACATAGAATGTAAAATTCCCTAACTGACATTACAGAAAGTTTCAATTCCATTAAGGACTCGGAGGTGAGGATTACCCCACCCGGCGAGGAATCTTGACTGTAGACCCTCCCCGTGGCTTGTAAGTCATTGGTTTTACTGATAATTCTCTACTGATTGCAGGTGTATGTGGATGCATGGAGTGGGTTCTTCTTCAGTTAATGTGTTTAAAACTGACAGTGTACCTTTGTTTGATAAGATGTAGTCAGAACTATTACCTTACAGTTTCTCTTCTTAGGGGCTGAAGGCGCTAAACAGGATGCCTGAAGATCGTGCAGTTGCATAAATCACATGAAGAAAGAGGGAGATTTGAGACAGACAAGAAACTTTATTTAGACTGCTTGTGATTGATTGGTTGTTCAAAACTGTTACATTCTCAAGTGCTCGTGGGAATGGTAGTATTACATAATGATGTTAATAATGGTTGCTATTGAATAAAAGTGAACCAAGAAAGCATAATCCTTGTCTGTGAGTCCTTAATAGAATTGAAACTTTCTGTTGTTTCAGTTAGTAAATTTTACATTTTGCCTAATTATTTTGATTTGTATTTAATGCATATTAACTTTTTTTACAGGATGGGTCATTGGTTCCTATTACATTGTTTCATAAACCATGCCAGAAGCTTAAAGACAGTCCTCTTTTAGTTCATGTATACGGCGCTTATGGAATAGATCTGAGCATGACCTTTAAACCAGAAAGGCTGTTATTACTAGAAGAAGGCTGGATATTGGCATACTGCCATGTCAGGTAAATGATAGTTTCTTTTTTGTTATTGTTAGTAGCAGCCTTCATTGATGACAAAAGAGGCAAAGTATGTCTCTTATGATGTTTCTTGTTTGGCGCAAGAACATGGTTACAGGCCCTTTTGGAGCTAAGATCACAGAATGCTAGTGTAAATCAATTGCAGTCTTTCATTATTTCTCCTGATTATCAAGTTCCTCAAGGATCTCTTTTTTTCTCTCCTCTTTTTAGGGCTTGCCTATAGGCACCTCAAGTGTCTGGCGAGAGCTGTTGTCAAAACACAACACACACTGCACCACACAGCAATGCACGGCATTCATGTAGACATTCATACAGAGGTATCTATCTAAAGGGGCTTTTGGACAGCCCTTACCGCCTTTAGGCTTTGTGAGTAACATGGCTTCAGCCATATGATAACATATGGTAAGAGGACTCTCCATTAGCATTGGTGTCAGCCCCCGGTATTGTGTGGATGTGAGAATTATAAAATAGTGTCTCTGCCCATCCTCATGATGCCAGCTACTCATGTTGGTGCTATACCCCACCCCACCCCTTCACTGTGCTGACCCCCACAGCTTACAGCCTGTCAGTGTAGGAGCTACTCTCTGTCCTCTCCTGCACTTGCCACTGACTGACTAGCCGGTCTTGGTGCTATGCCTCACACCCAGTTGCTCTGTCCTCTCCTCCATTCTCCACTGCCTGACTAGCCGGTGGTGGTGCTATGCCTCGCACCCAGTTGTCAGAGCTATGCCCTTCTTTCTTTTGCACTGGCTGGTAACAAAGCTGTGCATCACCTTTCCTGGTGTAGGGCTATACTTCCTGGTATAGGGCTATACTCCACAGCCTTCTGCAATGACCAGTGTTGGTGCTATGCCTCTCTCCTCTCAGTTTCCGGTGTGTCAACAATGGCTCATACTCTCTTGATTCCCTCACTGCCTCCTCTCCCCTGGTGCAAATGAGGTGAACACAAAGACACCCACACCTTGGATTACATGGCAGAAATGTGCCAGTTTAAATTAGGACCACTAAATAGACCATAGGCCATAGATCCTGACATAGCCATTGGTGCATCATTCTCAATGGGCAGAGGAAGGGAAATGTAAAAATCCAAGGAACGGATTATGGAAGAAGTATCAGAGAACCAGAGAGGAGGAAGCATGAAAGAGAACTGCCTGGTTCCCAACCTTTTTACTTCTGCAGACCCCCACTTTATCACTACTGGAACCCGGGGACCCTCATTGAATCATTATTGGCATCCAGGGACTCCCTCCTGCCCCCCCTTGAGTCATTACTGGACCCCAGGGACCCCCACTGAATCATTATTGGCATTCAGGGAACCCCCCTCACTGAGTCATTACTGGAAGCCGGGGACCTCGGCCTAAACACTGTTGATGATTTGAACCACAAAAAATACAGAAACAAATACAGAAACAAGCATTCATCAAGCACGTACACAAATGATAACATTTTATTTAATTTGCAAAGGAATCTAAATAAAAACAATAATAATTTTAATAGGAAATTTGGAGCTTTTCTAAATTCAGTTGAAGCAACACACTGTCAATACTAAATTCTGTTTGATGAGCCTGCACTGCTCCCACAAAAATCTGATGATACTAATTTAATTTTGAGCCTTGAATTTCATATTCCTTGACATTTAAAATATGTTTTCAAATTGTAATTCGTACATTTAGCCACTTCATTTATATACACTTTAATAATCTGGTTATATTATGTAATTTCCTAAGCAGTCGCGGACCCTCTGATGATGCTTCGCGGATCCTCAGGGGCCCCCTGGACCACAGGTTGGGAACCAAACAGTTAGGAGTTAGCTTTCTGTTAATAACATTTCCATTTGTATTCTGTCTGTCTACACAGGTGATGATCACGGCACTTGTAGCTTAGCCATTGCAGCCGCTATTTTGACCCTTCGGCCAGCAATAATGCCATCACTTTATGATTGGGACAATATGCTTTGTCAAATGTATCTGTTATATCTACAATACTGTTTACTTGACCACTTAAGACCGGTCACCTGACCACATCTAAGTGAACGGTCACGTTTGCTATTCTTGACAAAGTGAGACTTGGTTTTCTGAAGATATATTATAGTCACATATGCTGATTTTCCTGATTACAATTTTACCCATTTGCACAACTTGGTCATTATATAATGCGGAAGACCGTTTTGGAGGACTTAACCATCATTTAACAGGTGAGTCTATAATTGTATAGGCTAGCCTGTTCTGGAGCTGCAGCCTATAAACAAGTATTAATCATATTTGCAATATCTACATCATGCCACCTGTGTCACCAGCTCAAATAAGCAGTGTGCACTTTTATTGCACGGTATCACAAGATGGATCCGTCACAACAGCATAACTAGTCTGTTCCTTTGGTGACTGCGCAACAGCACTGCTAAGGAGCCCACCCCCATCCTTACTCTCTTGAACCAAAGTAGAGCTGCAGAGCATGTACTTTTCCTTTCTATATCCAATGTTTTGCAACGTGTTCCAACTTCACATCCCTCTTGTTTCCCAGGAATTTCTCAGTGAAAGACTTCTCTAGCAATGGGAACGTATATTTTGCATACCCACTCCATCTCAAATTGAAGACCATACACTAACGAATTGGTTTTGGACCACCGTGCGGTTGCTGACCACTCGATGATGTATTGTATCGGTACCTGCTTAGACTTTCTCAGACAGTTCCTGCACAGGGAGAATCTTCACTCCGCAGTACTAATATGCACAGATCTTTACAATTTAACCAATCCTTTCTTTTCCCGTCCGTCTGCTATACTATGCTTCTCTTCTGGTCTTGCCTCCTCAAAGCTCAGTCTATTCCCATCTTTCCCAGGATCCCTTGAACTATTTAACTACTGAGTTGTTGAAGAGGACGCTGAGCCATGTCATGCAGTTATCAGCACATGCCATTCCACATGAGTTCATAGAACAGGGCCTGCTAGGCACCGTGTAGGAGTGGTGTAGTGTATTGCACCAACCACACAGGTTGCTGATCAAGGGAACCAGGAGACCTACTTAATCCCACCTTCCACCTTGAGCAACACTGGTGGCTACTGAATTCTCATTTTGCTTCTGTCCACTGGCCTGTTTCATAATTCAGTAGGTTAAAGCACCTGCTGCCACAGTCGAGAGCGAGACCGACAGCAAACAGATCGACTCATAGGCTTGCAGCTTGCTGAATCCCTTCTTTTTCAAGAGCTAAAATTGATAGCAGTATTGGCAATGTATTCTTTATAGCTCTTTAAAAGGCCAATACAATACTACATAAAGAGGAAGATTGGGTGAAAGAGTAATAAGGGGGTACATTCCGGCGTGTAGTAGTGGCACAGGTGAAAAGTGTTAGGGTATGATGGGTTTGGCTGTCATAAACTAATGAAGTCTTGAGCGGTGTTAAGCTCCTGACCAGAGTTAATCTGGCTGTGGGCAGCTCCCTTGAATTTTCTGTTTTTTTCTGTCTGGTACCTGCCTACCTGCCTCTCACTCCCTACAGTTTGACAGCTGTTGGCCTTATTTACATGTCCCTGGTGCTACCGTGCCCTGGATCGTGGTAGAGTCCTATTTCAAGGTAATTTTACACTTTCTTCTTGTAATTCAGTATCTTACTGTTTTAATTGCCTGTGTACCCTACATTTTCTAGCCTCTGTTTTCTCTGGTACTTGCCACATCTAGCGCTTGTAACACCAATTCATGTACTTTTATTTTGCTTAGTCTTTTCCACTACCACTTATGCACAGCCTCATACTCATTCTTCACATGCTTCTTATCAATAGTACTCCATCTCTCTTACTGAATCCTCTTTAATTAGCCTCACTAGCCCTCATAAATCTGCCACCTGCTTTACAAGAGCTTCATGGTGAGATTTGTGAGTCAGGAACTATTGTACTACTGGATATTAATACCAACAATGTCATGGTACAAGAATAAATAGGGACAGTATATTGTGGCACAGAATATCAAAAGGTAGCTTCATTACGGGGAAGTATATATTTACTATTCCTAACTCCACATCTACATTCTTTGAAGATATATGTGCCACTTAAGTACATTTGTGTGGGGTTAGGTATGGAAAATATCGTCCAATTTAGCTCTTGATTTTTTATTTGCAGTATTTTGTCCTTGATATAGCGTCCCATTGATATTGTGGTTTTGATATTCAGGGTTAACACCTTCAGGAACAATGCTGAGATTTCACACCAGCACTGGAGGTGGATGGTGTTGAATTCTATTAGTTGTGTGCACATGGTCTGTCAGTCATTTCTGTGCCTGATAGAGTCCACCTATTGAATAGCAGTGTTATAAACGACCCCCTAAAAGCGCTGCACATAGTGTTTTTGAGCATGAGCATCTTCCAAGGATACAGGAACTACCAAAAAGGCAAACTTCTAGTGTAGTAATTATTTTGGTCTGTTGTACAGTACTGTATTTTTCTGCATCCACAGATTCGAAATAGGAAGCTCCCACTCAGAATTTCACACTTCTGTCGACTAAAATCTGTACCTTCCTGTTGAGCAGTGATACCTTAAGTACAAAATAACCGGAAGATTATTTGGCACTAAGGGGGTCATTATGACCTCGGCGGTCTTTTTAAAAGACCGCTGAGGGACCGCCGTGCTGAAGACCGCCAGTGGTGGCGGTTTTCCGCTAGGCGTATTATGACTGTTGGCTGCTCTCCGTCCTTTTTCAGACGGAGAGCCGCCAACAGCCATACTGGCGGGCGGCGGGGAAGTGGAGGTTGCTCCACCTCCACTGCCACGCCAACAGAACACCGCCCACCAAATCACGTCCTGTGATTCGGCGTGGCGGTGTTCTGTTGGCGGTGTGGTGTCGGTGGAGCAGCCCCCATGGCTCCCGTCCCCTCCCGGAGGATCGACGGACCAGGTAAGTCGATCGTCCGTTAGGGGAGGGGGGTGGGAGGGTGTTGTTTGTTGTGTGCGTGCATGGGGGTGTGCGTCTGTGTATGTACAGGGGGTGTGTGAGTGCGTGTATGCTTGCGGGGGTGTTGCCTGTTTGGGAATGAGTGCGTGTATGTCTGTGGGTATGTCTGTATGGATGTGTGCGTGTATGTTTGAATGTGGGTGTGCGTGTCTGACTGTGTGTGGATGTTGGCATGTATGTCGGTGTGTGTGCGTGTGTGTGTTGGTGTTGCCTACGTGCGTGTCGTGTGTGAGTGAGTTATGTGATGTTGGCGGTCGGGTGGGGAGGGGGGCCCTGCCACCCTAGGGGGGGTGGCAGGGGTGGTGGGCAGTGTAGGGGAGGAGTCGGGGTGGGGGTGGGCGGTGGCGGAGACCCCTATCAGTGCCAGGGAAGGAATTCCCTGGCACTGATAGTGCTTACCGCCATGGATTTCATGGCGGTTTCAAACCGCATGAAATCCATGACGGTCAGCCGGGTCCAAATACTGCCGGCGGTATAGTGACGGCCGCCGGGCTGGAGACCCAGGTCTCCAGCCCGGCAGGCGGAACGGAGAACCGGCGGATGACCATGGCGGTAACCGCCATGGTCATATTTCCAAAAAAAAGACCGCCAGCCTGTTGGCGGTGTTACTGCCGCTTCTCCGCCTTCCGCCAGGGTCGTAATGACCCCCTATGTGATTTATACATGCAAATAGTATCCTCATCTGGGTATAAAAAAAGAAAATGAGTGCTTGGTAGGCTACACCTGGACATGTTCCTGGGACATGGTGCCTCTGCATCTCTGCCATTGATCTCTGGCCTCAGGAGCGCTCTCTTCGGTGCTCCCCAGCCTTTCTAGGTCCCGCCCCATAGTAAAAAGTATGCCCAAGACTCTAAATAGGCGATTGAGACTTACTGCTGGGAGGCGTTCATTTGTTCCTCTACCCCTCAATATAATTTGTTCTTCCCCTGCCCCCTCCCCTCGCTACTAGTCTGGAGTTGACTTTTTAACCTACTCTTCCATTACTTACCCGCCAATCCCTGTTATTCTTTTTTTTTTTTAAAGTGTTTTTTCTTTTAACAGTGTTTTCTTTTAAGGAGGTCAGCAGTTGCAAACTGATATAAGGCTGCTTATTTCTTTTTTTAATGTGCTTTTGCACATTTTTATTTTACTTTACCCTTGTCTTCCATTTTGGAACAGTAAGCAAAATATTAAATGTATGCATCATGACAAATACGTGCACATGGCTGGTGATACAAGGGCATATATACAGCATCATGCTACAACAACCTTTTTGCATTTGCTAATGATATTCCACATCAGCAAACAATCATTGTTTTTCTTTATGTCAATGCACCACTGCAACATAAACAAGCATGAGGAAAGCCAAAATGTTGGATAACTCAATTGAAAAGTGAAACATATTTGCTTTGCCAAGGCTTACTTAACATTTATGCAACCACTGTCAGACCAACTTAAAGATTGCCAAGTGTTAGTATAGTCTAACCAAGCGACGTGCAGATGTCTATCAGGGGCAGGTGCATCGGGACATCCAGATCTAGATGAACACACATTTTCTACAACTAAACAACTCCAAAACTAAACAGCTTCAAAACCTTATTGATACTTTTTGGACCAATGGAATGGATTCTCTCACTTCATCAAAAATCCAAATATTTTTGTTTTGTACGTGGAAATTGTTGAAAAGGTATACGATGTAGGGTTCCTGTTTGATTCAGCTGTACCACTTAAGCTGCAGGTTAATATTGTCATCAAGAACTTTTGCTACCACCTTAACATGTTCAACTCTATATTCTACTTCTGTCAAAGTAGTGTATTGTGTTGAGTACTGCTATAAATTCCAAGCTGGATTACTTCAGCACTCTACATACAGGTCTCCCTATGATTTTCTAGACAGATTTCAAATGGTACATAATGTGGCAAATACAGCCATCTCTTGTTTCAAAAGGCAAGATATGATGTCCGTCTCTGCCTCCATGAGCTCTGCACTGGCTTCCGATATCTTATAGCATTATTTTTGAAATCCTGTATAATACCTGAAATGTCGACATCAGCTTGGTAAGAACTACCCATCTTCAAATATCACATCTCATGGTTCATTACAGAACATAGGTAGCATAGGCTTGATGATTCCTCAATTGAACGTGACTGCTCGGGGAGGCTGTTCCTTTTCTTTTCAGGCTCCTGTGATTTGTGCTTCACTGTGACATAGCATAAAGATCTCAAGCTCACTTTTGAGATTCTGAAAGACACTGTATATTTGTTTGTTTGGTTTATGCAGATTTTGGGATCAGTGTTAAGACCCCCTGTGTTTGTTGGAGCTTAAGAAATGCTAGCAATCAGTCAGACAATACAAACTCATCATTTTAAAATTTGATAACAAGGCCACCTAAACCTACAAATGCATTTAGCATCCTTACTACTCATTAAATTATTACTAATTATTAATTACTAGTTATCTAATTCAGCTTAAGAGACCATCAAAAGACTGAGTTGATTTATATGTATTTTATTTTGAGGTCTGGCACAACACTTGTTGGTTAAATGTAATGAATAAAAAAATAAGGCAGATCGTATTTTTGGGTTAGCCCTATTCCATCATTGCTTGCTGGAAGTATAATTCAATTTTTGGATCAGCCCACAGGAAGGCATACAAAGAGTCAGGCCCTTTCAACCATTTCTTTGTTCTGACTGTCATTTATCTTTTGGGTCAACCTGCTGGTCCGCTATTCAGGGTTTTTGTGTCATTCATTATGAGTGATAGCATTTTTTTTGTTTATGATTAAGGCCCTCATTAGGAGTTTTCCTGGGTTTGGTGCAAGGATACCTCCACTCATCAGCTTCTAATATGGAGTTGAACTTGAATAACTGAGTCATACAGTTGAATGCGGATGTGCGAACATTTAGCATCAACCACCAGCTTTGTTTGTCTTTTGTTTCTAATATGGAGTTGTTGATTTAACTGAAGCTTCAAAATAGGGATGACACTTTAGAGACACATGGATTGGTGTGTTTAGCATGTAGCAACACAAAAGGATGATGGACGGAGTGCAGAAACTTTTCAACCACTCACCCCCAGTCACAGATCTGGGTTTAATCCATTGTTCTTTTGCTCACAATGCCAACCCAGTTTGGACCCAGCCATATGCAGATCAGTCTTGACCGTGTTCCCCATGGGAACAGTCCAGCCCGAACTGCCAGGGCAGGTCCTCCCTGGCCCAGAAACAAGCATCCTGGGACCGGTTTCAGGGTGTCACCCTTCATCAACAAGGCTAGCTTGAATCCAGTGGTGCAGTGAGCACGGGCTCATGGGGGTGAGTGGGAAGGGTATGCCCAGTCATGGGTACCGTGCTCACTGCGCCACTGGAGTCAAGCTAGCCTGGCTGATGAAGGGTGTGTTTTGCTTCACTACGGACCGAAATCAAACACATACACTGAAAAGAAAGTCTAAGAAATACATTTATTAAATCACTCTGCAAGGCACATAAAGAAAGAACAGTACAACTGAAAGTGCACATTCAAAAATGTGCGCAGCAATAAAATGAAAACATGTACAAGGAATATTTTAAAACAGCAAATACATATACAAAGATACATATATATATATGTTCGGTGGCCTGTGTAGCTGCAGATACACATGCTGTGCATTATCCTGCCATCTAGTGTTGGGCTCGGAGTGTTACAAGTTGTTTTTCTTCGAAGAAGTCTTTTCGAGTCACAGGACCGAGTGACTCCTCCCTTTCGGCTCCATTGCGCATGGGCGTCGACTCCATCTTAGATTGTTTTCTTTCCGCCATCGGGTTCGGATGTGTTCCTCTTTGCTCCGTATTTCGAATCGGGAAAGTTAGCTAAAGTATTGAAAATTCGACGGTGGTGTTATCGCTCGATACCGGGTTAGTGTTAGTGTATCGGCACCGACATCAAGACCGCTTCGGCAGCCCTTCGGGGCTTCCACTCTTCAGCGAGGCCTGGTCGGCCCGACCACACCCGTCGTCCCAGACTAATGGACCGGACCCCCCCTTCTGCTTCTGTCCTAAATAACACGCAAAGTATCCTTATACAGACCAGCACCGGTCTGTAATCTGTGTTTATCACCCGAACACAGAGCGGATACTTGCGAGGCTTGCCGAGCGTTCCTATTGAAAAAGACCTTAAGAGATCGATGCGCAAGAAGACTGCAAATGGCGTAGAAACCGAAGGAACAGCTCGACATCGGAGAGGAGAAAAGCATCTCCATCCAAGAGACAGACTCGGATGAATCCGAAGGGGAACGACCCTCGACGGTGCAACGAACCGTGAGTAAACCTGTCCCGTCCAAATCTCAGTGTCACAGCAAAGCATTTAAGGCCATGGGGACGCCACCGCCAGTAGGCCATGGCTCAACCCACCGAAAAGAAGGTGACCAAACATCGGCACCTGAAAAAGGACAAAGAATTGCTGAAGACTTCCCACTCCGGTTGAGAATCCGGCACCGAACGATCTCGACACCGAGAGTTCGAATCGAGCAAACCACGGAAAATCTCCTCTGAACCGAAAAAGACTGTAACAACAGAAACATCGGTACCGAAAAAAGCGGCCTTGGAGCCGAAAAGAAGCTCTTATACAGAAGAGCAAGGACTTTCCAGCCAATTCAAGGAAAGACATTGATTCGAGCAAGAGTTAGGTATGGAAGAACCTGACCATACACAAAGGAGGTTACATATCCAAAAAGAGACTGGAAAAATACAAACTTTACCTCCACTCAAATCAAAAAGAAAACTTGCATTTCAGGAGACAGAAATGCAACCTAAGGCTAAAGTGGTTAGAGACAAATCTCTGCCACCAGTGTTCTCACCACAACCGTCCCCACCGCACTCACCACAACTGTCACCAGTGGGAACACCAATAATGCAGTCACCCACACATACTGGGATGACACAGGATGATGCTGATGCATGGGACTTATATGATGCACCAGTATCGGATAACAGTCCGGATTGTTATCCAACAAAACCGTCACCACCAGAAGACAGTACTACATATACGCAGGTACTATCAAGGGCAGCTACCTTCCACAACGTAGCAATACACACAGAGCCAGTGGAGGATGATTTCCTTTTTATCACTCTGGCATCCACCCACGCTTCCTATCAGAGTCTGCCAATGCTCCCGGGCATGCTCAAGCATGCGCAACAAATCTTCCAGGAGCCTGTAAAGGGAAGAGCTATCACGCCTAGAGTTGAAAAAAAGTACAAACCTCCCCCAACAGATCCTGTGTTCATAACACAACAATTCACACCGGACTCAGTGGTTGTAGGGGCGGCAAGGAAGAGAGCAAACTCTCAATCGTCAGGAGACTCTCCACCACCTGACAAAGAGAGTAGAAAATTTTACGCAGCGGGCAAGCGAGTGGCAGCACAAGCAGCCAATCAATGGCGAATAGCTAATTCACAGGCCCTACTTGCACGCTACGACAGGGCACACTGGGACGAGATGCAAGACATCCTACAGCACTTGCCCAAAGAACACCAAAAACGTGCCCAGCAAGTAGTGGAAAAAGGACAGGCCATATCTAATAACCAGATAAGGCCCGCAATAGACACAGCAGCACGAACTGTCAACACGGCTGTGACCATTCGCAGACATGCATGGCTGAGAAGTTCTGGATTCAAGCCAGAGATTCAACAAGCGGTGTTAAATATGCTGTTTAATCAACAACAGTTGTTTGGGCCGGAAGTCGACACAGCCATTAAGAAAATGAAAAAAGACACGGACACGGCCAAAGCCATGGGCGCGCTCTATTCCCCACAAGTCAGAGGCACCTTTAGAAAACCACAATTCAGAGGAGGTTTTCGGCAACAAACATCTGAGCCTTCCACCTCTCAAACCAGACCCACCTATCAGGCACAATACCAAAGGGGAGGGTTTTGTGGTTCCTATAGAGGACAATACCCAAGAGGAAGGGGAAAATTCCAAACAACCAAACCAAGCCAGACCAAGCAGTGACTTCAATGTCACAACACCCCAACACTTGACACCAGTGGGGGGGAGGCTAACCACATACTACCAAAACTGGACACACATTACCACAGACACATGGGTCCTATCAATTATCTAACATGGTTATTGCATAGAATTCACAAGATTCCCGCCAGATGTGCCACCCAAAACGCACAGACTGTCCCAACAACACTTAGACCTATTACAAATAGAGGTCCAAGCACTACTACAAAAACAAGCGATAGAGCTCGTACCCAATCATCAAAAAGGAACAGGAGTCTACTCACTATATTTCCTGATTCCAAAAAAGGACAAAACGTTAAGACCTATCTTAGATCTCTGAACACTGAATCTCTTCATCAAATCAGACCACTTCCACATGGTAACACTTCAAGACGTAGTTCCCTTATTAAAAAAGCAGGATTACATGACAACATTGGATCTCAAGGATGCGTATTTCCACATACCCATCCATCCTTCTCACAGGAAATACTTAAGGTTTGTAATGAACGGCATACACTATCAATTCAAAGTGCTACCGTTCGGAATAACAACAGCCCCAAGGGTATTCACAAAATGCCTAGCAGTAGTAGCCGCTCACATAAGGAGACAGCACATGCACGTATTCCCATATTTAGACGACTGGCTAATAAAAACCAACACTCAACAACAGTGTCTTCTTCACACACAATACGTCATAGAAACTCTGCACAAACTAGGGTTCTCTATAAATTACCAGAAATCACATCTGCAACCATCCCAAATACAACAATACTTGGGAGCAACACACAAAGGGCAATTGCCACTCCAAGTCCACAAAGAGTCCAATCGTTCCAAAATGTAAGATCAAGCATACAACCAAACCAACACTACACAGTAAGGCTTGTAATGAAACTTCTAGGCATGATATCCTCATGCATAGCCATTGTCCCGAATGCAAGATTACACATGCAGCCCTTACAACAGTGCCTAGCAAAACAATGGACACAAGCACAGGGTCAACTTCAAAATCTAGTGTTGATAGACCGCCAAACACACTCCTCGCTTCAGTGGTGGAACCCTATAAATGTAAACAAAGGGCGGCCATTCCAAGACCCAGTGCCTCAAGCTGTTATCACAACACACCTCAACAATCACAGCATACAGGGTGAATGGGACAATCAACAAAAACAACTTCACATAAATCATTTGGAACTGCTAGCGGTTTTTCTAGCATTAAAAGCTTTTCAACCACTAATAGTCCACAAACACATTCTTGTCAAGACAGACAACATGACAACAATGTACTACCTCAACAAACAAGGGGGGACACACTCGTCACAACTGTGTCTCTTAGCACAAAAGATTTGGCATTGGGCAATTCACAACCAGATTCGCCTAATAGCACAATACATACCAGGCATTCAGAATCAGTTAGCAGACAATCTGAGTCGAGATCACTAGCAAACTCACAAATGGGAAATACATCCCCAGATCCTACAGGATCACTTCCACCGCTGGGGAACACCAAACATAGACCTATTCGCAACAAAAGAAAACGCAAAATGCCAAAACTTCGTGTCCAGGTACCCACACCCTCAGTCCAAGGGCAATGCACTATGGATCAGTTGGTCAGGGATATTTGTTTACGCTTTTCCCCCTCTCCCATTCATTCCTTATCTGGTCAACAAATTAAGTCAAAACAAACTCAAACTAATACTCATAGCACCAACCTGGGCTCGCCAACCGTGGTACACAACACTGTTGGACTTATCAGTAGTACCCCACATCAAACTACCAAACAGACCAGATCTGTTAACACAACACAAACAACAGATCAGACACCCGAACCCAGCATCGCTCAATCTAGCAATCTGTCTCCTAAAGTTTTAGAATTTGGACATTTAAATCTTACACAAGAGTGTATGAAGGTCATTAAACAAGCCAGAAAACCTACAACAAGACATTGTTACGCAAACAAATGGAAGAGATTTGTTTGCTATTGCCACACTAATCAAATTCAACCACTACATGCCTCCACAAAGGCCATTGTAAGCTATTTATTACACTTACAGAAGTCTAATCTAGCATTTTCTTCCTTAAGATCCATCTCACTGCAATATCTGCCTATCTGCAGATTACACGTACAACATCAATTTTTAGAATCCCAGTCATTAAAGCATTTATGGAGGCACTAAAAAGAATCATACTCCCAAGGA
Source organism: Pleurodeles waltl (assembly GCF_031143425.1). NCBI lineage: Eukaryota > Metazoa > Chordata > Amphibia > Caudata > Salamandridae > Pleurodeles > Pleurodeles waltl. The sequence goes on along the minus strand of NC_090444.1, from coordinate 267,155,309 downwards.
CACCACCAGTACCTTTGTGGAACCTTAATATTGTATTAACACGGCTCATGGGCCCACCATTTGAATTCATGCATTCTTGTCAAATTCAATATCTGACTTGGAAAGTAGCCTTTCTAATAGCTATCACATCACTTAGAAGAGTGAGTGATATACAAGCATTTACTATTCAAGAACCCTTTATACAAATACATAAACATAAAGTTGTTCTCCGTACTAATCCAAAATTCTTACCAAAGGTCATATCACCATTCCATCTAAACCAAACTGTGGAACTCCCAGTCTTCTTTCCACAACCAGACTCAGTAGCTGAAAGGGCCTTGCATACATTAGACATAAAAAGAGCACTAATTTATTACATTGACAGAACAAAACAATTTTGTAAAACAAAACAATTGTTTGTAGCTTTCCAAAAACCTCATGCAGGTAACCCTATATCCAAACAAGGCATTGCCAGATGGATTGTTAAATGTATTCAAACTTGCTACATTAAAGCAAAAATAGATTTACCTATTACACCAAAAGCAGAAAGAAAGGCGCAACAATGGCTTTTCTTGGGAAATACCAATGACAGAAATTTGTAAGGCAGCCACTTGGTCTGCACCACATACATTTACTAAGCATTACTGTGTAGACATGTTAACAACACAACAGGCCACAGTAGGACAGGCTGTATTAAGAACATTACTTCAGACAACTTCAACTCCTACAGGCTAAACCACCGCTTTTTGGGGAAATAACTGCTTAGTAGTCCATGCACAGCATGTGTATCTGCAGCTACACATGCCACCGAACGGAAAATGTCACTTACCCAGTGTACATCTGTTCGTGGCATGAGACGCTGCAGATTCACATGCGCCCTCCCACCTCCCCGGTAGCCTGTAGCCGTTTTTAGTTGCATAACAATTGTAAATATGTAAATAAATAATATTTTAATAGACATTAGATACATACATTACTACTCCATTGCATGGGCACCTCTAGTATACTCACAACTCCTACCTCACCCTCTGCGGGGAAAACAATCTAAGATTGTTAGATTGTTTTCTTTCCGCTGTCGGGTTTGGACGTATACCCTCTCGCTCCGAGATTTCGAATCAGAAACCTTAGAAAACGAATTTAATAGTCGGTATTGTTTCTATCATGTTCCATCTAGCCTCGAACCGATAGTACAGTCGGAATATAGATTTTGCCCTTTTAGACGCGTGAGCCAGACTCGGGCCTTTTCGGGCCTACTGTGTAGAAGAGTGATGGATCGGACTCCATTTTGATTCTGCTCTTGGTGCCACGCAAATTATCCCTATACAGACCAACACCTGGTTTGTAATTTGTGTGAGAAAAGGATTGTGAGGCCTGTCGATCGTTTTGATCCAAGAAGACCTTGGGAAATCTAAGAGCCGAAGGTAAGAGATGGCGTTGAAGAGTACAGAGCATCTCAACGTCATGGAAGAAGAACAAGCGCAGACAGCAGTCTCCATCCGAGATACCGACTCCGAGCAAGAACTGGAAGAAGATATGCCTATCACTGCTGGCCAGCACATTAGTACATCTGCCCCTACGCCCACATATAAAAAAGTACCGAAGGCCTTGGGTACACCACTGCTGGAGGGCCATGGTTCGGCCCAAAAAAAGACTGTCTTCGACCGACCTTAAAGTTCGGCGCCGAAAAAGGCCACTCGAAGTTCCGACACCCTGCTTCGGAGCTGAAACAGCCGACTTCATTTTCGGTACCGAAAAAGATCCAAACTTCAGAACCAAAGAAAGCCTCTTATACAGAGAAACAAGGACTTTCGAGCCGACTCAAGCAAGCCTCGAAGCCAATGCAAGAATCTTACAATGATGAGGACACGGAGATTCAGCCTATTTTGGAGGTTATGGATGAAAGACAATCCAGAATCCATATACACAAGGAGACTGGCAGAATTATTACAGCACCTCCTTTAAAAACTAAAAGAAAGCGGGCTTTTCAAGAGGAATTAGACTCTGCTCAACCACTAGCAAAAATCCAAAAACAAAAAGAGAAACCAGTGCCTGTCCCTATATCTCCTCCACCTTCTCCACAGCTTTCTTTTTCACTTCCACACAATAGCCCACCACTGTTGCCTTCTCCAACGCACTCACAATACTCTCATGGAGATAAAGTGGATCCCTGGGATCTATATGACCCGGATCCTATTCCAGATAATGATTCTGACTTGTACACCTCAAAGCCTTCTCCACCAGGGGACACTAAAGCATACACGCAGGGTGTTTCCAGGGCAGCTACTTATCATGGGGTGCTTATGCATACTGAGCCCATAGAGGAAGATTTCTTGTTCAACACTCTTGTCTTCCACTCACTCTAGATACCAGTGCCTTCCCATGTTGCCTGTAATGGTTAAACATGCAGACCAAATTTTTAGTGAGGCGGTCAGAGCGAGAGTAATTACTCCAAGAATTGACAAAAAATACAAACCTGCTCCTACAGACCCAGACTACATCACACACAAAGTTCCTCCAGATTCAGATTCAGAGGTGGTGAGTGCGGCTAGAAAAAGGCTTAATAGCCAATCTTCAGGGGATGCTTCTCCACCTGATAAAGAGAGCAGAAAGTTTCATGCCGCTGGCAAAAGAGTGGCCAACCAATGGGGAATTGCGAATTTGCAAGCACTTCTTGCCAGATATGTTAGAGCCCACTGGGAAGAGATGCAAAAACTAATACAGCACCTCCCAAAAGAGCACAACAGGTAGTAGAAGAGGGCCAGGCCATAAGAAACAACCAGATAGGGTCTGCCCTAGATGCTGCTGATACAGCAGCAAGAAGTGTAAATACTGCCATTACAATGAGAAGGCATGCATGGTTACGCTCTTCTGGTTTTAAACCAGAAATCCAAGAGGCAGTACTTAACATGCCTTTTGATAAGAAACACTTATTTGGGCCTGAAGTCGTTACGAGAGTCGTTATAGAGAAGCTGAGGAAAGACTCAGATACTGCCAAAGCTATGGGAGCATTATACACCACACCATATAGAGGCTCCTTTCGCAGGCCACAGTTTAGGGGGGGATTTAAACCACAATCCTCTGAAGCTTCTACCTCCCAAACAAAGCAGGGACAGCAGCAACAATATCAGAGAGGGGGGTTTAGAGGAAGCAGAGGCAAGTTCCAAGCCTCAAAACAAGCCACTTCACCGTCCAAACAATGACTTCTTTCCCACCCCTCCACCCCACACATTTCCTGTGGGGGGAAGACATCATCAATTCCACTCTCATTGGCAAAACATCACCACAGACAACAGGGTGTTATCAATTATCCACAGTTGCTATTGCCTAGAATTAACCTTCACCCCTCCAAACATTCCACCACTTTATCACAAATTGTCCCCAGAACACAATGTTCTGTTGCAACAGGAGGCCAATCTCTACTACTAAAACAAGCAATAGAATTGGTTCCACATTCTCAGCAAGGGACAGGAGTATACTCACTGTACTTCCTCATTCCCCAAAAATATGGCACTCTAAGGCCTATCCTAGATCTCAGGTCTCTCAGTCTATACATCCTGTCAGAACATTTTCCCATGGTAACTCTGCAGGATTCATTCCACTACTACAACAACAAGATTACATGACTGCTTTAGACCTCAAAGATGCCTACTTCCATATACCCATCCATCCAACTCACAGAAAATACCTCAGGTTTGTCACAGCAGGAAAACATTACCAGTTCAAAGTTCTGCCATTCGGCCTAACAACAGCTCCAAGAGTGTTCAGAAAATGTCTAGCAGTAGTAGCAGCCTTCTTAAGAAGGCAACACATTAACGTCTTTCCATATCTAGACGATTGGCTAATAAAATCAAGCAATGTTACACCATGTCAACAACACACCCAGTATGTAACAGAAACCCTACATACACTATGGTTCACTCTAAATTACCAGAAATCTCACCTTTAACCAGCACAACTACAACCATACCTAGGGGCTATTCTCAATACTCAGAAAGCCCTAGCATATCCAAATACACGAAGGATACAAGCTTTCCAAAATCTCATACCACACATACAGCCAAATCAACTATACACTAAGATTTATCATGAATATTGTAGGAATGATGGCATCTTGTATTGCGATAGTACCAGATGCAAGACTCAACATGAGGCCTTTTCAACAATGCCTCTCACAACAATGGTCTCGGGCACAAGATCTAGTGTTGATAGACCGCCAAACGCACACGTCCCTTCATTGGTGGAATCTCAGCAATCTAATGAAAGGCCGTTATTTGAAGACCCTGTGCCTCAGACCATAATAACAACAGACGCATCAATGATAGGTTGGGGAACCCTTCTCAAAAACCATACCATTCAAGGGGAATGGGATTCCAATCAGAAGAAATTTCACATAATCCATTTAGAATTATTGGCTGTGTTTCTTGCCCTAAAAGCATTTCAACCCCTTCTCAAACACAAAATTGTTCTGATAAAAACAGACAACATGACGACCATGTGTTACCTCAGAAAACAAGGCGGGACACATTCATCTCAACTGTCCCTACTAGCCCAAACAATATGGAAATGGGCATTTCACAATCACATTAATCTGTTAGCAGAATACATTCCAGGAATACACAATCATCTGGCAGATCTCTTAAGCAGAAATCACCAACAAACACACGAATGGGAGATTCACTTCCAAGTACTTCAAAAGTACTTTCAAAAGTGGGGAACACCAGAGATAGACCTATTCGCATCAAGCGAAAACGCAAAATGCCAAACCTTCGCATCCAGACACCCACATCCCCTATCCAAGGGAAATGCTTTATGGATCAATTGGTCAGAGATATTTGCTTACGCTTTTCCCCCTCTCCCACTCCTTCCATTTCTAGTCAGTAAACTACGGCAGACATCTCTCACCATGATACGTATTGCCCCAACATGGGCACGTCAACATTGGTACACAAGACTACTAGACCTGTCTGTTGTACCCCATTCCAAACTCCCAAACAGACCAGATTTGTTAGCACAAAACAAATGTCAAATCAGGCGCCCAAACCCCAGTGCTCAACAATTTAGCGATTTGGCTCCTGAAGTCATAGAATTTGGATACTTAGACCTTCTATCAGAATGTATGGAAATACTCAAGCAAGCACATAAACCTACGACTAGACAATGTTATGCCAAGAAATGGAAAAGATTTGTCTACTACTGTTAGTCTAAAAACATTGATCCACTTACAGCGTCAATACAGAATATTCTATGTTACCTACTCGCAAAACACTAATTTAGCTTTCTCATCCATCAAAATTCACCTTAGTGCAATATCTGTATACCTACAAACTATTCAACACACTTCTCTTTTCAGAGTTCCTGTTATTAAAGCCTTCAATGAAGGATTAAAACGCATTATTCCACCTAGAACACCACCTTTTCCTTTTTGGAATCTAAATATTGTACTTACCAGACTCATGGGCCCACCGCTTGAACCCATGCACTCTTGTGAAATTCAATTGACATGGAAGGTTGCCTTCCTTGTAGCTATTACCTCATTGCAAAGAGGTAGTAAAATACAAGCATTCACTCTTGAGGAACCTTTTTTCCAAGTACGCAAACATAAAGTTGTACTTAGAACAAATCCTACCTTTCTCCCAAAAGTAGTATCTCCTTTTCACATCAACCAAACAGTGGAATTGCCAGTCTTCTTCCCACAGCCTGACAGCAGAAAGAGCCCTTCATACTCTAGACCTCAAAAGAGCTCTTGTGTACTATATAGATAGAACTAAAGATTTTAGGAAAACTAAACAACTTTTCGTTGCTTTTCAGCAACCACATAAAGGCAATCCTATCTCTAAACAAGGGTGAGCAAGATGGATTGATAGATGTATACAAACATGTTAAAATTAAGGCAAAAAGACAACTTTTGATCACCCCTAGGGCACATTCTACACAAAAGAAAGGTGCGTCTATGGCATTCTTAGGAAACATGCCAATGGTTGATATATGTAAAGCTGCCACATGGTCAACTTCTCATACATTTACAAAACATTATTGTGTAGATGTATTTTCAAAGCAACAGACCAGTTGTCTTACGGACATTATTTCGAACAACTTCAACTCCTACATGCTAGCCACCGCTTATTTTTGGGAGGATTAACTGCTTTGTCGTTTATACATAGCATGTGTATCTGCAGCTACACATGCCATCGAATGGAAAATGTCACTTACCTAGTGTACATTTGTTTGTGGCATGTAGTGCTGCAGATTCACATGCACCCTCCCTCCTCCCCGGAAGCCTGTAATTGTTTAAGTTTATAATTTGTACATATGTAGTTACATTTACATTTGCATGGACATCTCTGTATATTCTTTTGCTCTATCACTCCTTTCTTCACCTTTTGCAGGAAAACAATCTAACAATGGAGATGATGCCCATGCGCACTGTAACCGAGAGGAGGAGTCACTCGATCCTGAGACTCCGAAAATACTTCTTTGAAGAAAAACAACTTGTAACACTCCGAGCCCAACACTAGATGTCGCAAGAGATATGCATAGCATGTGAATTTGCAGCACTACATGCCACGAACAGATGTACACTGGGTAAGTGACATTTTCCATACACACACATATATTCATACACAACACAAAGCAGATAATAAGAATTAAAAATTAATCCCGATGGTGCACAGTTGAATTCGCCTCATCTTTCTCCTGCCAGCAACAGGTTGTTGGCCCCAAGATCGACTGTGAAAAGAGAGATCTGCCCTCACAGGAAGATTGACAGGCATCAGCGTCCCAACCCTGCCAGAGGTCTGAATCACTTCATTTCAATCTGGTTTTGGTCTCTTACATATCTTAAAAGAGCCAGCGGGGAGATTTCTAGAAAACCCCTCCCGCTCCGTAAGTTGTTGTTAAAAAATGCTGGCTACTTCAGGTCAGTTTTGAAAGGAACACGTTGGAACTGGCCAGGACCCCAAAGTGCTCTCCCAAAACCAAAACGTTCCCTGATGTACCATAAACATCATCCTAACACATCCTTATCTCTCCAACTCCCCCATGTTATGCCTTAGCCCTTGGTGAGAAAGAACATGCAGAGTGAAAACATGAGCATAACCATGTGCGCGGAAAAATACCTGCAGCTTCTGCTCTTCTAACATCTGCACCTCTAACGTGGCAGTGGCTAACGCTAAGTTAGACATAAAATAAAGGCAAAATTAAGCTGATGGTCACCAATTTGATGGTGTGTTTCTAGGCTAAGTGCAAGGTGGAGTCAGTGGTCAAAATACAAATATTACAGGGCAATACCCTGAAACCGGTCCCAGGATGCTTGTTTCCGGTCCAGGGAGGACCTGGCTTGGCAGTTCGGGCTGGACTGTTCCCATGGGGAACAGGATCAAGACTGATTTGTATATGGCTGAGTCCAAACTGGGTTGGCATGGTGAGCAAAAAAACTATGGATTAAACCCAGATCTTTGTGACTGGGGGTGAATGTAAGCAGTGGGTGCTGCCTGACCGCCCTCTGCCATTTCGTTTTCACAGTGCTCTGAGAACATGACCCGGAAGAGCCTACCTGGCTATTTGGAAAGCACAGTGTGGACCAACTTAGCAGCTTGAGGATTAGGAATGGACAAGTTATGACCCATATATATACCTCAGCTTTCCTGTAGATAACTATCAAGCAGGTAGCAACCTGTCTGGTAGTAGAAAGTCTGTGCTGTAGAAGCTAAAACAATTTCTTTTTGAGTTAGTACTGCAAAAATATTATGTATTTTATCAAAGTGCACAGAATGCAGTTTACCCCAGGTTAAAATTTAAAAGCCAAACTCATTTGCAGGAGAACGTTTCTGTGTTTCCCCGCAATATTTTACAGTACTTTTCACAGTAGATAAACATAACCATGACTCATTCTACAACATGAAACATTAATTCTAAAGAAATAGTTACCACCCAACGGGCATGGTAAGTAGGAACATCAGATTCAGGTGCAGGAAGTAATTTGTAAAAAGTGGCAGCTGCCCATTGTGATGGTACATAGTGAGTGTCTTAAAATGTCAATGCATGCAGCTATGTTAAGAAGGATTGGACCTTCATTCCTTAAGCAATAGAATTGAAACAGAAGTTCATGTCAATATAGAAGATACTTTCTTTGCATAGGCATGTACCTGTCTGTGAGGAAGTGGATTATTAGTTGGCTTGATGATAGTCCAACACAACAAAATGGTCACTATTCTTGTTAGGTCTGGTAAAGGTTTGAGTAATTTAAAGCTCAACTCAACCCATGGTAACTGTGGCGCAGAGCAGACAGGCTTATCTTAGGAAAATGTGTAAAGCACTTAGAACTACCAAAGCAGGTAAAAAGTAATCAACATAATACAATAAAAGTCCCTCTCCAGTTTATAAAAATAGAGAATAATTTAATTAACAAAATGACACCATTACGACAAAATCCAACAAGCATTTGCAATGCAGCGAGTTAGAGCTATTAGCGTTGTAAACTCTTAACCTGACTTTTCTTGCCACACAAATTGAAAGAAAAAAAACGAGTGCGATCGTGCTGCATGGAAAATAAAAAGATAAAGTAGCCTGGAAACCAGGCTGAAAACATGGAGCCTCGTATGTTTTCAGTAGTTGGTGGTGTGCTCGAGGAGGGCTAAACAATGGATAAGGCATATCACGTATGCATGCCTTTCACTAATTAATTCAAGCTGATTTTAAAAGGCAAGCCCACGAACCAATGAAAATGACAGGTGTGAAATGGGCGTGGTTAAAAGCCCAAAGAGAGATTACAACAAGGACGGATCGCTTGTGCGCTCGACCCTAAAAAGGGAACCCAGAGATATAAATATTTACAGAAAAATAGCACTAAAAAGCACTATGCGCCTACTGCAGTCATCTGGTTGATCGATTGCCCGGTACCTAGGCACGATTTATGGCTGACCGCGATAGAGTGTGGATTGGATACAGAAACTAAGTTCAACCCGGTCAGAAGCTTTACCTTACGACTTGGGGCCTGATTTAGATATTGGCAGAGGGGATACTCTGTCACAACGCTGATTGATATTCCATCAGTTGAAATCTAAATCCCTTTATATTCAGTGGGATTTAGATTTCAGCGGTTGGGATATCCATCACCGTTGTGACAGAGTAACACTTCCACCAATATTTAAATCAGGCCTGTAGTCTCTGAAATGGAAGTCAAAAATCTGTAGTGGGGCAAAGCAGCAAGTTGTGGTTGAATAGGGCTCCACAAAGCCGGGTAACCGTTGGACGAGTTCCTGGTGAATCCTGTGAGCTAAATCGTGCCAATTCGGAGCATGATAGCCAATTTCAGCATGTGCCAGGGGTCAGAGCACATGCACTGGGGCCTGGTTAGCAGATTGCCAGTGCACAGAATAAAAAACCAGTAGCATCAGTCCCAAAAATAGGGGAAATCATGCTTAAATAGATATTTTCGTACTTACCCAAAGCAGTTTGTCTTTTATAGCCTTAAAAATGAGAAGCAATGATCAGAGAAATAGCCCTATGTATCAACTCTTTGAGAAATTGCACTATTGGTTGACTGGGGTGGGAGCGCTGGTCAAGCAGCAGCCACATTGCCTTTCAGAGTGAACCACAAAAGTCACTAAATTAACTTGTTTTTAAACCTGGGCAGCTTGGCACGAAATGCAGTCAAGCTTAGCTTGGAGGCAACGTGTAAAGCATACAAACCATAATAAAGTGAAAACACAACACAAGAAAAATCCCAAACCAATTTAGTAAAATAGAGTACATTTGAATATGTTATACAACACCAAAACAACAACAATCCAATCACTAAAATCAGAGTTATGATTTTTTCAAGATTTTTGTGAAAATAGCACTAAACAGTACAAAGCATTGACTATGGATATCTGGTTGTGTTGGACCGGGTCAAAGTCACAAATTCAGGCTGACCGCAATTTAGTGCAGGTGACTACAGTCACCAGACCAGCCCCGCTGAAGTTTGGCTTCTCAAATCAGCACCAGTAGTCCTGTTCGCACTGGAGGTGTAATGGAAGAGCAGGCAGAGCTTGCGGGAGGCTGCTGGAGTAGCCGAAGAGCAGGCCAGGCGTTGTGGTTGGGTGTTACTGGAGCTTCGCATTGGAGATTGAGCGATCACTACTCTAGCACAAAGAGGCAGCTGGTGGAGCTTCACACTGAATCACGGCATGGCCGTTGAGGTCTTGGCACAAATGATCCCGTTCTTGGTCGTGAAGAGCCCAAAAAACCTATATACAGCTACATGAGGCCACACCAAAGGCAGAGGACCAGAGGGGCACCAATGGGGGATCAGGAACTCACTTCATCTGGGGCCATATGCTGGTGCAGGGTGTTAAGGAAGCTATTATATCCCAGAGGCTTAGGTCAAGAGGCCAACAGACTAGCCCTTGAAGTCACTCTGGTATCCCTGGGTTCAAGTTGAATTTGCCGGTCCAGTTCTCCACATCCAGACAGGAGAATAGCAGGGCAGCAGTTTGGCAAAGCAGCAATCCAGCAAAATAGCAGTCCTTTCAGCAGCACAGCATCCTTCTTCCTGGCAGAGTCCTCAGGTTCAGAAGTGTACTGAAGAATATGTGTCCCTCTTTCTGGAAGGTGGGAGAAGCTTCTATAAGTGGCTTTGAAGGGCGTGTAATGTCCTGACTCCCCTGCCCTTGCTCCAAGCTAGCTGGCTGCAGTGACAATGTGTAGGTATTAGGTCCTTTTTGTGAAGGCAAAGCACTCCCTATTCAGTTGCAAGTGGGATTGTGCTCAGCTCAGCACCCTCATCCTGCCAGCACATGCCCCCCCTTTAGGCACACCTAATCCCTCTATTGTGAGACTATCTGGGAGGAATTCACAAAGTCTGTCAGTTATGCCTGTCATGTGACCCAAGACAGGCACCGAAGGCTTCGGACAGAGAATTCCAACTTTCTAAAAGTGGTATTTTCAAAATTATAATAACAAATCTGACTTTACTATTAAATATGGTTTCTCTTTTACAAAGACTTCAAAGATGAGCTAGCTACCTGCTCCCAATTGAAAATTACAGCATATTAAATGTAATAATGAAGCTCAAATGTTATCCTATGGGAGGGGTAGGCCTCACAGTAGTGAAAAGGAATTTAGATGTTTTTCACTACCGGGACATGTAAAACTTAAAAGCACATGTAAAACCTTTTATTTACACAGCAACCTGCCCTAAGGGCCTACCTTAGGGATGGATATGGCGGTTTGAAAACTGGAAGGCCTAAGACATGTTTTAAGGTGCTACTTAAGTGGGTGGCACAGTAAGTACTGCAGGCCCATTGGTAGCATTTAATTTGCAGGCCCTGGGTATATGGTATATCACTCTACAAGGGACTTGTAAGTATAGTAAAAATGCCAATTGGGTATTTTTAGAAATTGGGTTATTGGTGGGCTAGGATATGAGCCCTGGCAAGTAGCAACCTTAATCCTAGTCAGGGTAAGTGTTGGGCACACCCTAAATTAAGCTGTGCTCACCCTCTGGTAGCTTGGCGCAGAGCAGTGAGGCTTAATGAGGGGCAATGTGTAAAGTATTTATGAAACACCTCAAACAGTAAAACAGGGAAGACACCACACAAAAATATTCCACAACAGGTTAAAAAAATAGATTTGAAGTTAATAAATAAAACAAGAACAAAACAGCAAAAGTCCAATAAGTAGAACTTGGGTTATTAATTTTTTAAGAATAAACTGTAAAATTGCAAGGTGCTGCTCATTTATTGGCTCATGGTACCTAGGGTTCTTGATGAACCTACAAGCCCTATATATTCCCGCCACCAGAAGAGTCCAGCAGATGTAACGGTATATTACTTGAAAAATCTGACATCGCAGAAAAACGTTACAGAGTAAAACATGGAGAAAAATTGCTGTTTATTTTCACCTCAATTTCCATATTTTTGTATTTCAGCTGTTATTTTCTGTAGGAAAACCTTGTAGGATCTACACAAATGACCCCTTGCTGATTTCAGAATTTTGTGTACTATTAAAAAATGTTTAGCTGTCCGGAATCCAGCACTGGTTTCACACCCATTTCTGTCACTAACTGGAAGGAGGCTGAAAAAACAAAAAATAGTAAAAATGGGGTATGTCCCAGAAAAATGCCAAAATTGTGTTGAAAAATTCGGTTTTCTGATTCAAGTCTGCCTGTTCCTGAAAGCTGGGAAGATGGTGATTTTAGCACCGCAAACCCTTTGTTTATGCCCTTTTCAGGGAAAAATAAATAAAAGCCTTCTTCTGCAGCACTTTTTTCCCATTTATTTGAAAAAAAAACGAAATGTTTGCTGTATTTTGGCAAATTTCTTGGTCTCCTCCAGGGGAACCCACAAATTCTGGGTACCTTTAGAATCCCTAGGATGTTGGAAAAAAGGACACAAATTTGTCATGGATAGCTTATGTGGACAAAAAGTTATGAGGGCCTAAGTGCGAACTCCCCCAAATAGCCAAAAAAGGTCACAGCATTTGGGGGGGGGGGGGGGGGGGGCAGACAGGGGGGAAGCCCAGCAGCTAAGGAGTTAAATAAATGACACTGGCAACAGTATCGACCTTCTAGTTACCGCTAGGAAAGAGTTTCCTGAGGTAAGGCATTTTTTCATTTTCTTAATACCTTTGGCACCATTCGACGAATCTGATGGAGCATGAAAAACAGAGCATGCACTTTGACTTCTTCACAGCAACGTTTGTGCACATTTGTCAAGCGAAGGCCATGAAAAAGAAGGAAGGGGGTTCCCAAAAGTGGCATTTCCATTTTTAATTCCCATTGGATTTTTGGTTTTCAATACTGAAACAACACGTGATCGAAATTACAGCAAATTTGGCACAAAGATGATTTTTACTCAAGGATTGTGCTTTCGTTAATTTTGGTTTAGACCTGTTCAGTAGTTTTCAAGAAACTGGTGCTTTGAAAGGTTTTAGGGTTGGGCATGAAGAGGTTACATTTTAAGCTATCAAGACCATTGATTTGCAAATCCTCCACAATTTATCTGTGCATTTGAAAATACAAAGGTACTGCATAGGACTAAACAGCTTTTTTTCACATTGTGCATTGTGGATTAACACTATGATGGGAAACATTGAAAGAAAAAGAATTTAAGGGGTGGAGGCTGGATCTACATTGACCCCAGGGCCTAAGGGCCCCCTCCTCAAGTGGTTAAATCAAAATTAAAAAAATATTTTTTCACTGGAGTCTATTCCAGATTTGTGTATCCTGAATTTCCCTGCCTCTTGCACACCCTACTGGTCCTCAGAATTCACAAATCCAGCGTAGGATTTGTGAATCCTCCAAACAAATTGAAAAAAATAAAGTATCTGGAGTACTAATGTAGTGCTTGTCTGATGGCAGGTTTGACCTTCCAGGCCGTGCAGCATACCCTCTCTCTGCATGAGGCCACAGGCCTTGCACAATGGAAGTTGGCTGCCCACAGCGAGTTGGGCAAGAGCCTGCCCAGAAACTAGGCCCTTTGGCAAACACCCACTGCACTCCACTGAAGTCTCGGAGCAGCTGTAGTTGCTAGTCTGGGAAGGGTTGAGAGCAGGCCCTGCTGTTAATGAGGACCTGCAACAAACACACTGTGCATGTCCTGAGGCCATGTGCTGTAGAATTTTGGCCGTCTGTGGAGGGTTAAACACAGGGCCTGGCTGGAGGCTAGGCTCTGTGACCAACCTCTTTGCACATGGCTGAAGGCCATATGTAACTTGGATTGGCTATCCATTGAGTGCCCAGTGTAGGACCTGAGTGAAGGTCAGGCCCTGTGGTCACCTCCTCTGCGCACATCTAAAGGCAGTGGGCTGCAGGTATTAACCATCCTTGGCAAGTTGGATGGATAGGCTGGCCAGAGGCCAGGCCCCACATTCAGCCTCCTGCTGGTTACCCACCAGTGTAGTGTGGGGTGCAAGGCCTCCTTGGAGGCATGATCCTGCAGTCAACCAGCTGCAAACGGCAGAAGGCTATGCCTAGTAGGTATTGACTAATTGCAGAGGGTTGGGTGCAGGGCCTGACCGGCGGCACAGCTAAGCTGCCATTCCCACTGCACATAGCTGACGGCTGTGAGCAGTGGGGTAGGCAGCCTGCGGTGGGTGGGCACAGGGCCTGGCTGTACAGCTAGGGCCTGCGGCCAATCCCCTGCTGTGTAAAGCTGAGGACCATAATCAGCGGATGGTGGCCATCCATAAAATGCTAAGTGCAAGGGCTGGTTGCAGGGTTAGACCTAGCACAACTGAGGGCTATGGCTGCTTGTGTTGGTCATCATGCAGCGAGAGTGGAGCGCATAGGCTGGCCAGAGCCCACAGTCACCAATCTCCCCCCCATAGCATATTGTTGTGCACAGCGAGGGCTATCTACCAGTGCATTGAAAGAATATGTCAATAAATAGCTTTCTGAATTTATGAATTCTTAATATGGGGCTAAATAGTATAAATTCATTGATTTGAGCTTTCCACTGATGAATGTTTCTCTGTTGTTATCGGTTGAAAATGGAAACCCAAAATATGTCATCTGGGTATGGCAACAAGTCAGGATGGTCTTAATACATTTCCATTGCTCTTGTGTGAATAAACCAGGACTGTTTTTATACCCTTGCGATAATCAAGTGTAAGGATATTGGATTCCTCTAAATGTGAACACCATCAACTGTTGTTATTCAAGCACTATATCCTGAGTAAAGAAATCAAAAGCAATGTCAAGAGAGACATCTTGTATTTTTGGGGTTGAGCCTGTGTTGCATGTGCTTGCACATGCGTTTCGCTTGCGAGACGCTTTAGTAAATAGAAAAGGGATTGGAGCCCCGTCCATGTCAAGTCAGTGTCCTTCATTGGTTCGTGGGCTTGCCTGTTATAATCTGCTTGCTTCCATTAGTGGAAGGCATGCATACGTCATGTCTTTTCTGGTGGTTAGCCCTCCTCGAGCGCAGCGACCAAGTAATGAAAACATGGTAGGCTCTCTGTTTTCCGTCCGGTTTGTGGACTACTTTTTATCTTTTTTCGTAGCGCGATCTCGCTTGGCAGAAGTTTTTACATGACGTAGACCCTGTTACGTAGATAATTGCACTTTTGCCGGTTACGTAGATAATTGCACTTTTGCCAATAGGTTTCACTACGAGTGAACTGTAGCAGCGCGATCGCGCTCTTTTTTTCCATTTAATGTGGCAAGAAGAGTCCGGTTGGGAGTTTGCAACTGCTTATAGCTCTAACTCGTTAACCGTTTGCAACTGCATTGTGCAGTTATTTGGGTTCCTATTGCCCTTCCTCACCGTGGCCAGCGCGTTGTATGTATTCTGGGATTTATTTCTCTGTGCTAGCACTCTTAGGTTTATTGGATCAATGCTTGCGATGCTCATACAGAACACGATTTAGGCTTGTCATGCTCTGTGTGTTTGCGTTGTGGGACACAAATCTTGTGTCGATTTCGCACCGTCCTGTTGAAAGAGTGCACAATGGTTTGCTTGCTGACTGCAGATTAACAAATTTTAATTCCTCAAAGGCAGACTCCGTATAGATATTTTGGCAGCCTTTGTGGTGGTTATTAAATCTGTAAGAGTAAATTCTCTGTTTTATGTGCTAGAGAATGGGTCAGAATTTTTGATAGCACAGCAGTGTTTATTTTCTTGCACTTCCACTGTGGATAACGGCGTTATCAAAGATCAGGCAGGGACATGAACCCTTTTAACAACTGGCTTACACATGTGCACTCTTTTTGACAGCTTCGGAAAGATTGAACATTAAGCCACCCTTGTGAGATCCTAAACTGAGATTCGTACATTATATACAGATCTCGGCAGCAGGCACGTTAGCCATTTAGGCTGCTGCTTTTTCACTTTTGCTCAGGCCGGTGTCTTCCTATGCGGCCAGCTAAATAAATTGTGTGGATGCATTGCGGGCTTTCCCAGAAGGATGTTGAAAATTTTCCAACAGGGTCTGATACTTTTTTTTTTTTACCTTACTCCTATCCTCATCTTCCTACCCAGTACTTTTCCGAATCCTACCCCATATTAACTATGCCAGAAGCCCTGTTTCCCCCCCTCCGGCCCCAGGAAGTCATGATGAGTGAACTCCTGCAGTAAGACTGTGCGTGCTGGTTGCCAGGACGAAGCCCATAAAAGAGCCAGTAACAGCTTCACAAGCCTCTGGTGCTGAGGTTTGTAGTAACATACATATGAGAGGTCTTACTCCTACCTCTCCCTTTCTGGAGTTGATGAGGGAAGCGCCATTTGGTATAACTCCTGTTTTAACGTTTGACGAGTGGACTGTTCGAATGGTCGACTTTTAATGGTCTACCAAGCAGATGCCAATGCAAGTCCTTCATCCCCTTCTTTTCGATTTCTCTCTCTGGCTGTCGCGTAGGCTCTCATCCTAATAAGACTACTGGATTTTTTGGCAGCAGGATCGTTCACAGTGTGGGGGACTAAGTCTGACCCACGGCGAAGGACCCTTGTCACCCCAAATCCGGGGTAAGCTCCGGCTAACTAGCAGTGCCTTATCTTTCCCAAAGGGAAGAGACAATTGGGCAGCCGAGCGCATGACTCAGTGCGGTCTCATATATAAATGACAAAAGCAGTTTGAGTTTTAAAGATTGGTTTAATAAAACAACTGCATTTTAGATAACAAGGCGTGAGCCGCAATTACCAAAACCATACAACACAGTAGGATTGAAATAGTAACGAGGAGAGTGAAACATAAGAATAATGCTGTCATAGTGCAACTAAGTTACGTTCTCTATCTAAGTTATATTTTGAGCACAGCATGTTAAGCTCTAAGCCTACCTTTCAGGTTCCCCCGAGAGGACATCACCCTCATACCTGAGCAAAAGCCTGTGATCTGGATCAGCATCTGGAACAGGGCAGTCAGCATCTAGTTGTGGGTTCCTGGTCGGAATCTCCCTCTTACGTGTACCAGGACTAGAAATTGTTTTTATAACTAACACGCCGGTGTTCTAAGAAACATCCTTACGTAAGAATGTGTACTGTCTACGAACCCTAAAGACTAAACTTCTACCACGTCTATCGGCAGTGTACCAGACTGTATCCTTGACTAAAGCACAGAGCCAGCAAGAATGTATTGTTTGAGAACTTCAGTGCTGAAGTAAGCTAAACAGTGTGATAGAAGAAAATAAAACAAGACCGTGAAACTGGTTATTGTAAAATAACAGTGCGAGGCTAAATAAAATGCATCTAGGGCAAAGCGCACAGAGGCCTAATACTTTAAGCAAACGCGCATAAAGCTACATTAAAAATGGCTACACTACATGGCTATTAAGGATTAAATGATAGGATGCTCTCATTGGAACTGGCATGTCTGCCCTTAAACTGGGTTTATTGTGGCTTGACTACTGTGATCAGATGTACTGGGTGTGGACTTGTACCCTTGTTGCTCACATACTCCATTTAATGGCAGTTCATTTGTTGTGGAACAGGTCCGGTGACCTGCTCTCTTCCAATGAAGGAGTGCCTCAAAGCCTTTTCTCTATTTGTCTTTTGGGTAATGTTGACGAATGCCTTGTTCTTCATCTCTACTCTTCAAGCTGCCTTCTTTTTATGCCATTATCCTCCTTTGCCTTGTCCCGGTTTTGACAGTGTCACATAAGTTACTATTAAAGCTGTAAGTCATGACCCTTATGCCATTAGGTTTGTGGCGTTGAATCTCTCTTTGGGCTTCTAACCATGCCCATGTCACATCAGTCACTTTCATTGGTTCCTGGGCTTGCCTTTTAAAATCGTCTTGCTTTAATTTGTGAAAGGCATGCATACGTCATGCCTTTTCTGGTGTTTATCCCACCTACTCAGCACTGTTGAACTACTGAAACCATTCGAGGCTCGATGTTTTCAGCATGGTTTCCGGACTACTTTATCTGTTTATTTTCCACGCAGCGCGATCGCGCTGGGGTTTACATAGCACAATCGTGCTCGGTTTTTCCGTTTTCAATTTCAGCGCTATGGCGCTGCATTTTAAATAGCGCAATCGCGTTTTTTTTTGTTGAAATTTGTGTGGCAAGAAAAGTCCGGTTAGGAGTTTACAACGCTAATAGCTCGAACTCGAGCAAATGTGAGATTTGTATTAGATTCATCACCTGTCCAGTATTGTCAACATTTTGCATTGAATGTGCACGTCAGTGGGAGTTGAACATTTCTGTGGTCCAGGACAATACAATAGGTATTTTCTGGTTTAATCACCAGAAAAAGAGGAGTGTTTATGGTTATTGGCCCTGATACTACAATTTAGCCTACACTTTTGGCTTACTCTGAAGAGGAGTCACATGTGGCAAAATGCCTGTATCCAACCACGTTTGATTTGTAGACAACATTTGACTTTGTTCTAAGGTGATATCTAGACAGCAGTGGAGTTTGTTTTAAAGCCTACTTCCACGCATATTTGCTACTCAGATCATTAGGCTAGTGTGTCTCCTACAAATACGAGGCCAGTCAATCTCAGCTAGGGTGTTATTATGGGCATTAGACAAACATGAGGACAAAACTACTTTTGTAGCATGCTGTTGTGAACCCTACGTTTTGAGAAGGGGGGGCACCCGGGTAGCTCTCTGAAGCCCCAAGAGGATTTATATATAACATACTTTCATCACAGAAAAGGAGTATGAGCCGATGTCTCTCACTACACACTTCAAAGAGTTATGCTCTTTCAGATACAGAGTAGAAGGAATCAGACATGAAAGTGTGTGCATGTGAGTATATATGTATGGATAACGTAATATTATAAGTAGGTGTAATAAAAATGTTTTGTCATGAGTGATGTCATGTGAGGTCATAAGCAGTGCTTGATGGGGGCACAAGTTATAACTAAACTATAACTGCTGAATTTATGTGATTTATTTTTAGTTCAAAACGTTAACATTGTAACTAAGAAATGCCCCTTTGTTTTTTTCAGTGAATTTCTAAGTTTTAAAATACTTTTTAAAGTGAGGTAATTATTTTTGTGAGTGTAAGTTTGATATGGTAGAGAGACTAAAATATATGTTGTGTTCAGACGTTATTTTAGTAAACTAATGTTTTTTTATTGTAACAAAATAAGATATGGTTGCCAGTTTGCAAAATCTTTGTCAAATATGTGTGAGTATTAAACAGATAAATATTTTCTCAGCTACGGTAACTCTGATATCGGGACACGTCATCAGCAACCCTTTTTTCAGGTGTCAATACTCTCGCAAGAGGATCTTGAGAAGCTTGTAAGAGACTCACAAGATTGTAAAGTTCTAAATTTGATTGTCATCTAATTTACATGGTTGTTTATCCTGATTCTGGGTTACTATTTAATGCTAATCTATACTAGAGTAGTGAATAAAAGATAGTTGGATATTTATTTTTAAAGAGATGACTCATGAGACACTCGTGGGCGCTGGATACACAAACCTCTGCATGGTCTCCAAGGGGTCTGTACTTCCTGTTCAGCTCTGGCGACCCATTAGCAAGAATGTACATTTATAATTAAGTTAATTAGAGTGTTTTACTGTGGTTTTCAACAAAATAAAACATTAGACATGTTGTTTGAGGTAGAAAAATTATTTGTGTACTGTTCTATATAGGATATAAAGGTAGGATTTGTTTGCGATCTCGTAGGACACTTGCAATAGGCCGGTAGGAGAAGCATACCCTAAGGAAGGATTCTGATTGGTTAATATAGATGTCTTTATTTAGAAGAAGAAGATTCTAACCTTTTTTCTTTATTTCACTATTTGATTTTGGTGAGAGCATACATATTTGGCTTGCTCTCCTTTCCTGTTTGCCTTTGAGGATAAAGATGTCTTCACCTGATTCAGATCAACAGCCAGGGGCTTCTGCACCAGCTCAGCCACCTAGAGAGTCCTTGGCGTGGTAATTTATTGAAGTGAGGCCAGATGCCAAGAAGCTTTTTGTTAAGTATGTCACCTGTAAACTTTGCTGCAAAAGCTTTAGCTGGGGGTGCAAAAATAAAATAGCACGAGTACCACAGTGGTGTGGAAACATCTGAGGTTTGTGCATCCACAAAGGCTTTCACAGGCAGAGTTGGCTTGTTCTGCGGAGCTAGACAGCTCAACAGGGGCTTCAATATCATTTGCTCCAGGAAATACTGTGCCTGTGCATATTCTAAGTGCACAGAAGGACAGTGACCCTGCTTTTTTAAAATAAAGCGCTATTTTGCCGCTTGTGCAAGCAAATACTTTATTCATCAGAGACAAGCAGGTCTGCCTAGGACAAGCTTGCTCAAGAGCATAAGTGACCCCCGAGGCAGTAGTTTTAAAAAATATTTTTTTGTATGTTTTTCTCCTTTTTGGTTTTAGGAAGATGTTGGTGTTTATTTAGCACCTCAAGGAGTATGGTTTTGTTGTACCCTTTAAAAAAAAAATATATATTTGAAAACACAAAAATTATTTTATAGTTGTGAAAACTATTACCAAAAACAGCTCTTTTTAGAGCTACACTCTACGTGTTTGATCTATGCTATTTTTGCTAGGTTTCTCTTTTTTCCCTTGTTAAAAACTCTCGCGAGACTCTTGTGAGAGCCAGAGAAGGCCACAATAACCCACAGCTTTGTCAGCCATAAGGGGAGAGTTAACAAGAGCTTGCGAGACCCAGGAGGCAATTCCTTGCATTCAGTCTTAGGGGCAGTTCTTCCTGGTTTGCTCTCACAATATCATACTTTATATAATGGAATTTGCACCAGAATATTGCAAGTGTGTTCCGTTTAATGAAATAAAGTTCATTATATAATTGTGGGGAAAGATTAATCACTTAGATTTATGAAAAATAACCTACACGTTTTATGTGCATGAGACCAATATTGGTACATATTGATACTCATTTATTTGTTTTAAGTCTATTTATTGTTATCATAAAAAGTTCCGTCATTATATAGTTGTTATCCTCCGTAGGCCACATAACGACAATGAGAGTGAAATTTAATCTTTTTCTGCCTGTTTACAGCTACATATATGTTTCTAAATTTTGATTCTTCTAGAACTTTGGTTGTAGAAATATAAAATATAAATTTTGAAGTTTCCAGGGTGATATCTACTTTAGTGTAAGAGAAGCATCATCACATTCAGTCCAGCCAGATGAATTTTTAAGGGAAACTGTGCAGTGACCAGAGTTGATTGAATATCCACAGTAGTGTATATGTTTTCATAAATTTATATCTGACCAGCTTTAAAGTTGGTGATATCAGTAATAATTTTGCAACCATCAGCTCTGCATCTATGTAGTATGAGAATGAGATATTTTGTACTGTGTCTTACAACCAATGTAGACAACAGTTCTGATGTGCAGTCTAGACA
This sequence comes from Pleurodeles waltl, assembly GCF_031143425.1. NCBI lineage: Eukaryota > Metazoa > Chordata > Amphibia > Caudata > Salamandridae > Pleurodeles > Pleurodeles waltl. The sequence goes on along the minus strand of NC_090444.1, from coordinate 267,134,074 downwards.
GGAGTTGTTCTGTACATCTTTTTCAAGTAGTTTTTCAAATGGCACTAACCTGCAGTTTGGTGCTATAAGGTACACAAATATCTCTGATTAAATGTCTGTTCTCCCTCAGTAGCAGCAATTTACACATTCATGGTTTCATGAATAGTTTGTTGTGAAGAAATCATTAATTGCAGTTCCCTCACTTTCTCACACATTTAGCACTACCTTTAACAACTCTTGTGCATCTTGTTGCACGTTCAAAGTGAATTGTATGTATGTATGTATATATTTGATATTTATAAAGCGCGTTCCGGCCGAAGCATCGAATTGCTCAAGGAATGGAGTAAATGACAGTTCACGACAAAGAAGGTAGAAGCCATGATTAACGCAGGAAAAGCCAAGTTTTAACTGACTTTCTAAAGGCCAGGAAATTGTGTTCCTGCCTTAAAGTCTGAGGGAGTAGATCCCAGCATTTGGCAGCAGCTACGGTGAATGCCTTGTCCCCCGATCTAACCCTATGGGTGCGAGGGACCTAAATCCAGAGGGCTCCCGTAGATCTAAGTTGCTGGCTGGGACTGTACCAATGTATTCTTGAGGATAGATAGTCAGATCCCCTACTGTGCACAACCTTATAGGTCAGACATAGGGTTTTAAACCTAATGCGCTTTGCTACTGGCAGCCAATGCAATTGTTTCAAACTGCCACTGGCAGACGCTGATCAAGGAAGGTTTAAAATAAACCGGGCAGCTGTGTTCTGAATAAGCTGAAGCTTCCTAAGTGAAGCATTATCCAAATTGAGCAGCAAGGCATTAGACTAATCTAATTTGGATATTACCAATGCCAAAATAGATGTGACTCTCCATTCCCTTGTTAGATAAGGAAAGATCTTTTTTAACATTCTCAAGGTCCAAAAACAGGTTTTAACCACATGATTAACCTGCGACTTAAAGGTGAGACAGTTGTCAAAGATGACACCCAAATTTCGAGTGGCCACAATAGGTACAGGCAGGACACCGCATTCTGACGGCCACCAGCGTGAATTCCATAATTCTTTGCCGGCACCGAAGCACAGAATTTCGGTTTTATCTCCATTTAGTTTAAGCCAGTTAAAGCCCATCCACCTATTGACTTCCTGCATACAGTTGCTAAAGCGATCTGCCACTTCCTCCCAGTTCTTAGAGACAGGAATGATCAGTTGAGTGTCATCAGCATAGGAGGTAGGCGTGAAACCAAATGTATGAATAAGTCTGGCTAAAGGTGCAACGTACAAATTAAATATTGTGGGACTGAGTGAGGAGCCCTGAGGGACTCCACATGGTGGGGAATATGCCGGTGACTTGAAGTATCCGCAGTTCACCGTGATCGATCTATCTTTTAAGAAAGATTCAAGAATCTTCAAAGCATTGCCTCTAATCCATGCTTGATAGAGGCAGGATAAATAATCTGTGGCGAAATAGTATCAAATGCTGCATGTAAATCCAATAGGACTAATATGGCTCATTGTCCCTCATCCACCAACCTACGAATCGTATCCGAGGTGGTGGTAAGCGCTGATTCTGTGCTATGAGCCTTCCTAAAACCATGTTGAGAGGTGTCCAATCCTCCAGAGGCAGTTAGAAAATTAGCTAATTCCATATTAATATGTTTTTCAAAGATCTTCGCCTGAAAGGGAAGTAAGGAGATAGGCCATAGATTACTCAGATCATGTCTAGAGGTTGAAAATTTGTTAACAAAGGATAGTCAATATCTGTAGTGCTGTTGTCCGTATCAAATACACCATCCATCTCCTCAGTATGATTGAAGCTCTAATAGATTTGTAGAGCTTTGTTTTTTAAGAAAGTAGCAACCTTGTTACAAAACTCTTGGGAGTTCTCCAGCTCCGAAGGAGTTGTCAAGGTACGTACAACTTTGAAAAGTTATCTGGGGGTATTGGATGCTTCCTTAATCTTCTCAGTGAGATATTCAGATTTAGCATTAAAAATCGTTTCCATTATTTTGGTCAACCACATCACTTATAAATGCAGTAGAGTTACAAGTTACAAGTTTTTCAGTGTGTACTAAATTGAAAAGGGTTGTCAAAGTTTGACATTAAGGTTTCTCTTTATGTTGACCAGTGCTTTTAACTACCGACTTTAGGTAGAATAGAACATTATCAAGTACATTACAGTAACATGAAACTCCAGAAGAGTTTTAAAACGGAACACATATTACGTTGCGAACTTCATTAGTTTTTCGCTTACTTGAAGCCTTTGTAGATTCTTCACTTTGTTTTGAAATTTTAGAAAAATCTACAATCTCAGACCTTTTTCACTTTCTGTGAGATTCATGCTTGTCAACAATAGGACATAAGTTCAGATGAGGAGGGTAGAACTGTTCCAAGCTTTTGTACTCGCACACATGATGAGTTAGCATTTACTCTGCTATCATCTAAATCAAAAAGGTACAACCATGGCAATGTCCTTACCCGTGATAAAGCAACATAATACATTCCTTCTTTAAAAACTGTGTGGCCTATGATTATGATAGCTGTATCCACCCTTAAAGTCTGATTTAGAACTTGGCAGACGGTTACTCCGTCACAACATTAACAGATATCCCATCTGCCAAAACCTAAATCACATTCTATGCTATGGGATTTAGATTTCGGCAGACAGGATATCCACCACGGTTGTGACGGAGTAACTCGTCCACCGATTTCTAAATCAAGCCCTTAATCCTTGAGATTTCTGAATGGTAACAGCATATTCCAAACACAGAGGAAGCTGTTGTCTTCTTACATACAGATCTTTTACCAGACAAAATCTGGTAGTACACTTCCATATTTGTTTTCCTCCCTCAGTATGATCAAATTTAATCAAAATATATTCATACTCTGTTTTACTTGGATATGTAATGAAGTCTATCACATTCCCCATTGTACCATTCACTAATCCCTCCTCGATGTTTAGATTTCATCGCAAAATTATTCTGCAATTTTTACAGATGATTAGAGTCTTCTCTAAACCAGCAGTATGTGAAACTGCTTTCTCCAAGGATTCCATTTTCTTTACAACTGATTGACATAGTGGTAAGTTTAACACTTGATGTTCCATTTTGTCTTTACTAGAAAGAGTGAATATCTCCTGTTTCGTTGAATGAAGCATTTCTAAGGTAAATTGTGCACACTCATCCAATGTTGGCATTAGGCGCTCAATATGTTTCTGAGTTTTCATAATGTGTTGTATTATGGAAACTTGTGACTTTTTGTGTGAGGATAGAGATCTAACCATGTGAGAAGCAACAACATCTTTAGCTTGTTTGCTAATTTTTCCTATTCTCATGTCTTTTAATATATTCCCACATTCTAGAACTGCTGCCTGTCTCATATTTTCTGTCAATTTAGCGTATTGGACATGTAACCATATGTTAACGTTTCCAATACTCTGTAATGACTTTTTAGTTTCTTCAAATACAACTTTTTTCAAAAACTGGTTGACTTTTAACTGTAGTCTACTGTAGAAGGTCACCAAAAACTATGATGTGTTTACCTCCAAACAAAACATCACAGTCAGTTCTGAGGATCTCTTGCATCATCAAATGAATGAAAGCTTGCCTAAGGTTAGATACCATGCTCCACTTAACAATAATCAAAACGTTTGGGGCCATATTTATACTTTTTGTCGCAAAACTGCGTTAGCGCCGGCTAACGCCATTCTGAAGCGCCATGCGGGCGCCGTATTTAATCAATGACGTTAGCCGGCGTTAGCCGCCGGCGCTGCCTGGTGTGCTTGGAAAAAACGACGTACACCAGGCAGCGCCGGCGTAGGGGGATATGGAGCTTGGGCGTCAAAAAATGGGGCAAGTCAGGCTGAGGCAAATTTTTCGCCTCAACCCGATTTGCGCCATTTTTTCGACTCCCAAACCCCATAGAAATGACTCCTGTCTTAGCAAAGACAGGAGTCATGCCCCCTTGCCCAATGGCCATGCCCAGGGGACTTCTGTCCCCTGGGCATGGCCATTGGGCATAGTGGCATGTAGGGGGGCATAAATCAGGCCCACCTATGCCACCAAAAAAAAAAAAAAAAAAACCTACCTGAACTTACCTTAATGTCCCTGGGATGGGTCCCTCCAGCCTTGGGTGTCCTCCTGGGGTGGCCAAGGGTGACAGGGGGTGTCCCTGGGGGCATGGGAGGGCACCTCTGGGCTCCTTCAGAGCCCACAGGTCCCATAACGCCTGCCTTTTCCAGGCGCTAAAAAACGGCGCAAAAGCGGCCGTACGTCATTTTATTTGACCAGCTGTATTGCTACATACACTACGTGCATGCGGCAGCACTACGTGCAAGGTAAACAGTGGTGCAGAGTGTGGACCATTGGCCTCTGCTTTCATTGGCCTTCGCTTCCATTTTGGTTCACGACTCCATTTTGTCGAGTCTGGTTCGGTGCGTAAGGCACTGTTCTGTGTTTTTCCACAAGCTTCGGCAAGCTGAAGGGTGGGGTGTTTTTCTGCTCAACTTCGCTCCATCTGCCTGGTACGAAGGGCGCTATTTACATTCCACGAGCTATCAGTTAGAACAACAGGGGGATGCGCCTGTACACAAGGAGGAATGCAAGCTTCACCTTGGAGTCCTCTCCTGGGAACTTGGCCCGTTCTGAGGAGACGTCTCGAAGGGTGAACAAGGTACCGCCGATTGCACAATTTGTAAAGGAGGGGGTCTTTTTCTAGAAAAGACTCCTGGGCGTTAGTAAATACTATAAAAGTTGGGGGCCTGGATGGGCTGGTTTAGGAACTCTCTTCTGGGTTGGACGCAACGCCAGGAGGACTGATTGTCCCGAACAGAGGCTCCCTGTGTCAGCTGATTTGGGTTCCCCAGCTTTGTGTACGGCGGAGGGATGCAGACGCTCTTTTCGGTGAAGCTTTTCAATTTATTAAGTGCATTGTGTGTGCGCGCGTAATATGTACTTATTCATTTTCATGCTATTGAGCATTGAAGTATATTGTGTGTGCGCGCGTAATATGTACTTATTCTTGCAGTCATTTTCATGCTATTGAGCATTGAAGTATATTGTGTGTGCGCGCGTAATATGCACTTATTCTTGCAGTCATTTTCATGCTATTGAGCATTGAGGTATATTGTGTGTGCTTCTATTATATGCACTTACTCTTGCAATTATTCACAGAGTGCTTATATCTTTATCATTATTCTCATGTTATTCTCCTGATATATATATATATATATATTAGTGTGGTTTAGTTTTGCTAGCTGAGAACTTGCCCCTTAAATAAACTTGATTATTCTACTTACGAAGGTGTTTGAGAGTGATTGCTTTACATTGTGCCTTAAAATATCCTGAAGTGCATAGTTTTGATATTCTGAAGAGTAAAGCAGCACACCAGCCCACTCCCTGGCGTGAATTTTGCCTGGGAGTGTAAATGCGCGCACATGCCTCGGAGTCAATTTTTTAGACGGGAACGCCTACCTTGCATCTCATTAACGCAAAGTAGGTGTCCACGCTAAGAAATGACGCAAACTCCATGGACTTTGGCGCTAGACGCGTCTAACGCCAAAGTATAAATATGGAGTTAGTTTTGCGTCGGAATTGCGTTAAAAAAAAACGACGCAATTCCGGCGCAAACAGAGTATAAATATGCCCCTTGATTTCTTGAAAAGTCTGGACTCCCCATGACAAGCATCAGTAGATAACTTTAGGTATTCTAGTTTGTTGTCATGTTCTACGGCAACATAGGTCACCTGTGCAATGTAATTCCTTTAATGTTGTAAACAGGTAGTTCAGTAGGAGCAGTCACATTACATGATAGGTCACTGCTGAACAAATAGAGTGAGCGCTTTAATCAGTAAGCTTTTCACTGAACCTGCCTGACCGCTAACAGTGCAGTGTAGGCTTGAATGTTTTACACATATATTTAGAGTTACCATATAACAGTTGATGCTCTACAGATTTTTGTTTGTTGAAAAATCTCTAGATGTTTTTCATTCAGTTGTGAGATTAAACGTTCTCACTCCTGGCATTTTCTACTTCATTAATAGCTATGGATGCCTCATTTCAACAATAGGCTGGGAAAGGGGATCATGACTGTTAGGGCCCTGTTTTATGAGTTATCCTTTGCACTTCTATAGCAATTGTTTCTCCCTGTTGGATTTCATTCAACAATCCCTGTTGGATTTAATTCATTCAATCATTCAACATTTTCTGATATGTGGGAAATACTTCACATTGGATGCTATCTTTCACCGAATTGAAAGCATCTTCGTAGCAGTCCTAGTCACCTAGCAGTTCATTTTCTAAATGCCCAGGTTTAAAAGGTTGCAACAGAGCCAAGAAAGATAATTCTCTTTTCTCACCTGTTTTACCGCTCAATTTACAATGAGTAATGATACTTGGTGTTCCATGTCTCACTAAACATCTGTTACAGCCAGTCACCCCAAACATTTCTTGGTCAATGTTCTCATCCTCATTATTTCTGTCTGGTACTTCAAACAAGCACGTTTTCTAGATGGACACTTCTATTAGGATAATTGGTGTCCATCATATTTATTTTAAGGAGCTCAGTAGTTTCTGGATCAAAAAGAGCAAGATATTCCATTTCAGGAAATGGTCTTGACCCTCTTTTTCATGTTGATGCATGGCCTAAACTAGCCCAAATTATTGCTTCGGACTTCCTGTATAAGCTTGAAGAACTAAGTTTGTCACAAGCTTCATAGGATCCTATTTATCGGTATGGGAGCATCTTTAAACTAATATTGTAAAGCTTTTTACTTAAAGACCTCTCTGCTGCTATCTCTTCCCATATGTCCTTCATCTCTGACTTTGTTATACTTGAAGTGATGTATCAAGCTACAGCAATAGACTTTTCTCCTACAAACTGAATATCCATGTTGGCATTCCACATGAACAGGATTATTGAATTGTAATCATTGATACGTTTTAAAGCCTCACTCACTTTTATATGTATTTTTAGGATATTTCCCAGGAACAGTATCTCTGACTGTAGACATAAAACTGTTCACTCTTCCTTTAGAGATTACAAGCCTAGGGAATCCAAAAATGACATGCAGTGTAGTATTTCCCATTTGCTCTGTATTTCAGTTGACAATTTTTACCACATTTTTGTGACTGGAATCACAGGACTTCAATCAATCAATCAATCAAAAAATGTATAGAGTGCGCTACTCACTCGAGAGGGTCTCAAGGTGCTGGTGGAAGGGTAGGTGGGAGGAGGGGTTACTGTTCGAACAGCCATGTCTTGAGGTTTTTTCTGAAGAGCAGGAGGTCCTGGGTCTTGAGGAGGTTGGTAGGGAGGGAGTTCCAGGCCTTGGGGGCGAGATAGGAGAATGATCTGCCTCCGGTCGTGGCGCGTTGGATGCGGGGGACTGTGGCAAGTGCGAGGTCGGCGGAGCGGAGGTGGTGAGTGGGAGTGTGGAAGTTCACTCTTTCGTTGAGGTTGAGGTCCGTTGTTGTGGAGGAATTTGTGTGCGTGGATGAGGATTTTGAAGGTGATCCTCTTGTCGATAGGGAGCCAGTGAAGGGATCTGAGGTTTGACGAGATGTGTTCCTGTCGTGGGAGGTCCAGGATGAGGTGGGTGGCTGCGTTCTGGATTCTCTGGAGTTTGCGTTTGAGTTTGAGTGTGGTGCCGCCGTAGAGGCCGTTCCCGTGCTCCAGCCTGCTGCTGATGAGTGCGTGGGTGACGGTCTTTCTGGTCTCTATGGGAATCCATTTGAAGGTTTTTCGCAGCATGCGGAGTGTGTTGAAACAGGAGGAGTTGACGGCCTTAACTTGCTGAGTCATGGAGAGGAAGGGGTCCAGGATGATGCAGAGGTTGCGTGCGTGGTTTGCGGGGGTTGGTGGGGGGCCTAGGGCAGTGGGCCACCAGGAGTCGTCCCATATGGTTTTGGTGGGGCCGAAAATGATGATTTCGGTTTTGTTGGAGTTGAGCTTCAGGTGCTTTGCTGTCATCCATGTGGCGGTGTCAAGGAGTGCAGCGTGGAGGTTGGTTTTGGCGGTGGTAGGGTTACGGGTGAGGGAGATGATGAGCTGGGTGTCGTCTGAGTAGGATATGATGGTGATTCCGTGTGGTCGGAGGATGTTGGCGAGCGGGGTCATGTAAATGTTGAAAAGGATATGGCTGAGGGAGGACGCTGGGGGGACTCCGCAGATGATTTTGGTGGCTGTGGAGTGGAAGGGAGGGAGGTGGACTTTCTGGGTTCTTTCGGTGAGGAAGGAGGTGAGCCAGTCTAGGGCTTTGTGTCAAATCCCTGCGTTGTGGAGGCGTGTGCGGAGTGTTTGATGGCAGACAGTGTCAAAGGCAGCGGAGAGTTCCAGGAGGATGAGTGCGACGGTCTCGCCCTTGTCGACTCTGGTTCTGATGTCGTCCGTACATGCGATGAGGGCGGTTTCGGTGCTGTGGTTCTTGCGTAACCCAGATTGGGAGGGGTCGAGTGTGTTGTTTTCCTCAAGGAAGTGGGACAGGCGGGTGTTCACTAGTTTACCAGCGACCTTGGCAGAGAAGGGGAGGAGTGAAATAGGGCGGTAGTTGGTGAGGTCACCAGGGTCAGCTTTGGGCTTTTTCAGGAGTGCAGTGACTTCTGTGTGCTTCCAGGGGTCTGGGAAGGTGGCGGCGTAGAAAGAGCTGTTGATTATGTCGCGAAACTTGGGGGCGATGGTTGGGCTGGCTTTGTGGTACATGCGATGGGGGCAGGGGTCAGAGGGGGAGCCTGAGTGGATGAAATTCATTGTTTTTTCAGTTTCTTTGTCGTTGGTAGGGGCCCCGGTGAGTAGTCGGTTGGGGGGGTGTGGATTGTCTTTGTTGGTCGAGTCGGAGGTGTGTGTGGTGGGTGCGTGTGGTTTGAAACTGTTGTGTATGTCTAAGATTTTGCGGTGGAAATGGTTGGAGAGGGAGTCGCAGAGAAGTTGTGTGTGCGTTGGGTCTATGTTGCTGGCTTTGGGTTTGGAGAGCTCTTTGATGATGGTAAAGAGTTCCTAGCTGTTGTGAGAGTTACTGTCTATACGTTCCTTGTAGTATGCTCTTTTGGTGGTGCGTATGAGTTGGTGGTGTTTGCGAGTGGAGGTTTTGAGGGTGGAGAGGTTGGTGGTTGAGGGGTCCTGTCTCCAAGCTTTCTCTGCTTTGCGGCATTCACGCTTGGAGGCTTGGAGTTCAGTGGTGAACCAGGGGGCGTTCTTGATGTTGCGGGTGGTGATGTTTCTTCTTAGAGGGGCGAGTGAGTCTGCGCAGGTTGTGATCCATTGTGCGAGGTTATGAGCAGCAATGTTGGGGGTCGTTGGTGTGGGGGGGTTCTGTGCAAGTTGGGAGTTCAGGTGTTCTGTGGGGATCTTGTCCCACATGCGGTAGGGTGTGGTGTGTTGGTGGTGGTGTGTGGGAGGTTTGGAGAAGGAGAAGTGGACGCAGTGGTGGTCATTCCAGTGGAGTTCGGTGGTGTGAGTGTAGGTTATGTGGTTGCTCGAGATGAAGATTACATCTAGTGTGTGTCCTGCTGAGTGGGTGGGTGCCGTGACCAGTTGTTTGAGTCCGAGGTTCGTGAGGTTATCTAGAAGGGATGAGGAGTTGTGGTCGTGCGGGTTCTCCAGGTGAAAGTTAAAGTCACCGACGAGGATGTAGTCTGTGGAGGTAAGGGCGTGAGGGCTGATGGTGTCAGCGATGGTGTCACAGAATGGGGGGGGCGAGGCCCGGGTGGTCTGTATATGAGTGTTCCTCTGATGGTGGTGTTGTTGTTTATGTGAATTAGGAAGTGCATGTGTTCTGCGCTGTCTAGGGTGTCATGTGTCTTAATGGTGTCTTTGTGCATAATGGCGATGCCACCTCCTGGTTTGTTTAAGCGGTCTCTGCAATGGAGTTCATAACCATCAGGGGTGGCTGTGGCTAGGTCTGGCTCAAATGAGTGGTTCGGCCAGGTTTCCGTGAGGAAGACAATGTCTAGTGAGAGTGATGTGATAAGGTCCCAAAGTTCTATGGCATGCTTGTGTAAGGAGCGGGTGTTTAGGAGTATGCAGTTAAGGTGGTTGTGGGGGATGTTGTTGTTTTGGTGCACGATGGTGTTGGTGTGAGGGGTTTTGTTGTTGCTGTGGGTTGTGGTGGTGTTGTTGTGGAGTGTGTTCGGGTTGTGGTGCTTGTAGGGGTATGGTCTGTTGGGATGGGCAGGGGCAGTGTGGGAGTCTGCTGCGTTAAAGTTGTAGGGCGTGTGGGTGTTTCTAGTGTTAGTGGGGGAGCAGGGGAACCGGCAGGCATAGCAGGTGAAAGGTCCCTGCTTGTGTTTGGGGTTGGCTTAGGTGCAGGTGGGGAGCAATCCTGGGTTGAGGGAGTGGAGTGTGGTTGTAGAGTAGTGTTGTCTGGGGGGGGTCTTGGTTAGGAGGCCCAGGGGAACTGGCGCTGGGCGCGGTCCAGGCGCGGACGGGCGCAGACGGGCTTGCCTCTGGCGTGCCAGCGGCGCGGCCGCACAGCGGCTGCCATTAAGAGGGTAGGGTGGAGGAGCTGGGAGGAGGGAGGGAGGGCCAATGGGTGTGCGCAGGGCCACAGGGGAGGCAGCGGCAGGGGAACGGTGTCCGGCTGGAGTCGGTGCAGAGAAAATGGGCAAGAGTTAAACGGGGGGCCAAGGGGGCAGAGACGCGCTGAACATCACGGCAAAACTAATGGCAATAAAGGATCACAAAGCAGATTCTGGCAAACACAGGGGGAATTACTCGGGGAAGGGAAACACGGCAGAACTAACGTCAATAAAAGATCACAAAGCAGATTCTAGCAAACACAGGAAATTACTCGGGGAAGGGAAACACTGCAAAACTTACAGCAATAAAAATCACAAAACAGATTATGGCAAACACAGAAGGAATTACTCATGCGAGGGCAGCAGGAAAAGCCTACCACTAGGCACCAGGGATGAGGCGCAGGCGGGTGCCTGCGGGTGGAGGAGGGCCTCGAAATGCTGTCCAGACAGCAGTTTAACAGTATCAGGGGCACAGGGCAGGCTGGTGTAGCCAAGTGAAACTCCTGGCCAGAGACGGTCAGGGAGTTTACACAGGGCTCCGTGCAGCAGCCGCCATTTAGAGGGTGGGGTGGGAGGGTGGAGCAGCTGGGAGGAGCGAGGGAGGGCCAATGGGTGTGCGCAGGTGGCGGGCCGCAGGGGAGGCAGCGACAGGGGAACAGTGACGGCTGGAGCAGGTGCAGAGAAAACGGGCAAGAGTTCAACCAGGAGGGGCAGTGGGCAGAGACGCACTGAACAACACAGCAAAACTAACAACAATAAAAGATCACAAAGCAGATTCTGGCAAACACAGAGGGAATTACTTGGGGAAGGGAAACACGGCAAAACTAATGGCAATAAAAGATCACAAAGCAGATTCTGGCAAACACAGAGGGAATTACTCGGGGAAGGGAAACATGGCAAAACTAATGGCAATAAAAGATCACAAAGCAGATTCTGGCAAACTCACAGAGGGAATTACTCGGGAAGGGAAACATGGCAAAACTAACAGCAATAAAAATCACAAAACAGATTATGGCAAACACAGAAGGAATTACTCATGCGAGGGCAGCAGGAAAAGCCTACCACTAGTCACCAGGGATGAGGCGCAGGCGGGTGCCTGCGGGTGGAGGAGGGCCTCGAACTGCTGCCCAGATGGCAGTCTAACAGTATCAGGGGCACAGGGGCAGGCTGGTGGAGCGAAGTGAAACTCCTGGCCAGAGACGGTCAGGACTTGTTGTCTTAAGAGTTTAATTTTATGACTCTTCTGGAAAGTCACAAGTTAAATATTTCTCAATGAATGACAACACTGACATAGCAGTATCTTCACAAAACGTTGTTGCACCTTGCACCTACAATAACATATGTACATGTGATGTTCCTCTTGCATGGTATTCTTTTCTCCAGAAGAAGTCTGCAACCTCGCCTAGTGGTGGATTGTTTTTATTGCAGATAAAATTAAACATGGCTTCAAGTCTGTGCTTGAAGTATCTACAAACATTTGCAGGATCAGTGGAACACAGTTCACTTGCAGACTTGAAGTCAGTCCCTGGAATATTTGCATTAGCTTGCCTGAGAAAGTTATGAAGATCATCCCAAGCTTACTCTGCACTGCTCAAAGTAAGAAACTAAGTGGGTGCACTTAAATTGTTTAATATACATACATTTTAGCTCACTATGACAGTTGAACTAATATTCATTGGTATCACGTTGGCAAGTCATAACATTCATCAAACTACTTTCTAGTGCCTTATCATTAGCATGTACTTTTTCCACAAAAATCTCTTGCAGTAATATCATTAAACCATGTGCCTGTTTTACATAACATGGCCCACAGCACTGAGAGATCACTCTCAAAGAAAAGTTATAAAGTGTATGGTATGTTTTGCCTAAAGCGTGGATCTTCAGAATGCAATCTACTAGATCTATGTTCTAACGCAGGAATCTGTAGTAGACATTCATCATAACAACCACTTTGTCATGTAGGAAACAACATTAGAAGACATCCTGCTTCTAAACACTTTATACACACACTTACTGGTTTTCCTTTTGCTTACTTCATTTGGTACAATTCTAAAGCATCACCCATCATATCTCTGGAATGCTGTAATGTTCATATAATTATTTTGTTTCACCTAAATCTACCTTTTCACACTGAGCCAAAGAACCTGATGTTGAACTTCTGTCCTAAGACTGGTAATGATCATCTACATCAGTATCTTTACATTCTTTATTTTAAGATAGTGCAAAGCACTCTTAACCCTATCATTGTTGACACGTTCCTGCCAATTCTTATGTCTTTGGTAGGTACTCCATTCACTAGAACCACTAGTGATTCTTCTTCTTCTTCTTGATCTGCCCATATAGTTCCAATATTCTTCTTTATATTTAAAGGCAAATACACAACTTTACCTTTAAAACCTTTTAGTACTTCAGAAGTAGGTATTTTTTGTTTTTAATCTCTATTTTAAAAATGGCTTGGAATGGATGTACTGGTTGTTTGAGAATAGTTTCATACACATTCAGGTTTTGAAGATGAGTAGGAATTAGAAAAGAAAATCCAATTTGTTATGAATTCCTCTAGCAGGCATTTTTTTCATCCAGCTTGGCAATACAGTATTTACAGACAATGTGGTTTACACACATGTCAAACTTCTCTTCTGCGATCAAATAAAGAGCAAGTTTAAACCATTGTGCTAAATTGCTGTCTGCTGTTTTTTCACAAATATCACATTTTTTACTTATGATTTGTAGTGAGTTCACCTGCAACAAACACACACCTTGTCTGTAATTTCTGGAGTTGTTCTTGCAAATGCATCAATTTCCTTTTTAAAATGATCTAACACTGTGTTAGTGTTAGACTTTTCAGTGTTGTTCTCAACAACCATCTTAGTCTCTGCAGTTGGCCTTTCACGACCAACGTATTGCACCTGTATGTCATTTATTACAGAATTCACTTCAGAATGACTACCTCTTAATACCATATCATTATTTTTTTTTAAACTGAAGAGCTGGACTTTTTTGCAAAATACAATCTTCTTACAAAGTTGCGCATTTTAGTTTGGTGGAGAGACAGCATTCGCGTATGAAAAGTACTGTCACAGATCTGGTATGATAAGCAAGCTTATAAATGTCCTTGAAGGTTTGTAAGTTTCCTTACTCTACAAGGATCAAGGCTTTGGAGTAGTTTTATTTTTTGTTTTATATACCTTTGCTGTATTTGTTTAAGAACAGTCTACGTTTGTCAATAGACTGTTGTCTTATGTTGCATATGTCTCTACATTTCCTCTCAAAAACTGGATTTTGAGGACGTTGACCTAATGAGTTACTTGTTCTTCTACATTTCTGGGCACTATTTGTTCTTTTTCAATGGATGTAGCTTCATTGATTTTATATGCATGACCATCTCTATCAAGTGCACATACTAACTAATTTTCTTCTGCGTAACTCTCCTGATTAAAAATGCCTCAGTACTGGAGTGTGTTTCTGCTCTTCCTAGAAAATACTGCAAATGTGTACTTTACTCACTTGAACATTCTGGCAACATTTTTGTTTCAGTGAATGAATCAGTTTGTCTAAACATCTCATTGTCTTCAAAATGAGAGTAAACAGCTTTCTTTTTAATACAAAAGCCTTGTAAACTAGACACTCAGCAACATGTTTCTGGTTTTGCAAACCTCTTTTGCTTTTTACTGCTTTCATGCTTCTCATAAAATTACGTAGTTCTCTTCTACGAAAGAACGTCTGACAACGTTCTTTACATTTCTTTTTCTTAAATCTGTCTGGTTGGGCTCTTTTTTGTTGCATTTTGTTTTTTTTAAAGAATAATACAATTGTTTGTTAGAAGTAGACAAATGTTCTGCTCACACCTATAAAAGAAAGTTTACATGATGTTATTATTTCTATAAAAAAAATACTGAGTGCTCTTAATTGATTTTTATTTTCTTTTGCCATCATTCTCTTTCTCTGGCTGTGTTTGATGTTTGGAGACTTCTTTGTAGTACTGCTGATTTATGTTCTTTTGTCTTGTTGGCATCTTCAAATGTCTGGAAGCCCTACCGAGAAAATATAATACACATAGTATTTACTTTGGTTTCCTACAGACTTGTTACTAATACAACTGCAAGTGTAGAAAAATTAAAATAAAACCTATTGCTACATTTTAACATACTATCCATTCTCCGTGGTACAGTTTCTTCAAACAGTGATCCTATCTCGTACTACTGTGTAAAAGCAATCTCTCTAAGTGACAGCTCAAAAGAGACCTGCTGCTTTGTGTAGAAGGCTTTCAGAGCTAGAACCTATTGTGCTTCACAGCTTTATAAAGAGAAAGGTGTCTACTAATATATTTAAACACACTAAAGGGTGTATGTAAAAAGCCTCAGACAAACACTACCCCTCTACTACTACATTTTACTAGAGGGGAGGTCAGGGATAATAAAGTTTGATGTACAAGCAAAGGTTTGTAATGTCATTCTATACAGATTAATTAGATCACTTCTATTAGAACACTCCCTTTCTAGTAATAGATGTGTATAGGCTATAGGTTAGGTGTAAAATAGTTTAGTGAGCAATTAACCCCTGCACAAAGGTGTCTCTTCTGAGAGAAGATGGAGTATGAATGGGTTTGCAGCCACTAAGGGCTCTACCAATATCTCTGAAGAGATTAAGGGTTTACATAAGCACTAGGCCCTCTCCTACTGAATTTAAACAGGGCACACTTGGGATTTGGTACTGTTTCATGAAGCAGTAACGTCTTGTTACACAGGCCCATACTGAGTGAATGATTCACATGTATACCAACACACCATATCTTCTGACAGCCCTGTACAGATTTAACAGTGGGTGTGAAGGACTTTATTAATAAGCCCATATATCTGAACAGATGTTTCTCAGAGTGAAGAGAGTGTTTGATTCAGGTCACAAAGTTGTATCTGTCTACTGACATTTTTTAAGAGACTAAAGGATGTATGTAGAAGAATTTATGCAAACATTAGGCCTTGTATTATCACAGTTCAACCGGACACAGATTCTGTATGGCTCCTTTTCGTATAAATGTATAGAGGCTAAATGCTCTATTATGACAACACAGCCACTCTTTTGAAAGATTTCTTCACGGTGATGGCTGGATGTGAAAAGCTTTACTGAGAAACTTATCCCTCTCTAAAGATGTTTTGTCTGAGTGAATAGGGGGTTTAGCTCAGTACAGGAAAAACACCCTCTCTAATGATTTATCTGAGCAAAATAGACAGTCTCTGTAGAAGCACTGAGTTGAGAGAAGACGTAGGCCCTGTGCACAAAATTTCAGCATAGTATTCATTCTGCACGGTACAGTTTCATCAAACAGTAATCCTATCTCATACTATCCTGTCACATCATTCTCCCTAAGTGATAGCTCAAGAGAGAAGCTTTGTGTAGAAGACCATTGAGAGATAGTACCTCATGAGCTACATGGCTTTATATACAGCAAGGTGTCTACTAATATCTTTGAACAGAGTAAAGGATATGTGTAAAAGGCCTCATTCAAACACTCCTATGCTACTACATTTAGCAGAGAGGATATTAGAGATAATTACGTTTAATTCAAATTGAGAGGTTTGCAATACAGTTGTAAAGAGAGTGATTGGCTCACTTCTATGAGAACATTCCCTCTGCACCATTAGATCTGTCAGAGGTTATAGGTTTTGTGTAAGAGGTTTTAATGAATAATGTACCCCTCAGAAAAGTGTCTCTTCTGGCAGAATATGGTGTATGCATGAGTTTACAAACAGCAAGGTCTCTACTGATAAGTCTGAAGGCCGTAAAGGGTTAGTGTGTAAGGTTTTAGACAAACACTAGGGCCTCTCCTACCCGATTAAAACAGGGTACACTATGGTTGTGGTAATATTTAATGAAAGAGTAACTCTCTGTTATAGAAGCCCAAACAGAGTGATTGGTCCACATCTATAACAGCACACCATCTCTCCTGACAGCCCTCGCAAGGTTAAACAGTGGGTATCTGTCCACCAACACATCTAAAGAAGATAAATGATGTATGTAGATGGATCTACGCAAGCACAAGGCCTTCTATTATTACACCTTTAACAACAACATTGCCACATAGCAGTTAAACACTTCACTAACAAAATGACCTCTCTACTGAGACCTCTGCAAATGTTAGATACTGTATGCAAAACACTACTCTGTTTTTCAAACAGTACCATTGAAACACTTTTCTAACAAAACAGCCTCTACGGAGACCTCTCCACATGTTGAATGCTGGGAATAAAAGACTTGTTAGAAAACCATCTCTCTACAAAGACGTTTTCTTTCATTGAAGGACACATATAATTGCTTTATGAAACAGAATCCTATATAATTACAGCACACAATACAACACAATTTATTAGATTAAATACAGTGCGATTTCATAAAACCTTTGGTGCACAACATAACACATTTTAGATTGTGAAAGCTTCAGTTTAATGTCAAAATGCACTCTGTACAAAACATCTTTGTACAGGGTAAAACCTTAGTGTTAAAGAATTTACTGAGCAATTAATTCCTAACATATTTTCCATGAGTAAGCTGTTTTTATTATTCAATTCAGTTAGTGCACGCTACTGCAAAAACACTCTAATATATGTTTAACTGTGTTTAGGACACCCACTGTCCACAAATATATGCAGTAAGTTGAAACTTTAGAATATACATCAACCATCCTTAAGAAATATCTAGATCTTAAAACAAAACTATCTCCATAGCCACCTATGAACTCAACAATATCTAAAAAAAATACAATCAGTTAAGGTTCAATAGCAAACACTTTTAATTTCTATTTAGCATTTTAAACATTCAAATTGTGAGGAAAAAGTGTTTTTTACCAAATGCTGAGCTTTGCAAAGGATTCTGGGCAACAGAAACTGGTGAGAGCACCACAAGTCACCCCATCCTGGATTCCCCAAGGTGCCTAGTTTTAAAAAATGCACAGGTTTGCTAGGTTTCGGTAGGAGCCGGCTGAGCTAGAGGCCAAAATCCACAGCTAGGCACTTTCAAAAAAACACGTCAGTTTCCAATGTAAAAATGTGATGTGTCCATGATGCGTTTTGGGGCGTCTCGGGCACCCGGCCTACCCACACAAGTGAGGTACCATTTCTATCGGGAGACTTGGGGAAACACAAAATAGAAAAACAAGCGATATTGCCCGTTGTCTTTCCTTCCAAATGTAAGACAGTGTGTAAGAAAGAAGCCTATTTGAGAAATGACATGTAATTCACATGCTAATATGAGGACATCCGAATTCAGAGATGTGCAAATAACCACTGCTTCTCAACACCTTATCTTATGCCCATTTTAGAAAAACAAAGGTTTCCTTGATACCTATTTTTCACACTTTATATTTTACCAAATGAATTGCTATTTACCCGGTATTCAATGAAAACCCATTGCTAGGTGCAGCTCATTTATTGGCTTTGGGTACCTAGGGTCCTTGATGAACCTACAAGCCCTACATAGCCCTGCAACCAGAAGACTCCAGAGGATATAATGGTATATTGCTTTAAAAAATATGCCATAGCTGGAAAAGTTACAGAAGAAACATAGAAATGGCAGTTTTTTTCAACTCAATTTCAATATTTTTTGTTTCAGCTCTTACTTTCTGTAGGAAAACCTTAAAGGATCTAGACAATTGACCCCTTGCTGAATTTAGAATTTTGTCTACTTTTCAGGAATGTTTAGCTGTCCGGGATCCACCATTGGTTTTGCACCCATTTCTGTCAATAACTGGAAGGAGGCTGAAAGCACAAAAAATAGTAGAAATGGGGTATGCCCTAGTAAAATGCCAAAATTGTGTTGAAACATGTGTTTTTCTGATTCAAATCTACCTGTTCCTGAAAGCTGGGAAGATGGTGATTTTAGTTGATGCCATTTGCAGGGAATAAAACACATGCTTTTTTCTGCAGTATTTTTTCAATTTTTCCTCGAAAAAACAGAAAAACAAATGTTAGCTGTATTTTGGCAAATTTCTTGCTCTCCTCCAAGGGAACCCACAAACTCTGGGTACCTTTAGAATCCCTAGGTTGTTGGAAAGAAAGGACGCAAATTTGGCGTGGATAGCTTAAGTGGACAAAAAGTTATGAGGGCCTAAGCCCGATCTACCCCAAATAGCCAAAAAAAGGCTTGGCACAGGAGGGGGCAAAAGGCCTGGTAGCGAAGGGGTTAACGGCAACTGTTGGCGACACAGGTGTTTCTGATAGGTTTCCAGGAGAATCTACCCACACCAAACATGTCAAGCTGTGAAGTGATCACTTTCCAGTTCTTTTCCCTGTTCCTTTTGATTATCATAGGGCAAAATTAAATAGCAGTAGTTACAATGAAAACTCAAGGGGAGATTGTTTCTGTGGACATAGAGAAGAGAAGCTTACATTGGGATTCTTTGGACTTCAGCAACAGTTACTTTTGTTACATTTGTTGGCATTCCTTATGACTAGCAGTAGCTGTGTTTAGTAATCTACTTCTTGAATGATAAAATAACACACTCAGGTTTTGTTTTTGAAAAACATTTATAGGGCCATAACTAAAAGGGAATTTTGATCATGCATGTAAATTGACAAACGCTTCACTCTGTTCATGGTCATAATTAGATACAGGCTGGATTAATTAGGCCAGGCCCAAGGGACCATTAGTTTGGCCCGGCATTGCAGATCACCCTGTCACCATCTAACTTTTAGCAGGAGGGAGAGTGGTTGTGGGTGTGGTGCACTCCTTGTCGCTGTCTGATTGGTAGGTGGCATTTAATCTGTGGTACATCCACATCACACAGCAAAGTTCTGAGCTAGTGAGCAGCCTACATTTGATTGTCTAACCTGTGCCTGTACATGGGTGGGAATTTGGTCACTATTGGCCAGCAACATGTCCCTGGTCTCTGGTGCAAGTACCTCGGTCAAGGGTACTGGCTGAGTCAGTAGTAGATGAGAATTTAAACAGTTAATGGACAGCTGCAAAGCATCCCCAAAGGCCTTTAAGGAGCACCACATTCAGACAGCGCCACCATGCCAGGCAGCAGCTGAGTCTTGACCATCTCTGCAGCTCCATCCGTTCTCACAGAGACCCAGAACCGTTCAACATCATCAAGTACTATTACTATTATTTTTTGTATTAAGGTAACGCAGCCTCTTCTTGGTGTAATGAATAGTGTCAACAGCTTACTGATTCAAGTGTTAAGTTTTCCACTTGCTTATACGTGACGTTGTTATATTTTCAATCTGCTTACGTGTGACGTTTCAATGTCTTATGTGTGACACAATGAATGACATCTCATCAAAAGTGGATCAAAGAAATTATGTCCCTGCAATGAATTAAATTATAGACATGGCTCCCTTTATGCACAATACTGGTCTAGATATGCCCATAAAACATATTCAACATCATGTACTGTTTATTTAAGGGCACTATTTTACTTTCTTTCTTGATCCAAATCGAATGGTGTTGCTGAGAGGTCAAACGTGGTTTGTGTCCCCTGCCCCTTGAGACTTATAAAATACTTCATGCACTGTGGTGACACAAAGGTGAGGGGCGCTATTGGACAGTAAGGAAAGGAAGGTGGTTTTCCTGTTCTCTGTTAGATTGGCACAGTTGCTGAGTATGTGCTAATGTTGTCCCTTGATATTGCACCAGTAGTGGAGGGGAGCTTTGTTGAACCTAAGATCAGAGCAAACTAGCAGTTCCTTAGAGATTCCTTAACGGAGACAAATGCCACCCTGAATGGTCAAAGGTTTGGAACTTCAAACACTTCTTCTAATATTGTTATGTGTGAACCAGTAACTTTACCAGTATGGACTTGGTGGATTTATCAGTATGTTTCAAATGCCACATGCCATGCCTAATAGTACCCAAATATCTTTGAAGGAGAATCCCTATCCACCTTTTCTACAGGTTTTCTTGAAATTCTCTTTGGGTAGAGACCCTTAACACCTCTTTAAGATTACATGTAATCTTCAGCCAGTTTGATCTACTTTCAAATGAATACACTTTGTAATGCACCATTTCCACGCTTTCTTTACATTTGCTTTGGGCACCTCTCATGTAAGAGTCTTTACACCTTATCCAGTTATAGCCAGTGTTTGTAACCTAATGCTCAAGTGCATCTTTTGTCACAGTTTTAAACTATGTAGCTACTTCAAGGTGCTTTAAAAACCTCTGAAAATTCATTTAAATGTAATGTTCAAAATTACCTGCACAATTGTCGTAATTGTATTCAGTTGTATCCAATAGTACTGGCATATTGTTCTCTAAAATATCTCATTGTGCCCCCAAAAACGTCCAATGGGAGAATCCAAGTCACTTTTAAAGTCACTTGCCTAGCCAAACCTCTGTCTATTGGAGCCCAACCAATTGAGAATTCATGACTTCAGTTTTCAGAAAAGTTGACTTCATCATACTAAGAGTCTGAACAATTAAAATTTACTTGACATGAATGTATGACTATGTAAAATGTGTTTTCAACTGAAATATATTTACATTATTCTGGTACATTCGCTTTTATATACCGTGTTTTGTGTGTTCTCTTACCAAATAATACATTCAGACTATGCATTAATAGTAGCCTGATTATTAGTTATACTGTTGTAACTACTCAGTAATTGTTGCTTGCAGTACAAGATGGTGTGTTTACTTTGGCTGTTTACACGTACTTCTGTTGAATACGTAGAAATTAAAAATACCTCGGGACACACCTTGAGAAATACTCCTCATGGTGTGCAGCTTCTTTGATCTTCCCTGTGATTGGCACCTGAGGTTGTTTTCTGTTCAGAAACAGAGAACAGACATTCCATGGGGAGAAATTGCTTTGTCTCTACTTCTACAAATATGGGTGTATTTGGTGTATTTGACCCTCCCCCAGGAACAACAATGTTTCCCCACCATTTTTAGAACCATAAATACATTCACCCACTTGCTGGGTTTTTCACCGTTGCAGGCACCGTCTGTGCTGGTAATGGCTTGGGTCTGTAGATGACTCGTTTTGTGTATCTAAACTTGTCTTACCACTTTTCACACAGAATGGCGGGGTGGGTCGTATGGTTACTATACTGTCTTGAATGATGAATTTACTGTCTTTTGATGTTTAAAGAAGTAGGCTATATTCATCTCTCTTTAACCTTAACTAAACCTTAAATAATGTTTTTGTCCAATGACTCTCTACAGGGAGTGCAGAATTATTAGGCAAGTTGTATTTTTGAGGATTAATTTTATTATTGAACAACAACCATGTTCTCAATGAACCCAAAAAACTCATTAATATCAAAGCTGAATATTTTTGGAAGTAGTTTTTAGTTTGTTTTTAGTTTTAGCTATGTTAGGGGGATATCTGTGTGTGCAGGTGACTATTACTGTGCATAATTATTAGGCAACTTAACAACAAAAAAATATATACCCATTTCAATTATTTATTATTACCAGTGAAACCAATATAACATCTCAACATTCACAAATATACATTTCTGACATTCAAAAACAAAACAAAAACAAATCAGTGACCAATATAGCCACCTTTCTTTGCAAGGACACTCAAAAGCCTGCCATCCATGGATTCTGTCAGTGTTTTGATCTGTTCACCATCAACATTGCGTGCAGCAGCAACCACAGCCTCCCAGACACTGTTCAGAGAGGTGTACTGTTTTCCCTCCTTGTAAATCTCACATTTGATGATGGACCACAGGTTCTCAATGGGGTTCAGATCAGGTGAACAAGGAGGCCATGTCATTAGATTTCCTTCTTTTATACCCTTTCTTGCCAGCCACGCTGTGGAGTACTTGGACGCGTGTGATGGAGCATTGTCCTGCATGAAAACCATGTTTTTCTTGAAGGATGCAGACTTCTTCCTGTACCACTGCTTGAAGAAGGTGTCTTCCAGGAACTGGCAGTAGGACTGGGAGTTGAGCTTGACTCCATCCTCAACCCGAAAAGGCCCCACAAGCTCATCTTTGATGATACCAGCCCAAACCAGTACTCCACCTCCACCTTGCTGGCGTCTGAGTCGGACTGGAGCTCTCTGCCCTTTACCAATCCAGCCACGGGCCCATCCATCTGGCCCATCAAGACTCACTCTCATTTCATCAGTCCATAAAACCTTAGAAAAATCAGTCTTGAGATATTTCTTGGCCCAGTCTTGACGTTTCAGCTTGTGTGTCTTGTTCAGTGGTGGTCGTCTTTCAGCCTTTCTTACCTTGGCCATGTCTCTGAGTATTGCACACCTTGTGCTTTTGGGCACTCCAGTGATGTTGCAGCTCTGAAATATGGCCAAACTGGTGGCAAGTGGCATCGTGGCAGCTGCACGCTTGACTTTTCTCAGTTCATGGGCAGATTTTTTGCGCCTTGGTTTTTCCACACGCTTCTTGCGACCCTGTTGACTATTTTGAATGAAACGCTTGATTGTTCGATGATCACGCTTCAGAAGCTTTGCAATTTTAAGAGTGCTGCATCCCTCTGCAAGATATCTCACTATTTTTGACTTTTCTGAGCCTGTCAAGTCCTTCTTTTGACCCATTTTGCTAAAGGAAAGGAAGTTGCCTAATAATTATGCACACCTGATATAGGGTGTTGATGTCATTAGACCACACCCCTTCTCATTACAGAGATGCACATCACCTAGTATGCTTAATTGGTAGTAGGCTTTCGAGCCTATACAGCTTGGAGTAAGACAACATGCATAAAGAGGATGATGTGGTCAAAATACTCATTTGCCTAATAATTCTGCACTCCCTGTATATGGGATGTACACAAAACAATTTTAAAGTAGTTAGTATTTTGTTTATATTTATTCGTGAACTAAAAAATAAACAGTTTAAATATCTTGATAACTGAAATGTAGTCCAAGTACTCTTGTGTGAATGTTTTACTTCAGAGGAGGAGGAGAGTTGGGCAACAGATGGCACGAGGAGGGCCGCCTAGAGAATAAATTGAATGGCCTGGATGATCTTAACGCCTGCGTAACACAGTTGCATAAACTGGGATATTCTGAGCCTGGTCTGACAGCCCTGACAGCTGCCAGTGCCGGAGGGGTACTAGCAGGAGCTATGTGCAACCATTACCCTGACCTCATACGAGCCGTCGTCCTGCAGGTGAGGAGAATATTTTGTCCATGGATAATAAAGTGTTAATATGTCCAACGTTTATAAATTCTGTGAAATGCTAATGAAAAAGGTAAATGGTAAATCTACATGGTATTGGAAAAATACAGGGTTGCAGTATAAAGAGGGGACAGGTATCACTGAATTTGACAGGCATGGAACTCCTAAAGTAGACGCCCTATTTTTTCCCACTTAAAAATTTTCAGGGAGCGATCCCAGCACTCTAATCACAAAGTGTAACAAGCTACAAATACAGGGGCTCAGACATACAGCTGTCGCTTCCTTGCTCGCAGGGCATTGGCTGCTATTTTTAGTTTTGGAAGCAAGTCAGTAGTAATATTTTTCTTTCACTGAAGTTGTTTTAAGCATCTCCGCTCATATTGAGAGCGTTCGTTTCTCCAAAGCAGAAGGGTGAGCAGTTTCACACGGTGCATCAGAGAAATCTCCCAACGTGGAGACTAGGTTCAAATAAGTTGTATTGCCTGATTGGTTATTTTGACTAACCTTGATTTCAAGGTTGCTGTAAGAGCAGGCCGGTAACAGTGTGTATTATGCACTCAACTGTTGTCCAGCCAGCCAGTGTTTCGTAGATGGAAGGCTTCATGCATACCACACCATAAGAGGGTGGTGGCAAACGGGAAAGCATGGTCAGGTGTTTCATAGTTGCCTGTGGAACGCTGGCTATTGGTAGTCCAGCTCCAAACAGAATTTAAGAGCGGATAGTGCTTGAAGTGGTAGCTATGTTGTGGTCAAGCTATTGTTAGACGAGGTGGCGACACCAGCAGATATCATACTCTGGCCACCTTTAAATCTCTCAGGACACGCTGAAAAGCCTAAACTTGCTCCAAACATGCATTTTAATCCAGTCTGCCTGTAATGGCGATAACGTAACATGCAGAGTTGTAAGCACTGGTCAGCTTGGCGAAGGAAAACATAAGCTTGCTTTATAATCAAGTGCATATTATTGACTGGCGTCATGCCTTTATACTCCTGTACAACAAACCGACTGAAATTTACGCTTCAGAACAAGGTTATCCTGTCAATTTGCTTGATAGGTACTATAATATATAATACCCATCATTCAGAGAAAGGTGTAGCTATAAATCCCCTTATAAAGTACAATTAGAGAAGACTAGACAAGAATCAAAAAGCATAGGCAATATAAGAAACACAGTTCAGATGATAGCAAAAACGATCAAGGTCTCAAACTAATGCATGACCTAACTGTAAACCTTACAAACACTCTTGGATTTGGTTCCTGTCACCATTCTGGAGACATTCTGAGTGATGAAACAAACCTGTCATGGCCACCTCAAATAAGAGGTTATAAATAACAGACGTAAATGTATAGATAGAGAAAAGACCAAGCAATATGAAGGGGCAGAGCAAAGAATTAGTGCCATAAAGTCAATGGCCAGAAGCAGAGGTCCTGGAAAAATAGATGGCTACACTCAAGAAAGCAAATAGAAATCTCTTCATAGTAGGACAACAGTAGCTTTATCATTTGTATGCAATGGTAAACAGGGATATTTGTTTTGTATATCTACCATTCCACCCCTCTAGATATCATATTCTTTAGCCATAAGCAATAGTTCCATTAGCTCAGCTTAAAAAAAACACCTCAATGATGTACAGAAACCAAGCTCAGTATTTATATGCCTTCTTAGTTCTCTCCATCCTGGTGTATTCTTGGTTCTGCTAATGGCAGTAATCAATTATTATGGAGAGAGCGTTTGGTTTACTATATACGTAGGATGTGGTCAGTGCCACAGAGATCGTTTGAGAAGCTTTTATGAGCCTGCGAACACAGCTAAATTACATGAATATGATATACAGGTTTCTATACCAATGCTTCTTTAAAGGAAATCGGTCCTTTCTCTCACTGACAGGATCTGAAGTTTTAGCAGTCAACATGCTGAATATAAATGGCTGATGACAACAAGAATATTGTCATTTGAGATGTATGGAAACTGTTCATTTAAAAAATAATCTATATAGATCATAACTAACATTGTATACTGGAGTGTCTAAGGTGTGAACCGTGTAGCAAGAGGCAAACACTTGGGAAAAAGGAGAGAAATACACTGATTCATGTTCAGAAACATCTACAAAGTTATTTTTTGTCTCAGTGTTTGTGTTTTTTTCCTTCTGTGTTTATTTTAGGCGCCTTTCCTAGATGTTTTCAACACAATGTTAGATGCAAACTTACCACTTACTCTTGAAGAACAAGAAGAGTGGGGCAATCCTTTATCCAGTGAAAAATATATGGAGTATATCAAAAGTTACTGCCCTTATCAGAATATAAAACTACAGGTATGCAAAAATAAATAACTTTTAGTAACTTTATTATGGTGCCCCAGTGTCGGATTAAACCCTGTGGTGGCCCCTAGGCAGTCGAAATATCGGGGTCCCACCTCGCAAATTATCTCCTAATATGTATTTAATTTTACCACCCAACAATTTTAATAAACCAATTTTATTACACAAAACAAAATATTACACGAACGTAGTTTGCACTGAATATTTGTATATACTGACAGCTGACAATAGATGAGCTTTTAAGAGACACACTGTTATGTGAATCTGATGTCTATGGCTTATGTACTTTAAGTTGTTAATGGGTACATTACGTTAATACAGTATTTTCTCTAAAGAGTCTTTAATGTAAAGTTTTCATTTCATTGAGTTGATTCATTTTCTAACTTTTGGAAACAATTTATTAAAGCTTAATTGCAATTTTCTTTCAAGATCAAATCAATATTATTTTGATGCGTTGTTGCGGGGCCCCTAAAAGGGGTTGGGCCCATAGGCCGGTGTCTACTTTGCATGTTTGGTAATCTGGCACTGTGGTGCACCTTTGTAACTAGGATATAAAATGTTCTACACAAATGTGTAGCGTTCTAATGTTCTCACTGTGACCAGTGTCATTGGTTAAATGAACAGCATTATCATTTAATCAATGTCAGGGAGCCTGGATATTTTCATCTATGCTGATTTCTTGGGGTCACTGATGCTTCATTTTTACAGCCTCTGTGATGCACATGGTAGGTTAGCATCAGTGTATTTGATCTAAAATTCAGGAAACAAGTATTCCCCGCATATGTTAAGGGTTTCTTTTCTACATATGGTATCTGCACATAGTGTGGCTATGCCCATTGTAGAGTTTCCATGTAGAACATGCTGTCTACTCGCAGCCACACACTTACATATTCAGTGTTCTTAGACCTGACATCTTTTGGCGTGGTTTCCACTGACATTTTTCTTTCTGACCTCTTATTTTGACTGTGTGCTGAACTTCGTTTTAGCTGGCTTTAGGGCTTTGCACTTTTTCACTGCTGACCAGTGCTAAAGCGCACTTGCTCTGTGTCTAACGTGTGATGCATTGGGTTTCCCCATGATTGGCATATTTGATTTATTGGTAAGTTCCTAGTAAAGTGCACTATGTTTGCCCAGGGCCTGTAAATCAAATACTACTAGTGGGCCTGCAGCACTGATTATGCCACCCATTCCAATAGCCTTTCAAAAATGTCTCACGCCTGCCACTGCAGAGCTTGTGTATGCAGTTTTAAACTGATATTTCGCCCTGGCAAGTGTACCAACTTGCCAGGCCCAAACCTTCCTTTAGGTAGGCCCTGGTTAGCCCAAGGGCAGAGTGCAGTGTATTTAAAAAGTTGGACATGTACTTTTAAGTTTAACAAACCCAGATAGTGAAAACTCTTAAATTCTTTTTTCATTGTTACAGTAACTATCTCTCCCATAGGCTAACATTGGGGTAACCTTAAAACATCTTTAAAGTGTAATTTCTAATTGGGAAACTTAGAAAAATGGAGTTTGATGTCTCTGGACTCACAATTTAAAAACACTTCCAAAAAAACTTTTGGTAACGTTGTGTTCGACGGCATGTGTAGCTGCAGATACACATGTTGTACATAGTCCGCCGTCTGGTGTTGGGTCGGAGTGTTACAAGTTGTTTTTCTTCGAAGAAGTCTTTTCGAGTCACGAGACCGAGGGACTCCTCCTCCTTTGTTCCATTGCGCATGGGCGTCGACTCCATGTTAGATTGTTTTTTTTTCCGCCATCGGGTTCGGACGTGTTCCTTTTCGCTCCGGGTTTCGGGACGGAAAGATAGTCAAAACTTCGGAAAACTACGTCGGTATTGTTTCGTTCGGTATCGGGTTAGAATAGAATCGACACCGAATCGTGAAGAGCTCCGGTAGCCCTTCGGGGTAATTTCGATCCCCCGTCGGGGCCTGGTCGGCCCGACCGCGTGTAAGATCGACACTGATGGAACGGACCCCGTTCCGATTCTGTCCTAAATGCCACAATAAATATCCATATACAGACCAACATTTGGTCTGTAACCTGTGCCTGTCGCCCGAGCACAGGGAAGAGACGTGTGAGGCCTGTCGTGCGTTTCGGTCCCGAAAAACGCTCCGTGACCGGCGAGCCAGAAGATTGCAGATGGCGGCCACGCCGACAGGACAACGAGGGTTCGAGGAACATGGAGAAGAAGAGGAAGCCTTCTCCATTCATGAATCGGACTCGGAAGAACTCGACGTCGAAGAAACCGTGAGTAAGACGTCGAAGCAAGCACCACACAAGAAAACAGACAAGGCTCAGGGGACGCCACCGCCAACAGGCCATGGCTCAACCCATAAAGTAGGTGACCGTCCATCGGCACCAAAAAAGGCCGAACCGGTGCCGAGATCGTCCGACTCCGGTCGAGACACAGGCACGCAGCAATCTCGGGACCGAGACAGTGCTGCCGAAAAAGATCGACGCCGGGACAGCGGAACCGAAGCTGCTCGATGCAGAGACAGCGGCACCGAGGATGATCGACGCGAGAAGGCTCGACTCCGAAAAAGAGGAAATTCTCCTCGGAGCCGAAAAAAGGCAAAGACACAGTTTCGGTGCCAAAACGACCGGCAACCGAACCCGACTGCCAGCTCGTATTCAGAGGAACAATCACTGTCCTCTCAAATGCGCAAACCCAGATTTGAGGAAGAGTTGCAGACAACTAACGTGGACCACACACAAAAGCGGATCTTCATGCAAAGTGGGACAGGGAGAATCAGCACCCTTCCCCCAATCAGGAGAAAAAGGAGACTCGAGTTCCAACAGGAACAAACACCACAAACAAAAGTGGTTAAAAAGGTAACCCCGCCGCCCTCTCCTCCACCTGTGACTCATATATCACCGGCACAGACTCCGTCACATTCACCGGCTCATACCACCATGAGCCAAGATGACCAAGACGCTTGGGACCTGTACGACGCCCCAGTATCAGACAATAGTCCTGAGTCTTACCCTACCAAGCCCTCACCACCTGAGGACAGCACAGCGTATGCACAGGTGGTAGCTAGGGCAGCAGAGTTCCATAACGTGTCGTTTCACGCAGAACCTGTCGAGGATGACTTCCTTTTCAACACCCTCTCTTCCACCCATAGCACCTACCAAAGCCTGCCTATGCTTCCAGGAATGCTAAGGCCCGCAAAGCAGATCTTCAAAGACCCTGTCAAGAGTAGAGCGATAACTGCAAGGGTGGAGAAGAAATATAAAGCACCGCCCACGGACCCTACTTTTATCACCTCACAGCTGCCACCAGATTCAGTCGTGGTAGGGGCAGCTCGCAAGAGAGCCAACTCGCACACATCAGGCGAGGCACCACCTCCGGATAAGGAGAGCCGCAAGTTCGACGCAGCTGGGAAAAGGGTCGCAGTACAAGCTGCAAACCAGTGGCGCATCGCCAACTCTCAGGCGCTCCTAGCGCGATATGATAGAGCCCATTGGAACGAGATGCAGCATCTTATCGAGCATCTACCCAAGGAATTTCAAAAACGGGCAAAACAAGTAATGGAGGAGGGACAAAACATCTCCAATAACCAAATACGCTCCTCTATGGACGCAGCGGACACAGCTGTAAGAACAATAAATACCGCAGTAACCATTGCGCATGCATGGTTGCGCACATCTGGCTTTAAACCGGAAATACAGCAAGCGGTGCTCAATATGCCGTTCAATGAACAACAATTGTTTGGTCCCGAAGTCGACACTGCAATTGAGAAATTGAAAAAGGACACTGACACAGCCAAAGCCATGGGCGCACTCTATTCCCCGCAGGGCAGAGGCACTTTCGGCACCTTCCGCAAAACAACCTTCAAAGGGGGGTTTCGGGGTCAAGCCACACAAGCCGGTACCTCACAAACAACACCATCTACATACCAGGGACAGTACCAAAGGGGAGGCTTTCGGGGCCAGTACAGAGGAGGACAATTCCCTAGAAACCGGGGAAAATTTCAAAGTCCAAAAACCCCTCCAACCAAACAGTGACTCACAAGTCACTCAACCCCTTCACACAACACCAGTGGGGGGAAGACTAAGTCAATTTTACAAATCTTGGGAGGAGATAACAACAGACATGGTTATTGCATAGAATTTCTCCAACTCCCTCCAGATGTCCCACCAAAAACACAGAATATGTCCAAACAACATCTAGACCTTCTAGAACTGGAAGTTCAGGCATTACTGCAAAAGGACGCAATAGAATTGGTACCATGTACACAAAAAAACACGGGAGTTTACTCACTGTACTTTCTAATACCAAAAAAGGACAAAACACTGAGACCAATCCTAGATCTCAGAACACTAAACACCTACATCAAATCAGACCACTTTCACATGGTCACGCTACAAGACGTGTTACCACTGCTAAAGCAACAAGATTACATGACAACCTTAGATCTAAAGGACGCGTATTTCCACATACCGATACATCCCTCGCACAGGAAATACCTAAGGTTCGTATTCAAAGGAATACATTACCAATTCAAAGTGTTGCCGTTCGGTATAACAACCGCACCAAGAGTATTTACAAAATGCCTGGCAGTAGTAGCTGCACACATCAGAAGGCAGCAAATACACGTATTCCCGTACCTAGACGATTGGCTAATCAAGACCAACTCCCTAACAAAGTGTTCACACCACACGGATTATGTCATACAAACCCTCTACTAACTCGGTTTCTCCATCAACTATACAAAATCTCACATTCTGCCGTGCAAAACACAGCAATACTTAGGAGCAACAATCAACACAACAAAGGGAATAGCCACTCCAAGTCCACAAAGGGTTCAAAATGTTCACAAGGTTATACAAGCCATGTATCCAACACAAAAGATACAGGCAAAGATGGTATTAAAACTCCTAGGCATGATGTCCTCATGCATAGCCATTGTCCCAAACGCAAGACTGCACATGAGGCCCTTACAACAGTGCCTAGCATCACACTGGTCACATGCACAGGGTCACCTTCTAGATCTGGTGTTGATCGACCGCCAAACATACATCTCGCTTCTTTGGTGGAACAGTACAAATTTAAACAAGGGGCGGCCTTTCCAAGACC
This sequence comes from Pleurodeles waltl, assembly GCF_031143425.1. Taxonomy (NCBI): domain Eukaryota; kingdom Metazoa; phylum Chordata; class Amphibia; order Caudata; family Salamandridae; genus Pleurodeles; species Pleurodeles waltl. The sequence continues at coordinate 267,103,114 of NC_090444.1, read as the reverse complement.
CAGTGCCACAATACGTGATAACAACAGATGCTTCCATGACAGGGTGGGGAGCACACCTCAGTCAACACACCATCCAAGGACAATGGGACGTACATCAAACAAAGCTGCATATAAATCACCTCGAATTGTTAGCAGTATTCCTAGCGTTGAAAGCATTTCAACCCATCATAACCCACAAATACATTCTTGTCAAAACAGACAACATGACAACAATGTATTATCTAAACAAACAAGGGGGAACACACTCGACACAGCTGTGCCTCCTGGCACAAAAGATATGGCAATGGGCAATTCACAACCACATTCGCCTAATAGCACAATTTATTCAGGGATCCAAAATCAACTAGCAGACAATCTCTCTCGAGATCACCAACAGGTCCACGAATGGGAGATTCACCCCCAAATTCTACACACTTACTTCAAGATTTGGGGAACACCTCAAATAGACCTATTTGCAACAAAAGAGAACGCAAAATGCCAAAACTTCGCATCCAGGTACCCACACAGGCAGTCTCAAGGCAATGCTCTATGGATGAACTGGTCAGGGATATTTGCGTACGCTTTTCCCCCTCTCCCTCTCCTTCCATATCTAGTAAACAAATTGAGTCAAAACAAACTCAAACTCATACTAGTAGCACCAACATGGGCAAGACAACCTTGGTACACAACACTACTAGACCTGTCAGTAGTACCCCATGTCAAGTTACCCAACAGGCCAGATCTGTTAACTCAACACAAACAACAGATCAGGCATCCAAACCCAGCATCGCTGAATCTAGCAATCTGGCTCCTGAAATCCTAGAATTCGGACATTTAAACCTCACACAAGAATGTATGGAAGTCATAAAACAAGCTAGAAGACCATCCACTAGACACTGCTACGCAAGCAAATAGAAAAGATTTGTTTGCTACTGCCATAATTAGCAAGTTCAACCATTACATGCATCTCCAAAGGATGTAGTGGGATACTTACTACATTTACAGAAATCAAATCTAGCCTTCTCTTCCATAAAAATACACCTCGCAACAATATCTGCATACCTGCAGATTACCCATTCAACTTCACTATTTAGGATACCTGTCATTAAGGCGTTTATGGAAGGCCTAAAAAGAATTATACCACCAAGAACACCACCTGTTCCTTCATGGAACCTCAACATCGTCTTAACAAGACTCATGGGCCCACCTTTTGAACCCATGCACTCTTGCAAAATGCAATTCTTAACGTGGAAGGTTGCATTTCTCATTGCCATCACATCTCTAAGAAGAGTAAGTGAAATTCAGGCGTTTACTATACAAGAACCTTTTATTCAAATACACAAAAATAAGGTAGTCCTAAGAACCAATCCTAAATTTTTACCAAAAGTTATTTCACCGTTCCACTTAAATCAAACGGTAGAACTACCAGTGTTCTTCCCACAGCCAGACTCAGTAGCTGAAAGGGCACTACATACATTAGACATCAGAAGAGCATTAATGTACTACATTGACAGAACAAAAGAAATTAGGAAAACAAAACAACTGTTTATTGCATTTCAAAAACCTCATACAGGAAACCCAATATCAAAACAAGGTATAGCCAGATGGATAGTTAAGTGCATCCAAACCTGCTACCTCAAAGCAAAGAGAGAGCTGCCCATTACACCAAGGGCACATTCAACCAGAAAGAAAGGCGCTACCATGGCCTTCCTAGGAAACATTCCAATGAACGAGATATGTAAGGCAGCCACATGGTCTACGCCTCACACATTTACTAAGCACTACTGTGTAGACGTGCTATCCGCACAACAAGCCACAGTAGGTCAAGCCGTACTAAGAACTTTATTTCAGACTACTTCCACTCCTACATGCTGAGCCACCGCTTTTGGGGAGATAACTGCTTACTAGTCTATGCACAACATGTGTATCTGCAGCTACACATGCCATCGAACTGAAAATGTCACTTTCCCAGTGTACATCTGTTCGTGGCATTAGTCGCTGCAGATTCACATGTGCCCACCCGCCTCCCCGGGAGCCTGTAGCCGTTTGGAAATTATCTTCAACATTTGTAAATATATTACTTAAACCTTATTTGGTACATACTTATTCAATCCATTGCATGGGCACTATTACTAACATACACAACTCCTACCTCACCCTCTGCGGGGAAAACAATCTAACATGGAGTCGACGCCCATGCGCAATGGAACAAAGGAGGAGGAGTCCCTCGGTCTCGTGACTCGAAAAGACTTCTTCGAAGAAAAACAACTTGTAACACTCCGACCCAACACCAGACGGCGGACTATGCACAACATGTGAATCTGCAGCGACTAATGCCACGAACAGATGTACACTGGGTAAGTGACATTTTCATTTTTAAATTGCAGGTCTGAAATTGCCACTTTTAGAAAGTTGGCATTTTATTACTATAACCATTCAGTGCCTTACCTTGTCTCTGAATACACATCTGGGCTTAGGTGACAATTACACTTGTGCATTCTCTCTAGAAGCCACAACACAGGAAGGGCTGGGGATGACAGTGGATACATCTGCATTTATCTGCATACTGAATACCTTCCTGTGCAGGGAGAGGTAGTTCACAGTTACACCTGAACAGGTTGTGTTCTGCCCTCACACAAAGAGCTCATTTACCCCCTGCTGGTAGCCTGGAGCCAGAGCTTGGTTGAAAGGGATCCTTGTGCACTTAAGAGTTTTCCTTTGAAGTCACTCCTACACCAAAGGCCTTTTTGGTATAAGTACTGGACCTCTGACACTATCTACTCGGAACCCTTCTGGACTGAGGACATTCTTCCAGGAAGGACTGCTGTGCTGCCAGGTGGGACTGGCACTTTGCTCTGTGCTTTGCTCTGTTGGCTTGCTGCTTCTTGCTTGCGAGTGAAAGGACTGCACTTGACTCTCTACATCCTGCAATCTAAAGTTTATCCAAGGGCCTGACTGAGCTTGCCTCCTGATTCTGAAGTCTAGGGACATCAAAGACTTCACCTGCATCTTGCTACCAGAACTTGGACTCCTCTGCTGTGAATCCTGCTCTGCCAGGTGATGCCAAATTCAGTCCTGGGCCCTTGGAGGTGAGTGTGATGCCGCAACTCAAGAAACCGATGCATCAACACCAGCCTGTCATTTTGAACCGACACAACAATCCTAGCGCGCTGGTCGGAACCTATGCATCCCGCTGCAGAAACAATGCCTCACAGCCTCCAGCACCAAAGCTACAGACACCACTCATCGAGTGGGTGATGCAACAATCCCGACTTTCAACGCAGCCCCAACGCATCGCAACTGGTGCATATCTGTTCGGGACATCCACGCATCAACAACATTCCCCGATCAGAAACCGACACATCGTCTGCAATAGCGATGCATCCTCTCCTTTAGATCAACGCATACTGTCAGTGGGTCAGCGTGACTCCTGTACCCGGCCCACGCTCCATCGCAGTCAAACTGAACTTATGGATTTGCCCAGGTCTAGCGCGACCAGGTAGCTGCGGTTGGAGATATTGACTTCTAAGCACTGTATTTTGATTTAATCTATTATCAGTTGAATAATGGGACCTTATTAAAACACATAAGTGAACTTTTGGACATTAAGGCCCTCATTCTGACCTTGGCGGTCTTTTCGCAAGACCGCCGAGTTACCGCCGCGGTGAAGACCGCCGACCGCGGCGGTGTGCCGCTGTGCGCATTCTGACCGCTGGGAGCGTTCCGCCGGAAAACCGCCAGCAGCCACACTGGCGGTCGGCGGGAAAGTGGAGACTGGTCAACCTCCACCGCCACGCCAGCAGAACACCGCCCACAGAATTACGACCCACATTTCTGTGTGGCGGTCTTCTGTTGGCGGTCTTCTGTTGGCGGTCACGTCCCTATGGCTCCCGTCGCCTCCCGGAGGACCAACGCACAAGGTAAGTTGATCGTCCGTGAGGGGAGGGGGTGGGGGGGGTGTTGTGTGATGTGGGCGTGCATGGGGGTGTGCGTGTGAGTGTGTAGAGGGGGTGTGTGAGTGCGTGTATGCGGGCGGGGGGTGCTGCTGTGTCTATGGGTAATGTGTGCTGTTCGGCAGGTGCGCATGTCGGCATGTATGTGTGCGGGTATGTGTCCCCGTTGTGTATGTGTGTGTAGGGGGTGTGTATATGTGCATGTTGGGGGTGTGTGCATGTCGGGGTACATGTATGTGCATGTCGGGGTGGGGGTGGGGAGGGGGTTCGTACCACCTCTGGGGGGTGGCAGGGGGGTGGAGGGTGTGGGGGGAGGACTCGGGTGGGTAGTGGGGGGTGGGGGAGACCCCTATCAGTGCCAGGGAAGGAATTCCCTGGCCCCGATAGTGCTTACCGCCATGGTTCGCACGGCGGTTCCCGCCCGCAAGAAACCGCGGCGGTAGGCAGGGTCATAATACCCTTGGCGGTCTTGGGACGACCGCCGGGCCGGAGTGCGCAAACTCCAGCCCCGCGGTCATGACCGCCGTGGCGGTCGGAGTGGAGAAGTAGCGGTCGGTCGCGGCGGGGACCGCCGCGGTCAGAATGCCATTTTTAATACCGCCGGTCTGTTCGCGGTCCGACCGCCGTCTCTCCGCCGACCGCCAGGGTCAGAATGAGGGCCTAAGGGTGTTATTCCAACTTTGGAGGAAGTGGTAATCTGTCCCAAAAGTGACGGTAAAGTGACGGATATACCACCAGCCGTATTACGATATCCTATGGAACTCGTAATACGGCTGGTGGTAAATCCGTCACATTTGGGACGGATTACCACCTCCTCCAAAGTTGGAATAACCCCCTAAGTTTCATCCACTTTTTTAGCGTATTGTCAATATAGATGTTTTGTTAGCTAATTTAAGACAATTAATTAAAGCTGATGGCAATAACTTACATACAGATGTCACCATTTGTAATCCTGCTGTTCCGATCACCTCTCAGCCATCAGCATCTTTGGCTTTGAGACATTCTGTGACTTTGGCACCCCAAATCACAAGGCAACATGCCCATTTACTTAAAAATCCAAACTGTAAGGCCCAAAGAAGGGACCCTAGCCCCTTTGTTTTGCACACAAATCCTACAGATGATATGAGTAGTTCTCAGTCACCTCCTCAAGGGAATAGACCTTTAACCCCTATAACCGACAAGGGTTTCCAAAGGCAGAAAACCTCTAAGGATTTAGGCTCTTTACCTATCATTGACCTTCCTCTAGCATCATGCCCATATGTTATAATAATATTGGCAAATGTACCCCGGCAGTCCCCAGGCTTGCATGAATCATTGGTATCCTTAAGAAATAAGGTTGTGTTTTGGTAAACACACACAATAAATTGTAATTGGGACCTTGCTGGCGAGATTCTTTTAAGATCATCAGACAAGGATGCAACTACATTTGAGCACAAAACCCATTTCCCGGATTGTGCCACTGCAATTCTGAATGAGTCAGTTCCAAATGGGACTAGCCGGGATATGTTTCTTTTATCTTGGAATATTATGGGAACTAGAAATAAATTGCATAACGAGGATTGATTGGCTTTCATAAAGAATTATGATGTGATTTGCCTTCAGGAAACATGGGCTTTGAAAATATAGATATTAGTAGTTTCAAGTCCTATTGTATAAGTGCAATTCCATCTACAGCTGGTAGCAGTTTTTGTGTTAAATTCCATAAACAGCTTGGAAATCAAGCCATTAGACTCGAGGCCCCATTATCAGATTTTAAGCTTTCATTTGCCCAGTCAGCTCAAGATTATTTTAGTTAATTTTTTTTTTTTTTTAAATAAATGTTCATAAAAAAATTTTTTTTGGGTGCAACTCGCCTGCATTTTTGAAGAGCTGGGGGAGCTGATCGTGCTGTATGCTGATAGTAAAGATAATCTCAGCTCAATAATTTGGGTGGGTGATTTTAATATCCGTAAATGTCCCTATGAGGGGGATCGCATTTTTGCGATTTTACCAATTTTCAGGAGTGCAGGACACTTTTTACGTACCCCTTATGGCGAAGTCCTGAAGGTGATCTTATCTTGTGATTTATTTTTTGTGTCAGATATTCAGGGGAGGGGAAATCAGGCTCAGGGTCCACCTACTTTCTTTAGATGAGACAAGGGCTCTACAATAGATTTTGTCCTAATATGAAGATATCTGGTTCAGAATGCCCTAGATTATAAGGTTCTGGTGTTCCCATTTAGTGACCACAATCCTGTCACAGTAAACGTTTTCTTTTGTAATAGGGATTGTCCACCCACAAAAATAATGGTACCAGTTACTTACTCTGTGAATAAGGGGATCCGCCTCTGATGGTGCTCCATAGATCCAGAGAAAGTTCCTTGAAAATGTGATTACTAATAGTGCCAGTGAGATTTGGTCTTTCCGAATCAGACGACCCAATAAGCAATCTGGGCAATTTTGGAGGCTCTGCAATGCAATAGCAGGTGGCCTAACTTCAAATAAACCATTGAGAGATCTATGGGCCATCACTGGTTCTCTAGCGAATGTACAGTAGCACTCCAAGAACTTAAACTATCTACTAATACTGTACTGCCAAATATTAACCATATTAGGTTTGCAAGGTCTAAATATAAAGTAGTCCTTAATCAGAGTAAGAAGGAAGTTAATAAAAAAAAAGCATGAACTGATTTGCACCATGCTGCGTTAAAAGACTGTAGAATATTTTGGAGTGTAGTAAATCACCCCCTTTTTGCGGATGGCCCATCGAGTGAGATCTCGTGCCACTGAACAGGAGTGGGTTTCCCATTATTCTTCAGTTTTTAACTCAGAAAATAAGGAGGAAGGTGATGGCTTTGAGAGTGGGAACGTTTTTGATAAAGGATGGGTTACTGATTTTGTAGATTTAGCTTCCGTAACAAATGCAATTATGTGTGCCACAAATGATGGGGTCCCTGATGATCTGTACAAATCTAATTTAGAGTTCTGGGCTTCTCTGGTGACAAATGTATTACAAACTGCAGTGATGGGTGGCCTGGTCACCTCTTGGAGAGACTCTATAATAGATCCCATTTATAAAAAAAAAAAGGCAGCTGGAATCTGCCTGTTATCACACAATATCCTTAATTGACTCATCAGTGAAAATCTTAGGCCCAATCATATTGGGAAAATCAATATATTGGGCAGAGGAGACCTCTTTCTTTAGCCTGGTGTAGTATAGCATCCGTCCTGGATTAGGGACTTTAGAACAGGCCTTGAATCTCCAATGCATTACTGGAAAATATGTGAAGGCCAGAAAAGGTGTTTTGCACTTGCCATTTATTGACCTTCCCTCTGTCTTCGATACAGTAGATAGGGAGCTCTTGTGGGACATGATGAAGCATGCCGGAATTGAAGCCCCTTTATTAGATCTTGCAACTCCATCAAGATTTGACCACCAGAGTTCGCTATTGAACAGCTTGGGATTTGGACAGGCCCAATCAAAGTTGTTAGTGATGTCAGGCAAGGCTGTATTCTAACCCCTTTCCTTTTCTTAATTTACATAAACTCCCTTGATGTATCACTGAGTAAGTGTACTGAAGACGTCCCAAAAATTGGAAACCAACCAGCACCTGTTTTGCTGTATGCAGATGATGCAGTTCTTTTGGCACGTACAGCAAATGGGCTTCAAAGGCTTTTAGATGGTTTTAATGATTTTACTCATAATCTTAAATTAAAGGTATATCACCAAAAATCTTTTATAATGTCATGCAGCCCAACATTTTTTAAATCAAAAACATTTTATATAGGAGGACGGTTAATGGAGAAAACATCTAATTTTAATTATGTAGGCATTCTATTTAATGCAAGGGGAAATTGGGATAGACATCTGACTCACAGGGCACAAAAAATGGGGGTGATGGGTGAGGCCATTTTTAGATTCGCGAAACGCCTAGGGCAAAAGCCAGTGAGAGACCTGCTTCAGCACTACAATAGGAAATATTTAGCTGTTGGCACCTACTGTGCAGGTGTCTGGGGTTATGCTGCTCCTAAAAAAATGCAGACTGCTGAAAATAGTTTCCTATGTAGACTTGTAGCATTCCCTAGATCCACAGCGAGTTTTGTTGTTCATATGGAGTTAGGTATGGATTATATTGAAGATCATATTAAACTGAAATCCTTACTCCTATGGCTAAAAATATGAAAAAGCCCACAAGCTACATTTTCTAGGAAAGTGCTGTCTGACTGCTTACGTCAAGAAAACATGGAGCTAATTCCCTGGTAGACTTACATAAAAAACACTTTTTACAGCCTACGCTGTGGACATGTTTTTGACAACCCGGGAAGTATTCCTGGTAATTTTAAAGTTGAACTGAAGGTGCTTTTTGGAGCAGCCAGAGAGGAAACCAGACCTAGTACACCATTTAGTGGCTGTCCAAAATGTGACTCCTGGCATGCTTCTCTGCCACCTTTGCACATTGTATACTTTTCCTGCACAGCGTTTTTTTACGCCACTTATTATTGAACAAACATTTCATATCTTATATCGAAGGTTTACTATATTTACAGAGTTTGATGTCAGCGAATGTATGTGCATCTGTCCTTAGTTACATAATTGCTGCACTTGCTATAAGGCGAAAGTATGCATTTTAACTGTTTTTGTATTTATTTAGCAGTTTTTGAGGCCTCCTCTTTTTGGTGAAATTATCTTTGCTGCTATGTTTTTGTATATTTTTTAGGGATTTTAGGGGGCTGGATAGATGATTTGATGAGAAGGGGTGAAATTGTATTAATTGCTAATGGTTTTGCCTTTTAATGTGTTTTATACTTATGTGTACTTTTATATCCACATATTGGCCGAATAAAGTTTATTGACTGACTGATTTAGTCTTTAAAAATTCATAACTTGACTTGTGTATGTTGGGCTTTTGTTGGTTTGGTCTTGTTTGCCTCAGACAAGTATTGACTATTTTTCTAAACTGGTATGGCATCCTTTTGTGGTGTTTTCACCGTGTTACTGTGAGTGTGCACAAATACTTTACACATTGCTTCTTTAATTTAGCCTGGCTGCTATGTACCAAGCTACCAGAGAGTGAGCAAAAATAAACTTTTAGTGTGTATCTTACTTGCCCTGATGAGGATTGCAGTCCCTACTTGGACAGGGTGCAGACCTCTACCAACTAGAGACCCAATTTGTATTTTAACACATGTCCTTGGTTCATAAATTAATATTTGACAGAAAGTATTGTTAATGACATTTTCTCAGGAAGAGTGTAATAATTTTAGCTGGAGGTGCAGTTTGTCGGATGATAACTCCAGTAGACATTCATGGCTGACATATACTAGCTGTAATACTCGCGCCTGGTTTGAGTGGAGCAAGTGCTGTAATCTCCATGGCAGACGCTAGAGCTCTATGAATTAAAATGTATGCACATTTTTTGCCATTTAGGACAAACAAGCTTCCAAAAATGGCTTGCTCTTTTTATATGATGTAGATTGACAAATATTTCCCACTTCTGTTTGTCTTCACTTCCTGCTACTTGTATGTCCACTCTCTGTCCCCCCACCCACAAACTGCTGTTTGACTGCCACTGCAAAAAATTATTAAAAGTAAATCTCTCTTCTCCATCCTCTGCCCCATCTCCCAAATTATTCATTTGTAAAACAACAACAAAAACTTAAATGGCGAGTTTTCAATTGATTCTCTTTATACCTCTCTCCTCATAACCTAATCACCTGATTGCAGTCAGACTTCCAAAAGTTCAACTCCACTAACCGCAACCATCTTTGCTTCATTCTAACCTTTCTTTTTTATACTTTACACATTTCATCAACTCATCAGCCTAGTAACCGGGAACACCCTGGGCATCACATAGAAGACTTGCTCTCTTCCTACCTCCTAATCCACTCCTATTCCATCTCATGATTGTTCCAACTCTCACCAATGACTCTCTTAAAAGTTAGTGCTCCACAAGACTGAGACTTAGGCCTCCACCTTCTCGCACTTCAGAATATCGCTGCTGGTGACTTTGTCTCCTCCTTTGGGTTTTTTATCTTTGCTTACTGATATACAAGTTATCTTTGCATTTCTCTCATTCCATCTAACCACAGACATACAGCGTTTGATTGTCTCAATCATCTGACACTAAATAGGTGTGTGCTTAACTTTTCCCAAACCAGGGTTAACTACTTTCCTTCCAGTTTTGCCCTATCAATTTCTCTCTTTTTTGTTGTGTGCATCTGTTTATCATCTTCTTTTCTGTTCCATGGAAAATGTATTTCCTTATAGTACGTTTGTGTTTTTCTAGTGTTAAGAAGAGATATAGTTGTTCACTTGTGGTGTTTTGGTTATGCTCAGCACAGGGTAGAGGTGTCCTGTGAGATGACCATTTACTCATATTTATAATAGTATTGTCATGTGAGTCCTAGGATGTGCATTTTATTTGGAATAAATCTGCTTCTAATGTTTGCAGTTGCGTGTAAATTGTGAGCTAGTGTTTGATATGTTCTTTTTGAAGGGTCTTTCCCAGAGTTTTTGCCTCCTGTTCTTAAATCTCATTTTTGATGGTATTAGGACTTTGCACACCTTTTCCCTGGTGACCAGTGGTGAAGTGCTTGTGCTTGCCAACTAAAACATGATACAATTTGCATATACCTGATTGCGACATGTAATGTACACAGGGTCTGTAAATTAATTTCTACTTGTTACCTGCAGCATTCATTGTGCCACCCACTAACGTAGCCTTTTGAAACATGTATCAGGTCTGCCCCTGCAGTCTGTTGTGCAGTTTTATACTGCCACTTCGACCAGGCAAAACAGTTCTTTTGCTAGGCCTAAACCTTCCTTTTTAATACGTATTAGTCACCCCTTAGGTAGTTCTGAAAGGCTCATAGAGCAGGGTGCATGGTATTTAACAATTAGGGCAAGAGGTGAAAAACGTCTTAAGTTGTTTTTCACTGCTGTAAGGCATATCTCTCCCAGTGGTTAACACTGGATTATCTTATTACATTTAATAAGTGCTAACTTTGGACTAGGAGCAACACTTGAATTTTAAGGCACAATTCTGAAAATGGCACTTTTAGAAAGTTGCCCTTTTCTTGTCCTAACCATTTGTGCCTTCTGCAATTGTCCTAGATCATATGACTGTGACTGACTCTGCTGTTGGGGTTTGTGTATTCCTACCAGACAGTGAAGCAAAGGGGACTAGGTGTTGGCCGGATGTGCCATCCTGCCAGTATAGCTGAGAGCAGAGCTATGCCCTGTCCCACTTACACTTCAGCACCAAGTAACTTGACACCAGTCTTTTGTCACCATAGACAGTTTGGAGCATTGGAAAGGAAAGAACTTTCCAGAAACAAATGTGGGGGTAGGAAAGGATGTTCTCCACACTCAAAGGCTGCCACCAGGTGTAAATATTAAACCCCCTGAGCCACTCTCCAGAACACTTCTGGACCTGTGGAAGTTACAGAAGAACTGCCCTACTGCCAGAGGACTGCCCTGCTGCTTGAAGGACTGCCTTGCTGTCTGAGAAGCAAGATTGGACCTGTTTTCCTTAATCTCAGGCTAATCAGATTGACTCCAAGGGGCAGTTGGCTGACATCCTGTGTGAGCTACAGGGACACACCAAGCTTAACAGGCCTCTGTACAACTGCTCACCTGACTTGTTGCAACTGGACCTGCCTGAGCTCTGCTGGAGTGAGTCCCTGATCTCCAAGAGGTGCCTCCCCAGTTCCTGGACCCCTGTCTGACATCAGTGTGTACTCCTCCTAAAGAAAAGGTGAAGATCCTGAAATTTGGGCTCATGACAACAGATGGGCCCATTCGCTCCAAGACTCTGCCACCTGTGACGACTGCCAACAAGAGGTTCCAGTGAGACCTGGTCTTTGCATTGACAATGACAATGCACGACTGACAACGCAAGACTTGCACTTAGCGCTACAGCAGTGGCAGCTCGCATCAACCACCAATGCGAAACTACAGTAAAGATTGTCTTCAGCGCTTAACCAGTTCTTCACACTACAGTGACAACCGTCCACCATGCTCAGCCTTCTCCTCGCAGCTTCCTTCAAGGCGAACAGAACGTTTTGTGTCAGACTAATAAGGTAACTTTTCAGCTATACTAACCTGGTTGCTGTATCCGACTTGCACTGCATTTCATTCGGCCTGAACTTGTGACTTCCCCCCAGTCTAGCATGACCAGATAACCGCAAGTGGCGCTTTGTGATTTTAGACGCTATTTCTATTACAGATTTTAACATTGCTTATCTCTGATTCTACAGACTGGATTTTTTTCCTTCTGGTATCATTTTATTTATTCAATTTTACTTCTTTTTTTCTAAATTGTTTTGTGACTTCTTTTCTTGTGTTGTGTTGTTACTCTATTACTGTTTCTGTACTGCATAAATACTTTACACATTGCTACTAAGTTAAGCTTCACTGTTGTGCCAAACTACCAGAGAGTTAAGCTCTGTGTTAACTTAATGACCTTTGTGGTTTACCCTGACAGACATTGTTATTGTTGCCGCCTCCCCTCAATTAATAACCCATTTTTTTACATTGGTGTTCAGGGGTGGGATCCAGTACTTGTGTTTGTGCAGTGTCTCCTAGTGATTTGTTTAAAACCAAAAATCCCTGAAAATAATCTGACAGAAAATGTAATTTTTTAAGTTTATCCTTAGTTTCTGATTTGGTCATTTTCACCTTTTTCCAAAGAGGACTGAATGTGGAGAAGAAGGCCACCAAAGTGGACTTCCAAATAACCCTCAGAGGCTTTCCGTAAGATGCAGGCTATCACAGAGGTGCAAGAGGAGGATACCCCTTGGAGGATGAGGAGGAGGAACATCGTCTGGACATAAGCCCTGAGCCACAGACCCTCTGGAGGAGGACAACTGGGCCCACAGGAGTGAGGTCTCCTGCCAGGGTAGGGAGCAGTGTGTCCTCCTGCAACCTGTCCCCTGAGTAACTGGTAGACAAGAGGGCTGAGAGGGAGCACAAGCTACAGCTGGCCAAACTCAAAATGGAGGAGGAGATGAGCCAGAAGAAGCCTGACCTCAAAACCAAACAGCACATGCTGTCCAGCAGTAATGGTGGCAGGGATAATCCAGTGCTGACTGGAGACAGGAGGGTCCATACCTGCAAGGATCTGGTGCCTACCTTTGAGGGGAAGGGCATATACCAGTATCTTGAGGCATATGAAGTAGCTCTAGAGATGCACAGGGTCCCTGAAGAGGATTGGGGCTCCAGCCTCTGGAGGCATGTACCTAATGAGGGGAGGGATTTGCTACTAGCCCTAGGAAAGGATGATATGTGAAGTACCCACTCCTGAAGGAAGCCCTTGTCGGTAGATATGGTATTACCCATGGAAAGTACTGATTAAAGTTTAGGAACAGCGACGCAGTCCTGGGTAGATTGTATGGACTTCTTCTGTAAGGCACTGGATGGTTCGGTGAAGGGAAGTCATATGAGTAGTTATCAAGAGCTGTATAATCTGATTTTGATTGAGCACATTCACAGTAACTGTTTTTCAGAGCTGTGCCAACACCAGATAGTTAGCAAGCTCACTGACCCCATAAAGCTTGCAAACAAAGCAGACCTCTGGCTTAGCACCAGGGTCCACAAGAAGGTGCATGGTAGTGACTCAAAGAAGGGGTTTTCAGGTTCCTCCTAGCGACCAGCATGAGCAGGGTGTCCAAGGTGGTACAGACAAGTTTCAGAATAAAGGGTAGAGGGAAGGGTTCCCATGCCCCTTCTGAGAAACAAGGGGGAGGTTTTGGCACCCCATTTCCAACCTATGTGCTTTGATTGTTCTCTGTTAGGACACAAGCAGGTGGACTCTGTCTGTCCCGAGAAAACCACCTACTGGTGACAAGTATAATAGAGTGGCCAATGTAGCATAAGAGGGAATAGGTCCCCTGGAGCAAAGGATAGATAGTTCCCTGGTCTCCTTTAGTTGGGAGCTAGACTCAGAGGGTTGGCTTGTAATCCCTGAGGGTGGGAGTTGTCTCTTCCTTCAGATCACAGTAAATGGGATCCCTGTTGCTGCTCTGAGTAATACCAGTGGCAGGAAGACCATGGTAGTAGAAAGCTTGGTTTCCCCAGATCGTCACACTGGATAGGTGTTTAGGGTGACCTAGTTCTAAGGGCTGGACTTTGTCAGCCCTATGGTGCTGGTGTCCCTGGAATGGGTTATGCTAGTGGCCCAGAGGAGGGTCATAGTTAGTCCCCAGATGCCCATTGACTTCATTCGGGGAAATGGGTTACCATTAGTGTGAGAAGAGCTGGGTGGGGTGGCTGCAAGCTCATTGGCCGTATTAGTCCAAAAAGGAGCATATGGAGGCTAAGGTTGGGGGGCAAGAGGAGGAGACAGTCCACAGTGGATGGGAGGACCAGTTGTCCAGGGGTTGCCAGCCCTGAGAATAGAGAACAGCAAAAATGACCCTGATGAGACCACTTCTGACCTGGAGGTGCTCCCTGCACTTTCTCAGAGACTGAGGGCTGTTACGGGAAATGTAGAAAATGCGCATGAAGATATAACGCAACAATAGACATTGACAGAAAGCGCTACATAGGCGTATGAAATAAAAACACACTACAGGCCCAAATACAATGCTGACCGGGATAAGGTGAACAGTTCACTTGAAGACATACTGAAATCAATAACTTCAATGAATTGCAGTTAAAAGCTAACTCATGTTTAGCAAACATGAAAGTATTTATAATAAGCACACAGGCTCACTGGCACATACTTTGTGTTTCCATATAGATTGTAAACCTGATTCGACAATGAAGGCAGAAATACTAATCAGCTCTGACTACACAGCGGTAATGATAAGGCACAAATGTTATTAAAATTGTATTTGCTGCACACATATATGTATTCAAGAGTGAAGAATGGTTAGTTTGTCCAGCATTGTTAAAACCACAAGTGAAAAATATGTAGAAGAATAGTTTGGAGTTTAGAGGTTTTGGGGTCACGAGTGTTCAAATGTTTTTCTGTTTGGTTGACTTGGCCAAGATGGTGGAAGAGACGTACCCTCCTTGAGTGAGTTCCGTGTAGGCCTCTAGGTAATCTTGCATAATCCTATTGTCATCCCAGAAATCTACCCTAGAAAACAGGCCAAATTGCTTTCAGACAAGCCCTACTGCCGCTGACACAATTTTAAGCATGATACACCTAAGAATGGAGCCTACTTGCTATGGAGGCGAGGCCTGGATGAGGTGGCAGGAGGCCACCAAGCAGGCCTTGCACAATTGAAAATCTGAGACTTGGGCCCCCAGATGCCCAGTGAGAGGAGCTTATTTGCCCCCTCCATCCTCACTTACACTCTCCCCCTCCCTGAAAGCAGATCCGCCTGCCCTTGGAGGGGGAAGAGACGAGATGCCTGGAGCCACGTCCAGGCAGCCCTTGGCCCATGTTGAGCTCTCGGAGATCAGGAGGGGCTCCCCCGGGACTGCATATGAAGGCACCCACACTGTGGAGGAGAGATTGCGGCCCAGACTGGACAATGACCACGAGCCCTCAGCAGGAGTGCCTGAGTCACTCTGGCATGGATGCGGCATAGGTCTGAAGAAAGGACCTGGCAATCTGAACAGACAGAGCCGAGTGAAAAGACTGGAAGTGGCTGTGAGTGCCCGGCGAGCAACTGAGAATCAGGCGGGGGCACTTGTCATTCCCCCTCTTCCCTTGAGAGATGACCTGCCCTCTGATCTGAGGAGGGGAGAGGGTGAAAGCGGTCGGGCCCCATGGCAGGGGGCTCAATGAAGGGCGTGGGACTTGGGAATGCCTAGGGCTGGAAGGCAGTCGAGCTCACAGCGCATGGACAGAGCTGCCATCTAGATCTAGCCTGCTGCATGGACCACCTTATGCGGCACCGAGAGGGGCCAGCAGGATACAAAGCAGCCCCCCTCCTCCCCACTAAGAGGCATAAGCTGGCCTATGCGTAAGGGGAGCACCAGACCGGGAGCGCAAAATACATGAGACACCCTGAGGGATCCACAGAAAGGACAAGTGATGCCACAACTGTCCAGGATGGACAGGGAAGCCAGAGGGAGGAGACTTGCATCCCCAGAGAGACTCAGAGGCACACGGACAGCCCACGTAACTGTGACATCGGGGTAAAGACGCATAGCGGAGGGAGGAGACACTGACCACTTCCCCGTGGCTAGAGTTGTGTCGAGGCAAAGCTTCTCCCCTCCCCCTTTTGCATTATGCAGGCTAAGCCAAACAGTGCGTCCACTGACCTGACACCCTTTTAGAACAAATAGATGAACACTTCATGGAACGTCAGAAATGAGGTGTAGAAACCCATAGAAATGTGTGGAGAAGCAAAACTGAACTCCCCCCACTGATCGATCTGGTGAGCTGCAAGCAGCGTCTGGCGAGAAACTAAGGGGGACAAGAAGAGGGGAGTTGAAGATCAACTGACTGAGGGGAGACCTTCTCATCAGTAAGAAAAACCCACTGTGCGGGTATCGGTGGAGGAAAAGGTTTGTGATAATGACCCAAAACCCCCTTGACAGAGCAAAATGGACAGATGTACAAAAGCCATCCCTCCCCCTCCAGATACTGACCCATTGGCTCTACCCGACAATGCTGCCCTCCTGATGGCCATACAAGCCTTCCACAAAGCCCTGGATGGGAAGATGGGAGAAGTACGCTTGAAATCTTCCTTTTACGATAGGACTTACGCAGTGTGGCAGAGAGGGTCACAATGGCTGGAACAAGAATCTCAGAGCTAGAAGACACAGTCACGGACCTCCTCAAAGAAGTGTCTGAAGCCCAAGCCGTCACCAAGACAATAGCCTGGAGGTTGGAAGATGCGGAAAATCGTGCTCGAAGAAACAACTTGAGATTCATGGGATTATGTGAGGGGGAGAGGGCTCCAGTATAACACAGTTCCTGGATGAGTGGTTGCTGCGAGCCCTACCCCTTGAAAAACTCTCCTCCTGTTTTGTAATAGAAAGAGAGCATCGAGCACTGGGGGGAAGACCCCTCCTGACATACCCCCCCAGACCGGTGATAGAGAGATTCCTGAACTTTCAAGATCGAGACATGATTCTCACTGAAACACGCAAAAAGGGTGAAGTCCGGCACGAGAACACAAAGATCATGGTTTACCCGGACTCTACATGAGAAGTCCAAAAACAAAGACGGACTTCTGACTCAGTCAAACCCAAACTGAGGGGGCTCAACTTGTGTTATATGCTCCTGTTTCCTGCGAAGTTGAAGGTCTTGCTTCAGGGGATGTCCTTTTTCTTCCAAAGTCCAGAAGAAGCCTGGAGTGGCTGGAAGAACGACATACACTACCCCCCACATCCCTCTGCCCGTGCTGGGAGGTAGACCAGCAAGCCACTAGGGAAGGGAGAACCTGGCTGGGCACCTGGCAGACGCCGAGGCAGGCAGACACCCTTGCCAAATTCAAGCGGGGATACCGTGGAGAAACACTGACACTGGACAACAACAAGAACGCACCACAGACTCGGAGGAAGACCGGCCTGATGACTGCAAGAAAGCAAAAAGAGATGTCGTGGAAGAAGCCTCTGTGGAAGGTGACAGGAGAGAAGACCAGGAGACTGAGATGGATACCCCGCATCCATTGGCTCCAACTATCTCAAATTTGCTGCGCAAGACTCCGCTCTCCTCCCAGGACAACAAGGCAGTGGTTATGCAGAATGCAACATGATAATGGGATTGGCCTCGAGATCCGGGGCTGAACATAACCTACAGAAACACCTTTAAGCCTGGGTGTGCATGGCCCAACAGACCAAAGAAAGTCATTGCACAGACTTGAGGAGTACCATCACTGAGAACAGACGAGTGAGACCCAAAAGGAGCTTCAGTACATTCCATTCTGATCATTCCCCCACTTTTGTTATTGTGTTAAAGGGTGCTTGAGGATAAATACTTGGTGAATGCTAAGTGTGTATAAATGATGGGCCAAGTACAACTTCGTGTGTAAGAGTGAATTGAATGAGTGAAAGAGGAAGAGTGAGAGTAGGTAGTTCTGATTCTTCTTGATTTAAAAAAGTAATGCTTGGGAGCGTGAGCAGCAGACCTCTCAGGCTTTCTGGGGATACAGTTGTTTTAAACTCCTGAGGTCACACATCCACGAGCGGATGGTAGGGAGGGGTGGCAGAGTTTCAAGGTACATAGTTTACTTCACCATGTCATACAATCTCTCTCCTGGTGAAACATCAGGATCACTGAGACATTGTTGTCAGCATAAAGCTAATAACAGGGATAGTCTGATGAAACTACACCCAGAGACTTGGCAATAAGTGAAGACTTAGATTAGGGCTCAACTGCCATTTTATCCTGGAATGTAAACAGATTAGGAAACAAAATAAAAATGGGATTAGTGACCACATACATTAGACGCCTAAATCCAGACGTAGTTTTCTTGCAGGAGACACACCTAATGGGAACCAGGAACCACTTTCTTAATAAAGGGGCCTACATCACTCTGCACAGGCCAGCTATGCCTCAGGATCCCGGGGAGTAGCTTAATTAGAAAATACCCCCCATTTAGAATCCAGAAGACGTGGACTGACCCAAATGGAACCTATATTGCCACAAGTAGATTATGGGGTAGAAGGGATGTCATGCTTATCAGCGTGTACGCCTCCCCCCCCAAGACTACATCAAACTTCATTTAGAATCGTGACAGGGATGCTATTAGGAACAGACTCTTTGTTGCACATAGTGGAGGGGGGGAGCGACTTTAATAACGTCATGCTCCCAAGTCTGGACAGATTGTGATCCGCTTGAGACTCCCTGAGGGACACACCACTGGCTAGCTCTGTACATACCTTAGGCCTCACTGACCTCTGGCGTAGGTGTCACCTGCAAGCCCTCAAGTACTCCTACTATACCGTCACCCCTAAGGCTTTCTCCTGCCTAGACTATTGTTTGCCCTGGCAGGGGAAATCACCACAATCAGCAAAATCTGGCAAGGGGAATCTCAGACCACTCTCCGCTTCTAATAACATTGGGGTGTAGGACCTGCAGACCTGCCACAGAATGGCGCCTTAACACCTGGGAGCTAAAAGATACCCAGGTCTGAAAGGAATTAAGGATAGACACAGAGTTGTACTTCAAGGAGAACAAAGACTCTGTAGCTTCGGCAATGGTATTATGGGAAGCCTTTAAAATGGTATTTAGGGACAGAGTCTAGAACATCATAGCAAATAAAAGGAAAAGAGAAGTGAATGCACTGGGAAATATAGAAAAGAGGCTGATAGCCCTTGAGGAGCTTTGGGAACATAACCAGACCCCCTGACTCTCCGCCCTCAGTAGATACTTTGAGAAGAATATGGCGCCCTAGCAGATAGAGAAGTGAGGACACAAATCTTAGCATCGCAGCATAGACTATACGATGCGGGGATAAGGTGGGTAGACTGGTAGCCTGGTTGGGATGTAAAGAAGTTGAGACTTGTTGGGTACCAAGCATAGTAGATGAAGCATATACTGTCCATGATACCGACAAGGCAATAGCCCGAGCATTTTCCCAATACTATGCAGACTTCTAGAGAGCACGGCCATTAGCAAATGCCCCTCAAATTGATGAATACCTTGCACCTATTCCACTGCCAGCCCTACCGTTAGATAAACATAACAACCTGGAAGGCGACATCACTCTCTGAGGTGACAGGGGCAATAGCACAACTCAAGCCGTGGAAGGTGCTGGCTGATTTTTTCACGAAAAATGCCCTCATCCTTACTCTTCACCTCCTATAGCTACATAACAGAGCTAGACAAGAAGGGCAACTTCCACCTGACCTGCGGAAGGCAATAATAGTGGTTATCCACAAACCGGGAAAGCCAGCTGCACAATGTGGCTCTTATCGCCCATTTTCCCTCATTAATTTGGAAACCAAAATACTGGCAACAATATTGGCCACAAGATTGGTATCAGTGATCTTTCCGCTAATCCATCAATATCAATCTGGATTTATGCCCAAGAGATCAACTAGGTACACTCTGTGTAGAGTATACAACTGGATGTAAACAGTTAGAGGTAGGGAGGACCCACATGTTGGATGCCAAAAAGGCCTTTGATGCAGTCCATTGGCCATTCTTGATGAAGGTCCTAGAAAAATTCGGCTTTGGACCTAAATTTAGGGAATGGATTGGACTCCTGTATTCCGACCCAGTGGCAGCGGCCAGGGTGAATGGGAGCTGTTGATGGAATGTCCTATCAGACGCAGCACCAGACAGGGCTGCCCGCTGTCCTCCCTCCTGTTTGCTCTGGCTTTCGAGCCACTGGCATGTCTCATTAGGACACACCCTACAGTATGGGGTTTCCAAGCAGAAAGTGAGATGGCTGAAGATAAAAGAATCTTGCTTTACGCTGATAATATCCTCTTTATGTTCGGCTCCCACAAGAAACTATCCCAGAGATACTGTAAGTCTTTTATACATACAGGGCACACTCCGGATAGACCATCAATTGGGGTAAGTCAGGTCTCTTCCAGCTGGGAGAAGAGCAAGAGGTGGGAGCGCTCCCTAGGCAGCTGCAGATCGTAAGAGAGGGCTTTAAATATCTTGGCATCTTCGGCACCCTAGCAGAGGATGAAACCTCAGTAACAATCTAAACCGCGTCTTGGGGGAGTTCCAAACAGATGTGGAAAGATGGAGGAAATTGCCCCTGACATTGATGGGACGAACAGCGATGTTCAAGATGATTACCTTAGTGAAATTCCTTTACATCCTCCAAAAATACTACTATCCTATCCCAGATGACTATTTTGTCAGGCTTAACGGGTAGCTGCATAAACTGTTGTGGGATGGTGGCCACCCCAGAAAGGCTACAAACCCTACAGTGGAACCAATACAATGGAGGAATAGCGCTTCCTGACATCTGGGTGTAATATTGGGCAACCCACCTGATAGCGATTAACAACTGGGGACACTTACCTGGTCATCACCCTACATCTCCAGTTCTAAACTAGGTTGTATCTGCACTACTTATATGGAGGCAAAGGAATACAGACTCGGCTACCAGCTACACGTGTAAACATAGACGCATGGACCAAAACAATGAGATGCCTAGGATGGGAGGCGAAATATACCAGGGAGGCCCTGCTATGGTTAGAAGCAAGAGAGTGGGATCTCATTGGGATCTCTAAACTGGGAGACCTAGTTGAGAATGGAGAGTTAGTTACCTTTGACAGACTCCAACATGACTGCCTACTTTATGACTCAAATGACGCACAATACAATAAGTATGTACGGCTACAACACACATGGCAGGCAGAGAACTTAGACATGACGAATATCCCTCACTATAGCCCCTTGGAAGGGATACTACTCCAGGAGGAAGTACGGGAGAAGGCGGTCTCGTAGACCTACAAAACCATTAACAATAATGTGCCTGACAAACTATAGAAGCTAAGGGAAAAATGGAAGGTCGAAATAGGCGGACTAGATGACACAGACTGGGAAGCGGCTTTAATGCATCCACGTGAGGTGGCAATCAAGTCAAGGCTCAAATTTATCCAATATAAGATCCTTTACAGAGTTTATGATCGGTCCGACTACATAAATTTGGAAGGGCAGAGACACCAAATTGTTTGGCATGTGAGGAACACATGGAATCATTGTATCATACTCTCTGAGAATGTCCACCTATACACACATACTGGTTGGCGATCGCTGCGGAACTAGGCAGGATCCTTGCCACAGTAATACCACTAGACTATAAATATATACTTCTTGGAATCTGTAATGATATAGATACCCAAGAACCCAACTTCTCTTTAGTAACCTGGAACTGGTTGTGACAAAAAGGGATATAGCGAAACCTTGGGGACCTCTAGAAACACCCACCTTGGCGGAATGGCGTAGAGGGAATGACCAATACATGGCAGCAGAACAGGTCACGTATAAACCTAGGGGCTTCCCCAAGACGTTTGCAAAGATATGGGGACCATGGTGTAAATACTTTGGCCTGAATGTGATGAATGAAACGGTTGCAATGATGCAGGAATGACACCTAGGATTATTAAGATAACAAAACATGATATTGTAAAGTGGTATGGACCCGCCAATGACACAGAACTTTGGAACTGGAATAGACTGTCACGTGCAATGTGAATCTTTGTGTATCGCTATGAGAAAAGGGACAGGAGTTAATGCATTGGTGGGTTTTTTCTTTGTATTGTCAACTGGAAAAATGAATACAAAATATTTTCCCCAAAAAAATGTTTTTCTGTTTCAATCTATGGCTGGCCAGGCAATCATTATTTACTGTTTTGTAATAAAGCATGGCGTGATTTTGTATATAAGAAGCTATCTGTGCCACAGCAACTAGAGACGGGCTGCCTGCCTGGGTGAGAAGGGTCAAGTTCCCTGTTGAGACAGTAAATGGCTGTCTTTTGATTGCAGTTCTGAAAATGGCACTTTTAGAAATTTGGCATTTTCTTGTCCTAACCATTTGTGCCTTCTGCCAATGTCTGTGCTCACATAACTGTGAATGGCTCTGCTGTGGGGGTTTATATATTCCTCTCAGACAGTGACACAAAGGGGACTAGATGTGGGCAGGATGGGAAATCCTGACAAAATGACTTGGAGTGAAGCTGTGCCCTGCCCCATTTACACTTCAAAGTGCTTGCTTCAGCTCACACAAAGGAACTTGATGGTAAAATTTTGTTACCCCAGACAGTTTGGAACATTGACAGGGGAAGCTTAGAACTTTCCAGAACCAGATGTGGGGGTAGGACACGTTCTCCCAACACACACAGGTTGGCACCAGGTAAAAATATTGGACCCGCAGAACTACTCTCCAGATCACTACTGGACTGTGGAAAATATAGAATGACTGTTCTGGTGCCAGAGGACTGCCCTGCGGCATAAAAGACTGCATTGCTTTCTGAGAAGGCAGATTGGGCTTGCTTACCTCCATCCCAGGATAACCATAGTGACTCCAAGGATCAGTTGGTTGAGCTCCTGTGTAAGCTACAGGGAGACAAGAAGCTTTAGCGTCCTCCCTGCAACTGCTCCTCTGACCTGCTGCAGCTTCACCTGCGTGAGCCCTACTGGCTTCTCCTGGAGTGAATTTCTGATCCCCATGTGGTGCCTCCCGAGGTCTGTGCCCTTGGCTCGATTCAGAGTGTACTCTTAATCAAGAAAAGGTGAAACACCAGCCTGTTCGCACCAAGAACCTGCTGTGGCGACTGCCAGCGGGAGGTTCTAATGAGACCTGCTTTTTGCAGCAACGACTGGCAAAACAAGACCTGCACTTTGCGCGACAGTCTGTGACTACTGCCAATGCAAAGCTACAGCAATGATCATCCTCAACACTTGATTGAACAGTGACAAACATCTGCATCACCCAGTCTGCTCTTCATGCTACAGTGACGATGGTCCGTGACGCACAGCCTCCTCCTCGTAGCCTTCTCCACCTCGAATGGAAACCTTCATGCCCGATTTAGAAGGTAACGTTTCAGCAGGGCTGTGAGAAATTGGGTTGTGGTTTTAGGTGGGTATATACCCTTCTCAAGTAACAGCCACAATTCTTGTGATGGTAAATCACAAGAAGTCACTAAATTAGCTTTTCCTTAACCATCTAGTAGCTTGGCACAAAAGCAGTCAAGCTTAACTTTGGGGCCATGTGTAAAGTAATTGTGCAGCACCTAAATAGTAATAAAGTGAAAACACAACTAAAGAAAAATCCCACACCAATTTATTAAAAAAAAGAGTAAATGTTAATGAATTATAAACTGTAAAATAGCACCCAAAAGATCAAATCACCAACCTCGGACATCTAGTCGCATGAGACCAAGGCAAAGTTGAAGGTTATCGCCGACTGCAGTGGGGATAGGTCTCCACTTACCTTTGGATTTAGAAGAAATTATGGAAGCAAGACAGGTGTTGTAGTCGCAGAGTGATTGGATGAAGTTGCAGTGAAAATTCCTATGTTCGGGCTGAGTCTCTTTTTAGTTCAGTGCCTACCTCACAGAGCAACTGTCTGGCTTCCTAAAGACATCTTGGGGAGATTTGGAAAGCTTCCCTGGGAATGCACTCTGCCTGCTGCTTACTATTTGCTTTGTGGTTTGTAACTCACCTTTTCTGCCTTTCTGTTTGCTAGCTTTATTTGTTTTAGGCTGTCCAACTTTAGTTTGTCTCTCCCAAGGAGCAAAGGCTTTTCACACTGCCTATCCCTGTATTCTTCAACAAGTGCTTCTTTCAGTAAATAGGCCTGTACATCTTGTTCTTATCTTGTCACATCTACTGTGCATTTAAAGACTGAGGCCAAATGTCAGGCTCTGCCTTCTAAAGAAGCTTGATGTTTACTTTTGTTTCTTTGACTTGAAAGGGGGAGACTTTATGTGACAATTTTGATAGATACTGGGGGTAGAGGAAAAGGTTTTTTGTAACCCACAACAACAACTAAATGGACTGTGCAGGTATTTCAGAATGAGCAAAGCACAAATAAAACACACGCTTGTTAATTCTGAAGTGTGTTGGAAACAAATACTATAACCCCTCGGGTGCCCAGGACAAGCTGGTCTCGCCCTCCGCCACGGCGCTCAGGTGCTGTAGACGAGACCAGCTCGTCCTGCTATGGGCCCTCAGGGGAGTAGCGCTCCCCCTGATGGCCAAGCACCCCCTTCCCCTGGGCAGGGATGGAAGGGGAAAAGCTTCCCCTTCTAGGGGAAAAGCTTCCCCTTCTACCCTTGACCCCCAGTGGCATCTGATGACCGTTGACGTCATCAGAGGCTTCCCCATCAGCGCTGGAAGCTCATCTTCCAGTCTTCCAGCGTGGATCAGAGGAGAAATGCAAGAGCATTTCTCCTCCAATCACGTGGAGGGGGCGAGAGAGGCATGAAAGGAGAGGAAAGGCCTTTCTTCTCCTTTCATGTCTCTCTCTGCATTTCTGCTGCCCGATCGCAATATTTTTCTTTTTGGTTATTGTCTTGAGGGGAGTGACACCTTGGGCAAGAGTCGCTCCCTAGGGGGCAAATTAATTTAAGACCATTTAGATCGACCTATTATAATTAGGCTGATCTGCCCCCAGGGGGCAGAAACCCCTAGACACCAAGGATATTTTTTTTTGTATTTACTTTATTTTTCTTATATGTGGGGAGCGATCCCTTAGGCAAGGGTCGCTCCCCTAGGGGGCAAATTGTCTTTAGGCCAGGTCAGCCTATTTTTATTAGGCCAATCTGCCCCCAAGGGGGGCAGAAACCACTAGACACCAGGGATTTTTTTAGGTCAGTTTCAGATGAGGAGAGCAACCCCTTAGACAAGGGTCACTCCCCTGGGGGGGCAAATTTGTTTTAGGCCATTTCTGCCCCCCTTGGGGGCAGATCGGCCTATTGTAAATAGGCAGATGTGCACCCGGTGGGGCAGAAACTCTAGGCACCAGGGATGGGTTTTTTTGTTTTATTTTTTCATATGTGGGGAGAGACCCCTTAGGCAAGGGTCGCTCCCCTGGGGGCAAAATTATCTTTATGCCATTTCTGCCCCCAAAGGGGTGCAGAAACCACTAGACACCAGGGATTTTAATTTTTTTGCGTCAATTTCGCACATGGGAAGCGACCCCTTAGGCAAGGGTCGTTCCCCTGGAGGGCGAATTTATTTTGGCCCAGTTCTGCCTCCCTTGGGGGCAGGTCGGCCTATATTTATTAGGCCGATCTTCTCCCAAAGGGGGCAGAAACCACTAGGCACCAGGGATTTTCTTTGCGCCAATTTCACGCAAGGGGAGCGACCCCTTAGGCAAGAGTCACTCTCCTGGCGGCCACATTTATTTTAGGCTGTTTCTGCTCCCCTTGGGGGCAGATCGGCCTATTTCTATTAGGCCGATTTGCCCCCGGGGGGACAGAAACCACTTAGGCACCAGGGATTGGTGTGTCTGTATGTGTGTGTTTTGTTTGGAGGGTCAGCCCCTTGGGCAAGGGTCGATCCCCATCTGGGCATGTTACTGTTGGTCATATCTGCCGCACATGGGGGTAGATCTGCCTATTTTTGGAAGGCCCACCAGAGACCAGGGAAGATTTTTTTTTCAAAAAGAGAGAGTAGGGGTATGGCCATACCCCCACCCCAAATAAATGGGGCCAAAGTTGTTCTTCCCACCGGTGGGCAGATGGGGCAATTACCCCTGATCCAGTCTCTGGGAGAGCAGAAAGCCTACTAGATGCCAGGGAATTCAAAACAAATTTAAAAAAAGTGGGTGGTGGCTACCAACCAGTATGGGCATGGTTATGCCTCCACCCCAACTGAGGTGGGTAACAGTCTTTCATGCTCCCCTCGCACACTAAAACATCTTAACCCACGGCAAGCAATAGGACATTTGATTATTTTGGGTTTTGGTTTTACATTTGGGCCATGAGAGCTTGTCTAACTCTCAAAATCATCCCACTTGGAATGGTGAGGACTGCACTTTTTGGACTTTGGGACACTGCCATGTAGAAAAATCCACAAGACCTACACACATCTGAAAACTAAACATCTAGGTGAGTCCAGGGTGGTGTACTTCACATGCACCCTGCACCATGTTCTTACCCACAGTGCCACGCAAACCTCCAACTTTGCTGGAAATCACACACTTTTCCGACAATTTTGTGATGGAACCTTCCGGAATCTGCAGGAATCCACAAAATTCCTACCACCCAGCATTGTTACATCTATAGCGATAAAAATTTTGCCCCACTTGTCAGCCTAAAAATGTTTTGTTTTTTTTCAAACTGCCCTTTTAGACCTGCTTTGTTTCCCCCTCAATTTCACATGTTTCGGCTCTTCCCTGTCACAGGCACTTGGCCCACCTAAGCAAGTGAGGTATCATTTTTACCAGGAGACTGAGGAGAACGTTGGGTGGTAGGAAATTTGTCCCGGTGCAGTGATCCCACAAAGAAATGTGGAAAAAAATAGATTTTTCTTTAGCTAAATTTGAGGTTTGCTGTGGATTCTGGGTAAGAAAACACTGGGGGATCCACGCAAGTCACACCTCCCTGGACTTCCTCGGGTGTCTAGTTTTCAGAAATGTTTGTGTTTGGTAGGTGTCCCTATATGGCTGCTGAGCCCAGGACCAAAAACGCTGGTGCCCCCCCCCCCCCCCTGCAAAAACAGGTAGTTTTTTATGGTAATTGATCATTTTGATGTGTCCACATAGTGTTTTGCGGGCACCAGACCTACCCACACAAGTGAGGTACCATTTTTATCGGGAGACTTGGGGGAATGCTGGGTGAAAGGAAATGTGTGGCACCTCTTAGATTCCAGAACTTTCTATCAGGAAATGTGAGGAAAAAGTGGTTTTGTTGCCAAATTTTGAAGTTTGCAAAGGACTCTGGGTAACAGAACCTGGTGAGAGCCCCACAAGTCACCCCAGCCCGAATTCCCCCAGGTGTATAGTTTTCAAAAATGCACAGGTTTGGTAGGTTTCCCTAGGTGCCGGCTGAGCTAGAGGCCAAAATCCACAGCTAGGCACTTTGCAAAAAACAGCTCTGTTTTCTTTGGGAAAATGTGATGTGTCCACCTTGTTTTTTGGGACATTTCCTGTCGCGCGCACTAGGTCTACCCACACAAGTGAGGTGCCATTTTTATCGGGAGACTTGGGGGAACACGGAATAGCAGAACAAGTGTTATTGCCCCTTGTCTTTCTCTACATTTTTTCCTTCCAACTTTAAGACAGTGTGTAAAAAAGACAACTATTTCAGAAATGCCCTGTAATTCACATGCTAATACGAGGACCACGGAATTCAGAGATGTGCAAATAACCACTGCTTCTCAACACCTTATCTTGTGCTCATTTTGTAAATACAAAGGTTTCCTTGATACCTAATTTTCACTCTTTATATTTTACCAAATGAATTGCTGTATCCCAGGTATACAAGGAAAACCCATTGCAAGGTGCAGCTCCTTTATTGGCTCTGGGAACCTAGGGTTCTTGATGAACCTACAAGGCCTATATGGCCCCACAACCAGAAGAGTCCAGCAGATGTAAAAGTATATTGCTTTCAAACATCTGACATCGCAGGAAAAAGTTACAGAGTAAAACGTGGAGAAAAAATGGCTGTTTTTTTCACCTCAATTTCCATATTGTTTTATTTCAGCTGTTATTTTCTGTAGGAAAACCTTGTAGGATATACACAAATGACCCCTTGGTGAATTCAGAATTTTGTCTACTTTTAAAAAATGTTTAGCTTTCCGGGATCCAGGATTGATTTCACACCCATTTCTGTCACTAACTGGAAGGAGGTTAAAAGCACAACAAATAGTAAAAATGGGGCATGTGCCAGTAAAATGCCAAAATTGTGTTGAAAAATTTGGTTTTCTGATTCAAGTCTGCCTGTTCCTGAAAGCTGGGAAGATGGTGATTTTAGATCCGCAAATGCTTTGTTGATGCCATTTTCAGGGAAAAAAACACAAACTTTCCTCTGCAGCCCTTTTTCACATTAAAAAAAACAAAAAAAAACGAAGGTTTCGCTGCATTTTGGCTAATTTCTTGGTCTCCTCCAGGTTAACCCACAAACTCTGGGTACCTCTAGAATCCTATGATGTTGATAAAAAAGGACGCAAATTTGGCGTGGGTAGCTTATGTGGACAAAAGATTATGAGGACCTAAGCATGAACTGCCCCAAATAGTCAAAAAAGGCTGGTAGCAAAGGGCTTAATATGATCAAAACAAATCAATACACTATGTGATGCCATTTCCACCCATTATTGTTTGTGCGCCGTATAGTTTTATTAGTAAAACTGTATGTTTGTGCCAGTGTAATGTCAATTTCAATTGAAAATGTGGGTGTTCTGTAATAGCAGTGTCCTACCACACCATGCATACTCACCCCAATGCCACTCTACTCTGACACACAACTCCACTCTACGCCCCTCCACTCTGCAGCACTCCACTATACACTACTCCACTGCACTCTGAGCCACAGCACTCTACTCCACTGCACCACTCCAAGCTATGTCTTTTCACTCTACCCCTCCATACTCTACTCTATACCACTCTACTCTCAGACAATGCTTTCTACGCCACTCTACTCTACACCACTGCACTCGTTGGCACTGCACTCTACACCCATCCAGTCTTGGCCACTCATCTCTACTCTGCACAAATCTACTGTATGTCACTGTGCAACACTGCACTCTATGCCACTGCACTCTGTGCCAGGACACGTTACACCATTCTAATCTACTCTGCACTACTGCACTCTGTGCACTGCGCTCCATACAACTTTATGCCATTACTCTATGCCACTCTGTGCTGCACTACTGCACTTACCCTGCACAACTCCACTCTACACCTCTTTTCTCTATTCTGAAACAGTCTATTGTGTGCCACTGCACTCAAGCCACTCTGCCTCACTCCACCCTATGCTATTGCATTTGTGCTACTCTACTCTAAACCACTGCACTCTACGCCATTGCACTCTGTCACTGCACTCTACTCTGCCCCACTGCCACTGCTGTCTATGCCAGTGCAGTCTACTCCATTGCATTCTATGCCACTCTAACCACTGCACTTTGACACTCAACTCTGCAACACTGCACTCTGTAGCATTCAAGTCTACACCATTCCACTGCACACCATTATACTCTACTCTGGACCACTCTACTCTGCATCCCCTATGCCACTGCACTCTATAGGACTCTACTCTACACCACTGTATGCTACACCACCGCACTCTATGCCACTCTACGCTACTCTGCTCGGCTCTACTCTGAACCACTGCACTCTATGCCAGTGCAAACTACTATGCACCTCTCTAATCTACGCTACTGCATTCTGTGATGCTGCATTGTACACCACTGAATTCTATGCTGCTGCACTCTGCGCCACTATACTCTACAATACTATGTCTATGCACTCTACATAAGTCTATTCTACTCAGCTCCATTCCACTCCACTGTACTCCACTTTGTGCAACTGCAGTCTACTCTTCTTCAATCTACTCTATGCCACTGCAGTCTGTCACTGCACTCCTTTCCACTGCACTCTACGTCTCTGCACTGTATTCTGCACCACTGTACTCTATCCCAATGCACTCTATACTACTCTACGTCACTGTACTGTACGCCAGTGCACTCTTTGCCACCCTATGCCAGTGCAAGTTCACAGCTTCACCTGCCTATGCACACCTACTTCCTCCATAGCATGGCTGCCTGGGAGGAAAACACAAAGGCTAACTGCACCCAGTCATTTGACTTAGGAACAGGCTGCAGGCACCAAATGATTAGGACGAGAAAATGTAATCTTTCTAAAGGGGCATTTTCAGAATTGTGACGTAAAATCTGACTTTACTATTCAACTGGAATTTACATTGCAATTCCTCAGAAACAAAACATGACTTTTCCAGTCTTCTCCCAATCACTACTTATCACTTATTAGATGTAATAACGGTAATCCAATGTTACTCTATGGGAGAGGAAGGCCTCACAATAATGACAAACAAACTTGTGAATTTTTCACTACCAGAACATGTAAAACATAAAAGTACATGTCCAAGTGCTTAATTACAGTTCCGGGTTGACATATGTAATTAAAAGGGAATTTAAAGCTGGATCAAGGGTCTATTCTGCCACGTTGAATCAGCTGTTTTAAATTGCCAACAGGCTGCAATGGCAGACCTGGGACAACTTATAAGCCTTCTTATGTGGGTGGCACAATAAGTGCCGCAGGCCCACTAGTAGCATTTACCAGACCCAGGTAATTTACCAGCCACAAGTCCTAAGGCAGACAAAAACGATTCCAGAAAAAAGTAGGGTTGAAGGAAAAAGGTTTAGGGGGAACCTGGCATAGAGGGCCAAGTCCAACATGGACTACCGGGTCCCTATATCTAACCCACTCTCTATCATGGTCGACCTGAACTTGTGACTTACTCCTGGTCTAGCATGACCAGATGACCATGAATGGCACCCTGTGCTTTTACTCACTATTTTCACTCAAAATTTTAAAAATACATCTCTCTGGTTCTATCGATAGGACTGTTGTTCTGGTATCATTTTATTTGTTAAAATGTACTGGTTTTCTAAAGTGGTTTGGAATTTTTGATGTGTTTTCACTTAATTACTGTTTGTGCTCTGCATAAATACTTTACACATTGCCTCTAAGTTAATCGTGACTGCTTTGTGCCTAGCTACCAAAGCTGAGCATAGGTTAATTAGGTGACCTTTGTGGTTCACTCTGACAGAGATTGTGGTTGTCGCCTGAGTGGGGCTTCGAACCCCTTCCCAAATAATAATCCAATTTCATACAGTTGTTTAGGGCATATGTATGATGCGAGATTATATGTTCATTTGTCTGCTATACTTTTAGGTTGTTCTGTTGATGTAGGTATTAGAGCAGTGTTATGATGTAGCTTATCCTTTTGAGGTGTGTATGATTGACAAGTGTGTCTGTTAGCAGTGTCGCATGGTGGGTTGCTGTTTACTGTCTTGACTGTGAATTAGGGCGTTTTATCATTGCATATGGTGCTTCATCTGTGTAATATTTCTAAGTACTGATGTATATGGAGACCACAGTACAGTGCTGTTGTGTGGACTTCAGGATAGTATCCTTGGCCTGTTATATACGGTATGTCTCCTATACTAGGTTCTCATGTTAAAAAGATGTCTTCTTGATTGTATTGGCTGCAATGTTTTGCCCGCTATGTTGCAGATGTTTCAAGATTTGGACTTGTGCTCTTAGGGATTGCACTAACAATCTATTAGTTTTGAGCTTTACTTTCAAGATCACACTCGACATGCCATCGATTACGTCATGTGTCATCTGAGGTAATTGTTTTTTTTCCGAAAGCTTAAGACGTGAACTTGGCTACTTTTTGTAGCCACATGTTATTTTATGGTCAATGTATTGTCATATGCAAGTCATCTGCTTTGTTATTTATGTATCCTCAAACCAAAGGCCATTGTCTGTCTGTATGTTGTGCTTTATTTATAAGTCGATGGCAGACTTTCAAGAATACATATTTATACCGTTGTTATAGTTTTATGTTTTTTGTAGGTGGATGTATAACGTGCCTGGACTATTGTTACAGTTGTATGAGTGCTCATTTCTAGCTGTGACTTGACCTGAGAGTGTTTGCTTCTGCACCACGCAGATGGCTGGTGGCATGAAGTAGTAGCAACATGTGTACAGTGTACAGGCCTTTATGTAGACATGTTGTTATATGCTGGAATGCTTTGGAGATGTTTGACTATATTTTCGTGTTGTTTTAAAGAATGTTTAATTCCTGGTCGACCTAGACGTCATTTTGTTTCACCTGTGTTATTTGCATATGGCATATGACATGTGTAGTATGCCTCTTACCATATTTCTGTTTTCAGTAACCACCGTTTTTGATCCAGTGTTGCGTTGTGGGACATTCGTATGTGTTCGTATTGTGAGTGTTGAGTGAGTCTCATTGTACATGTTCTTGAAATGGCTTCTGAGTTTCGTTATTGTGTAGTCATGTCGGTAATGGTTGTGTGGAAGTTTTTGTTGTTTGAAGAAAGTGAGGCATATTACGTTTTGTTACTCGTGGTTTTAACGTGTTTTCCTGCTGGTCACGTGACTGTAATCTGTGGAATGTTATGAGGGGCCTATTCCATCAGTATGAGCTCAGATAAGGTTTGGCTGAGGTGGTGTCAGATTATCTCTTAGTGAGTTTCTGTGCCTTGTACTCGAGACTTGTAACCTAACTAATATGGGGCAATAAATACGGGGTAAAGTACACATTGCTGTACTCTATAAGAACACTGCAAGTCACCGAGGAGTTACATGACTGGTTATAGAACTCCAGGGTAATTTTCAGTATTCATCCCACAAACAACTTAAATCCCTGGTGGCTTGGCCTTTGATGTTGATTGAAGGCATAAAGGGTGAAAGTGGAATCCGTACTTAGAACTTTTAACATACCAAAAGGACGTTATTCAGTATTTGAAAACTAGTATTTGTTTAATGGAAATCAGATTTAAAGAATGCTGTGTCTAGGATTGTGTAGAAACATGCTGCGATTCTATATTTCATGCAGTGACCTTAAACATGGAAAAAATAAGCATGCTGCCTTAAATATCTCGTTTTTTACTGATCACCTTTTTTTTCCAGAAAAACATACCAGAAGAAGGAAAAACTAGTTCTCCATTTCCTTGTTTAAATAGCAGCTCTGATTATGATCTGCGGCATGCCTTTCAACATTTCATTACTACAGGTGACTAGAGACATTGCAACTCGCCTGTAATAAGAAAATTAGGGAATGGCTTCTGTACCAGGGTTGCAGCGGATGTGGTCAGCCACCGCGAGTTGGCCTATGCGATTTAACGTTGCTCTGCTGGAAAACAAGTAATCTGGTCTCATCGGGGTGACCCACTACGAGCCTCCACCACAAGTAGCAGGATGGTGGGGGTGCTGCTTGAAGTGAGCTGCGGGGGGACTGGGAGATTTGTGGGGCTTGCGTGCACTGATGCCCCGGCTTGAGGCCTGAGATCCACAAGGCTACTTCGGAAGGTGTGCTACAGCCCCCGAGAGCCTAAAGCTGCAGGGTTTGCACCTGCCGAGCACCGGTGAGTGCTGGAGTGGCACAACTCAAGCATACTCGGCCTGGGACCACAGAGAACAGCATAGAGCAGAACCCACTGCGATACGTAAGGAGGCACAGCGAAAGGGGAACTGGCCTTGCCAGCCTGACGTTTGCCCGCATGGTCTGATCTGGCAGTGGCCATTGACAGTGGCCATTGACAGGAGCCTGTGGGCTTTACCCCCCTTCCCACTCCTGAAATAACAGCAAAATAGTGCTGGAGGCGGTGTGAGGCTGCACTGTGCTCCCCCACGTCACCTTGGAAGTGACTGCATCGCAGAGGGAGGTGAAGGGCTGAGAAGTAGCAGGAGCTACTTTCGTCAGGAGAGACCATCCACTCCAGCGCCAAAACTCATCCACCTCTCAGTGGGACTGCTCATGCTCCTTCTCCCCAGCATAGGGGGACTTGTGTATGTTCACCTGAGGAGAAATGTAGCATTGAGCCTCGATCAGAAGTGTGAAACCCCCTGCCATGAGATTGCTGACCACCCTCTGGCATTTGGTCTGCATGCACCTCCCCAAAGGAACAAGCATATCTGACACCTGGGAGTAAGTTGGGGTCCATGTGGGTCAGTGAACACCTCAAGTACCAGCTGGAGGGTGAGGCCTTTCTTTGAATGCTCACATCCCCTGTAGCTGGGGTCAGATTTGAGCGGTGGCAGAAGGGTCACCTGTGCTGGATGGGTTAACTAGGGGCAGGTACAACCTTCCCCTCGGGGTGTCTAGACACTGGGGCAAATGGCCGGGAGCGAGCTGCCGTGATGCCGGCCAGCACTGCAATCAATCCTGCAGACCCCAAGATTGACAAAATCTTAGCCACCATTGCCACCACCAGACAAGACTTGGAAGGTAGAGTGGATGCAGTGTCAGCCAAGCTGAGCCTGCTGCGGGACGATCAGCAGAAGCTCTCTGCACAAGTCGTACACACCGAAAAAAATATGCTTCAAACACTTCATCCAGCCACAACAGTCCTTGAAAGGAAGGTCAGGGATCTCATGGTCAGAGTCCACATTTTGGAAAATAGAGCGGAAGATTTGGAGGGCAGGTCACACCGTAACAACGTACGCAGTGTTTGCTTTCCAGTGGGCATTGAGGGATGAGACTTGGTTTTATTCTTCAACACCTGGCTGTCCACAACTGTATCGCCAGCCTGCCTGTGTCTTTTCTACTTGGTGGAGAGGGCCCTCCGGTTGCTGGCCAGGCAGCCTCCACCACGTGCGCCACTGAGGCCTGTGACAGCCATGTTGATGAACTACAGAGACAAAGAAACTACCCTGCAAGCAGCTCAGAACACCAGACCTATAACTTATGACAATGCCTGTATACCCTTGTTTCCAAATTACATTTGGGCAGTTCAGCACCGCACGGCTTCGTTCCCAGGGATAAAGAAGAAATTGTGGTCTGCTGGTCTCACTCATTCTCTGCTGTTTCCAGCCAAATTGAATGTCATAATGAACTGTTCCAGCTACTTTTCCACAGAGCCTGCCAATGCCTGGGACTGGGTGGAGCAGAGCCGATATGGGACCCCAAAGCCAGGTACACCAGAGCCACACAGGCAACGAGTGACCTCACGCAAAGGATAGAAGCTCCACCAACATGAGAGCGGAGGAACAGTGAAGGCTGGCGCACCCGCCCATACCGAAGCCCGCAAGGAGGAGATGCAGGTGCTTTCGGTGGCCA
Source organism: Pleurodeles waltl (assembly GCF_031143425.1). Lineage (NCBI taxonomy): Eukaryota > Metazoa > Chordata > Amphibia > Caudata > Salamandridae > Pleurodeles > Pleurodeles waltl. Next base: position 267,068,044 of record NC_090444.1, on the reverse strand, counting down.
CCAAATGTGGGTGGGGAGACTCTCTGATCCCATAGACGATCCAGACATGGCCCTTAATGGGGTCTAGCATGGGTGGGTGGCTCAGAGAGGGTTGCCTGAGTGGTTCACCACAAACAGATTTAGCAGAGTACAAAAGGGTCATAATGAATTTGACACATACTGTCTACATGCGTACCAGTCCTTACTGGTTAGCCACACCGCCCTTTATTCCGCAGGAGACCTGCTACACATTGTGACAAGAGGATTGGAGGCTTCTGCAGGTGGGAATGCGAGTTACTTGTTTGGGCAGTTAGACGTTACTCTGCCACTCTGGGACTGGGGGTTGTTACCGAGCTGTGAAGCATGCCTAAACGCTGTCACTCGAGTGGACCATCCCCACTCCTATACACCTTGCAGCCACGTCACCAGTTCCCTTTTCTGCCCACCTTTCCCAACCCCCTCTAGCCTTACCCCACTCCGGACTGTGTCAGAAACCTTGCTAGGTTATGGTTCTTGACATGCGATGTCTAAGGGATGGGAACCATGTGTGAAAGATATGCATTGCCTCAGTATGTCAGGAGGAGGGAAGCTCAGATAGCACTCCTCCAAGAGGCACACATTGCCAATGGTGAGGATATGCATCTACAAAAACAATGGAGAGGCCAGTGTTATGGTACAACATGCTCAGGCTATGCCAGGGGGATGCTTGTGTGGGTTAGGCTTTCCACGCTCTTTAAGAGCATGGTGGTTGAAATAGACCCAGAAAGACGTTATATCTTTGTACAGGGACAACTGGATGGCAGGCCTGTCTTCCTGGGGAGCATTTATGTCCCAAATGTAGCGTGGCAGCAGTTTCTGCACACATCTCCGATCTGTTGACTGGATGGTCCTATTTACCCTGACTTTTAGGGGGGATTTTGGTGGCATTCTAGACCTGCAGATAAACTGTTCACATCCCTAACTACCCACCTCCTCTGTGGTAACTGCTGCATCCTATCTGTCACAATGGCTTGCGCACTGGTTCACATTACATCCAGACACTAGGGAATATCCCTATTACTCATCGCCACATCAGCTGCATGTACACCATTCTATATCATTGCACTATATAGATACATTTTATGGAGGCAAAATATCTGTGGAAAACCCTTTTGAACCATAACCTGTTACTCCTCCACTCAACATGGGAAATACGCCACTTCCTCCAGTACCGACTTGTCCGGCCAAACTCCACAAAATCTTCCCTGGGGCTTCAGTGGACTGCCTGCGCTGCTACATGGCCAGAGCAGTCATGCTACCCATGTTCTGAAGCTGCCCACTGGCCAAAAATCTTTGGTCAGGGATCACAGACACTCTTGCCAGAATAACAGGCTGTATCAACCACAACTGTGTGGCTAGGAGTGTGCTAGGCCTTTATAGGTGCCAAAGGGCCGGGGAGGAGGGGGCACAAACCGCTTTATTGATGTGGCATTTCTAATTATACGTTGATTGATCGCTATCCAGTGGAAGGCTCTGTGCGATCCAGCTGGCATTGAAAGCCTCTCTTCTCTTTATCAAAGGAAAGATGGTGCAGGTGTTCACAGACAACACCACCGCCAGGTGCTACTGCAATAAACAGGGTGGGGTCGTGGACCCTTTGTCAAGAGGCTCTGCGCCCCTGGATGTGCCTGGAACAGTCAGGCATATCCTTGGTGGTTCAATATCTGGTGGGATCTCTGAACCCTAGAGCGGACAAACGCAGCTGAAAATTCCAAGCAGATCATGAATGGTGTCTTCATCCAGAGGTGGCGCAAGGTCTCTTTCAGCAGTGGGGAGAGCCTTGGTTAGATCTTTCGGCTCCGCCGAGAACGTGCAGTCAGCAGTTTTGCGCATTGGAGTTTCCAAGTTGGCAGTCGCTCAGAGGCTCTTTTCATATCGAGTGGTACTCAGGCCTCCTATAAGCCTTTCCTCCCATACCACTTCTTCCCAGAGTTCTCTAGAAGATCAAAAATGACTGGGCCCAAGTAATCATTGTGGCTTCGGACTTGGGCACAGAGAGTCTAGTATCCCGAGCTGCTGAGCATGTCCATAAATCCTCTGACCAGACTGCCTGTTCAGGAGAATCTTCTGTTGCAGCAGCAGGAAAGGGTTCTACACTTGAACCTATCCACTCTCCAGCTTATTGAATGGAGATTGAGCGGCGACAGTTGACAGCCTTTGACCTTCCTCCCGTAATCTTGGCAGCCAGGTGTCTCTCCACCAAAATGGTATACGCCTGTCATGGGAAGAAATTTGTGGTATGGTGCAAAGACAAGTATGTTGATCCCCTTTCTGCCTCTCTCTCTGAGGGCCTGTTATTCATTATTTCCCTGGCTCAGCAGAGCTCTGCTTAGGGCTCTCTTATAGGATGTTTGTCTGCTATTTCTGCTTTTTTGAGGTTGCCTGATCAACATAGGTTCCTCAAAGGCTGTACTCATCTTTTTCCTCCATCCCAGTTCATTATGCCCCAATGGGATCTGAATTTGGTTTTGGCCTTTCTGATCTGCGCTTTTGAGCCTCTCCCCAGTTGTCCACTCAGACTTCTTGCTTTGAAAACAGACTTCCTTGTGGATGTTACATCTGCCCACAGGGTGCATGAGCTACAGGCATTGTCATCTAAGCCACCCTACCTTTCTGTCTATCCTGAGGAAGTGTTGCTTTGCACTAGGGCCTCTTTTCTGCCAAAAGTGATACACACTTTCATGTAGGCCAAACCCTCACCTTGCCTACTTTTTACGAACCCCACATCATCCTAAGGAAGAAGAGAGACTCAACCACCTTGGCCCAAAAAGAGCATTGGCATTCTACCTTGATTGACAAAAGAGTTTCAGATGGATGACCAGCTCTTTGTAGGATATGTGGGTGCGAAGAAAGGTCGGGCAGTGCAGAAGCGAGCCATTTCCAGATGGGTCGTACTCTACGGTAAGATCTGCTACACACTGGCCAAATAGCAACTCCCTGAAAGTTTGCATGCTCATTCTACCCAAGCTAAACAAGCACATCTCTGCACATGTTTACCAAACAGTACTTCCTGGACAGACAGGTCCGGCGAGATGGGCACTTTGCCTGTTCAGTCCTGCATGACTTTCTAATATGAACTTGCTTTGCAGACCCACCCCTGGGGATGGTATTGCTTGGGTACCAATTCAAAGGTAAGGAATCTGCAGTTAGAAGTCTCTATCAGATGAACAAATTATTTACCTTCAGTAACACCTTATCTGTGAGAGACAGTATCTAGCTGCAGATTCCTTACGACCCAACCCTTCTCCCCACTCTGGAAACTGAATTCTAGGGGCAGGGACTCCCCTTTTAGGGCCTTGGTTTTGAGGCATCAGTAGTCAGTTTCTTAATGGCTCCGCGCTTCTGGCGTGGAAAGTTGTGAAAATAAACTTATGTCAGCATGCCGCGATGGTGCCTATAAAGGATCCGGGACGTCCTGTCCGGCACAAATGATGCTGATGACAGACGATGGCGGAGCCGATCAACAACACCACCTAACCAAGTGCAGGGGTGTATTGCTCAAGAAAATCTTCTGGATCAATTCTGAGGCCTGGGGAGAATTCAAAGACAAGGAATCGGCAGCTAGATATTGCCCCTACCAGATAAGACATTACCGAAGGGAAGTCATTTGTTTTTCTATTTTTCTACACAAGGGTTGCAGGCTCCCATGTTTTATATATTTATAGTGTCCTTCTCTAATGTTGACAATCATACCTCATAATAGTAACAGTGGAATCAACCTTGGGGTCATTAGAATCTATTGTAGAGCCTTAGAACATTACGTGTCATCTGCATTCTGCGCAGACTCTCTCCGTAATCCTGTTTTTGAATACAGTAGCTATCCAATGTTCTGTTGATTATAATTAATAAAAAAGATCTCTCTTAATATGTTTTGTTCAATTGTAGCATCCATTCTGATAAAACTACTTCCAGTAAAGCCATTGTTCTATACTGTCCTTAATCAGAATATCAAAAATTCCCTTCAGATATCACACAGTACTCGTGAAAGATTTCCTACCTTCATTTAAAGATGTTTTTCAGTCTTTGAATAACCTAAATGAAGAAGGGGATAATGCACATGTACTAAAGCGAACAAAGCAGGTAGAAAACCTTTTCTTTTTTTTAATCTGTTAAATGTGTGAAGGAGTTGGAAAAGAGGAATCACTCTAGGAATAAGAACAGTGAATTACCAAAAATGAACAGTAACCAAATTCAAACAGCTTTTGTTTACTAACTACATTGTGTTTGAAAATGTATTGAAAGATTTAACATTCTGTGATAAATATGTTTCTTTTAGAATTATCCTTCAGTTTTAATCACAGTCAATGAAAATGATCAACGTATACCATTGCGTGGACTTCTAAGATACGTTGTTCGGCTTCGGAAAGCTGTTGCGGATTACTTCGCCTCCAGTAACGAAGGTTATTATCATTTTTTAATCTTTAAAGTAGTGTGTTTTTATTAAATGAAATTATAACTGTCATAGTTGTTTTGCCATTCCTTTGCAAACCTAACAAATTGGTGTATATTGAATATCTGAAAATCAACATCTGATAGAGACTTCAAGTTGCAGATTCCTTACCTTAGAATTTCCCCCAGGTGTCCGACTTAATCCGGAGATCTTTCTTTGAGCAGTATCCCTGCGCACCATCAGATGGTGTCAGTTGACTCCATGTGCGTCGTGGTCGCTGTGATGACGTTGCAGTCATATATAGGAACCATCCTGGTGCGCTGTCAGTTCTTTTCTTTTTGCAGCAGCCTACGTGCAGATCCAAAAGATGAGCTACCCCTAGTCATTTTTTGACTAACTGCGACACGTTTGTCGATTACTTTTTGATGAGTTTTGGATGCGTCAAGGGATGTCCCAGAGGACCAGTTTTAAACCCTACGACTCCTGTCACCGAATGATGTCCGTGGCAGATCCGCATCTCGTCTGACTTTGGTCTATGGAGCGCGACCACGACCCGAAGTCGTGCTCCGAGTGTCTGGCCATGAACTCGAAGGCTTTGGGGGAATGGTCCCTAAAGCTCATGGTGGCCTAGCGCTCGACTCCGCGTCACTCCCTGTCTCATTTGAGAGGAAAGTCACTAGACCACTCACAGAGTAACCACCAATCCTCCTCGTCCCATTCTAGGTCCTCGGACGATCGGGTCACTAGAAGAAGTCGAAGAAGGACAATTGTTCTTCAACTTAGCCCAGTCGCTTGGATGATGCGACACAGGAAGTATGTTGACACTGTAGGCCTCAGTCTTTGGACCCTGCATCTGGGTCGGCTCCATGCCTCCCTGACTTTCCTGAAGCTGGGGCCACCCCTGCCCAATTGAAGGAGTTCTATGAGGCCATGCGCCTCATCTTTGGGCAGTCTGACCTATTGTCGGCGCCTTCGGTCCAGGTGAATTGGTGAGGGCCACATCGGGTTCTGCACCGGGAGCTTCAGCCTCAGCTCCGAGGGGCACCTCCGGATCTGCTCTTGGATCTGTACCGACGGCGGTCATGCCAAAGCGACCTTCCCCGGTGTTGGGACAGATGTCGACGCTCCTGAAGTCTGTTGGGCCCGCAATTGACGTCAATCCTATACTTATCTCTATTGACTCGGAGACGGACCAGCATCACTTGATGCCGCTTCTGTTTTTCATGGGCCCTCCTGGGCGGATGCTGACTCTTCTTTCTGTGGGTATGGATATGGGGATAGTGTAGAGGGGTCGCTGGACCCTTTAGAATACCAGCTTGACTCTGACATGGACTGGGTTCAGGATTTGGGCAACGCTAACAGACTTGATACCTCTCCTGACGCTGGCATGCTTTCTCTCCCTACCATGGCTGTGAAGGAGGAAGGTCATACTCCATGGTAGTAAGAAAGGTTGCTTAGGTTTTGGATCTCGAGCTTCCTTCTGTGGAGGTCAGGACTAAACTCCTGACCAAGGTGCTTCAGCCTGGGGCTTCTAGTTCGGAACCCCTCTTACCCTTTAATGAATCCCTTATGGATGTCCTACTGGGTACCTGGTCCAAACCTAGCACAGGGGCTCCTGTGAATAGGACGGTTGCCCACCACCATCGACCTGCGCCGACCGCCTCAAAATTCCTGACCCAATATCCTACCCAATATCCTACGCCTGAAAGGCTTGTGATCCAGGCTTCCTCTTCTTTTGGCACATTTTCTTCCGCCAATCTAGCGTTGTGGTCCGTGAACACTGCATGCCTTTTGGGCGATACTCCCATACTCTTTGGGATACGGCGGCCCAGGTGCTGCCTCCAGTCCCGGAGGAGGCCTGAGCGGTTCCCTCCCAAGCTGTTACGGACGGGAGAAATGCAGCAAAGTTCCTGATTCGTTGTACACTGGACACAACCGACTCAGTAGGTATATTGCTTGCATCAACAGGGGCCTTGAGGCGCCATGCCTGGTTGAGGACATCTGGCTTTTCAGGGGATGTCCAGCAGTCTCTAATGGACATGCCCTTTGATGGCACCCGTCTCTTCAGAGACAAAGCGGACTCAGCATTCAAGCACTTGACGGATTCCTGGGCTATGGCTTCGTAGCTGCTCCCACCCCCCACAGTCTGCTTTTTGCCCCTTTTGTGGCTGTGGAAGGGGCACCCAGCTGCGGCCACCAACCCGCGCATGCTTCACAGCCTCTCTGCGGACATGGGATCTCACGAGCTCGTGAATCAGGGATCCAGCAGTCCACACAGTCAACACCCTCCACTGCCTCCAAGCCTTCCTAGTCCGTTGGAACATCCTGGACCAGTTGGCGGCAGAATCCGCCATCACCTGCCCCACTGGGAATCCATCACCACGGACAGGTGGCTGTTGCAAATTGTCCAAAGGGGTGACTTCCTCCCCTTTGAGACTCTGGTCATGCCACCATCATACAATCATCTGTCGGAGGATCATTTGGCAATTCTCCACGAAGAAGTCACGGCTCTCTTGGCCAAAGGAGCCATAGGGGGGTCCCTGCGCCAGAAGTAGGTCGTGGTTGTTATTCCCACTACTTTCTGGTGAACAAAAAGGACAAGGGCCTTCACCCTATCTTAGATCTCCGATCCCTCAATCTCTTCCTCAAGAAGGAGACATTCAAAATGAAAACTCCAGCTCAGGTCCTGTCTGCCCTGGACCCTGGCGACTGGATGGTAGCGTTATACTTGCAGGACACCTATTTCCACATCCCCGTCCTGCTGGCCCACAGAGGTTACTTGCGATTCGTTCTAGGTCATGATCACTTTCAGTTCACCGTACCAGCGCCCTCGGGTGTTCACAAAAGCAATGGTAGTGGTTTCAGCTCATCTGTGCAGGTTAGGGGTTTCAGTCGTCCCCTACCTCGATGACTGGTTGTTGAAGGCAAACTCATCCGATGCTGTCGTCTCCCACCTCCAGACTACGGCGAGCGTCCTGAATTCGCTGGGGTTCACTATAAATGTGCTGAAGTCACACCTGACTCTCTCTCAAATGCTTCCTTTCATCTGAGCTGTTATGGACACAGTGCAGTTTCTGACTTATGCTCCCGAAAAGCGAGTCCAGGATATTTGGGCTATTATTCCGATGTTTCAGGCTGTTTCCTGGATTTCAGTGAGAATGACTCAGAGGCTGCTGGGCCTCATGGCCTCCTGCGTTCTGCTGGTCCAACACGCCAGATGGCATATGCAGGCTCTGCAGTGGGACCTGAAGTTCCAGTGGGCTCAGCATCAGGGGAATCTTCCCGACATGGTCCATATCTCGGAGGGGACTGCACTAGATCTACAGTGGTGACTGTTGAATCCAGATTGGGTCAGCGGCAGATCTCTCCCTTCCCCAACCAGATCTCACAGTAGTGACAGATGAGTCACTTCTGGGATGGGGAGGCTACACAGGAGAAGCAGAGATTAGAGGCTTCTTGTCTCCGGCAGAGTCCGGGCTCCACATCAGCCTTTTGGAGCTCCAGATGACCCGACTTGCAATGCAAGCATTCCTTCCCGCTCTCAAAGGGAAAGTGGTGCAGGTGTTCACACATGACACCACCCGCCATGTGGTACTGCCTCTGGGCATGGCTGGAATGCAAGGGCATTTCCCCAGTGGTGTAACGTCAGGTGGGCTCTCTGAACACCAGAACGGACAATCTCAGCTGTTGATGCATAGTCGATCACAAATGGTGTCTCCATCTGGAGGTGGTGCAAGGTCTCTTTCAGCCGTGGGGAGAGCCTTGGTTAGATCTGTTTGCCTCTGCAGAGAACGCGCAATCTCAGCTGTTTTGCGCGTTGGAGTTTCAAGGCGGCACTTGCTCGGCAATGCTTTTCGTCTCGAGTGGAACTCAGGCATCCTTTACGCCTTCCCGCTAATACCACTTCTGCTCAGAGTTCTGAAGAAGATCAGGCACGATGGAGCTCAAGTAATGCTGGTGGGTCCGGACTGGGCATGAAGAGTCTGGTGTCCCGAGTTATTGGGCATCCTCTGATCAGACTGCCCCTTCAGGAGGATCTTTTGTCGCAGCAGCAGAGGACGGTCCTTCACCCAAACCTGTCCAGTCTCCGCCTCTTTGCATGGAGATTGAGCGGCAGCAGTTGACAGCTTTCGACCTTCCGCTCAAAGTTTGTGATGTTATCTTGGCAGCCACGCATTCCTCCACCCAAATAGTATATGCCTATCGTTGGAACAAATTTTTGGCATGGTGTATCAACAAATCGGTTGATCCCCTTTCTGCACCTCTCTCGGAGGTTCTCCTCTTAATTCTCTCTCTGCCCAGCAGCGCTCTGCTCTGGGCACCCTCAAGGGTTATTTGGCTGCCATCTCTCCCTTTTTAAGGCTGCCAGACCAACCTTCTCTGTTCAAATCTCCCATTGTTGGGAGGTTTCTTAAAGGACTTACCCACATGTTCCCTCCTATTCCTGCCATAATGCCAGAGTGGGATTTGAACTTGGTCCTCACATATCTCATGTGTGCTCCTTTCGAGCTGCTCCACAACTGTCCCCTGCGGCTTTTGAATCTTAAACTGCCTTCCTGATTGCCATTACCTCTGCTCGCAGAGTGAGTGAGCTCCAGGCTCTCTCTTTGAATCCACGACTTCTAGCTGTCCATCCTAACAAAGTGGTGCTTTGTATCAGGGCTTCCTTCCTTCTCAAAGTGGTGACACCTTTTCATGTAGGCCAATCAATCACCATGCCTACTTTTTACACAACCCCCACATCCCTCTCACGAGGAGGAGAGACTACACCACCTGGATCCAAAAAGAACATTGACGTTCTACCTCAATCGTACCAAAGATTTCCAGGTGGATGATCAACTCTTTGTGGGTTATGTGGGTGTGAAGGAAGGAAGGACGGTGCAGAAGTGGATCATCTCACAATGGGTAGTCCTCTGCATCAAGATGTGCTACACTTTGGTGAAAAAGCAACCAACTGAGGAATTGCGTGCTCATTCCAGCAGAGGAACTGCTTCTTCCACAATGTTGGCTTGCGGAGTCCCAGTTCTGGTTATCTGCCAGGCAGTGACGTGGGCATTCCTACACACATTTACTAACCATTACTGCATGGATAGTCAGGCCCGCAGAGATGGCTACTTTGGCCATTCAGTCCTGCAAGACTTTTTGGTGTGCTCTTAGTTCGCAGCTCACCACTGGATCCAGATGGATCCAGTCTGACTTCTGGGGGAAATTCTATGGTAAGGAATCTGCAACTAGAATATGTTTCTATCAGATATATCATTACCAAAGATAAGTACCTTGTTCATTAGTAATACATATAGAATAAGTTTGGGGGAGTGCATAAAATAGCGCAACCCCATTGAGCAGGTCCCAGTCCCAGCTCTCCCCATGCTGCTGCATGTCTCTTGCATCTGTCTTCTTGCTTTTCCCCCCATTTTGCGAGTGCCTTTTCCTTTCTTTTTCCAAATTTTCACTTCTTTCTCCTTTCCCCCGTTTTTTATGTGTCTGCTTCTTGTTTTCCCTCATTTTCACTGCTTTATCTTTGCTTTTTCCCCCTTTTTTGTGCCCTCTATTTGCTTTTCTCTCATTATCACTTCTTTCTTCTTGCTTTTTCTCCCGTTTTTGTGTGCCTTCTTCTTGTTTTTCCCTCATTATCCTGCTTTTCCCCACCGTTTTTTGTATACATTCTCCTTGCCTTTCTCCTTTTTAGGTTGAGCCTAGGTAGCCCTCGGGCAATGTCTCTCGACTGGTTGTAATCTACATCTGTGGGCTTGCACCGCGGCCATCTCACACTCATCACTTTCATTGGTTCCTTGGCCTGCCTTTCAAAATTCCCTTGATTTTGTTGGTAAAAGCTTCACGTTTGTTTCACCTTGATGGTGCTTTGTTACCGCCTTGGAGACAGACCCTGTTACATGGATTATTGCATGATCGGCCATATACCTTAGTGTGATGCACTGCTTTTTTCTTTTGCCTCACCACTTTGTGCTGCGTGGCCGTATGTTGTTTCTTCCTCTTCCTTGTTTTGGGCATGCCACTGTTTCTTTGTGGGGTCTGTGTACAAAGGCTGCAGCTGGAGGGGTGTTCTTTTTATTTATTGCATTTTTCTTTTTTTTTTAAGTTTCACATAGCGCAAACTCGATCATAGGAGCACTTTACATGAGGACGTGAAGTTTCATGTAGCGCAAACTCAATTGGAGGAGTGCTTTACATGACTACGTGAAGTTTGATATAGCGTGACCTTGATCTGACTTACGTGCAAATTTAGCAGTTGAAAAATATATAGGCTGAAGCATTTAAAACATAAAAACCACACAAATCCTCGAAGCAGCTCTCCTGGCACAGCAAGAGAGCCGATACTATAATATTTACTACACTCAGGAAACTTGCCCCATAATGCATAATACTTCAAACCTGTGGAAAGAGCAGCCTTCGCTCAGATGTCAAAATTCATTGAAGATAACTCCCTATTTTTTGACTTCCAAACAGAATTCCGGCTGGAAAAGAGGCACTGTTTCTGCCCTAATCACCATATGCCCTTAAAAAAAAACAGACCTGAATGGGGTTCCTGCCCTACTTCTCTTGGACCATTCAGTGGCCTTTGACATAGTCGATCATGACACACTAATACAAAGACTTGACAAAGACGGAGGGTACTGTTCTCGTTTGAATAGCATCCTACCTACAAAATAGAAAAAACATCATCCATATTACTTTTGTCACCCTAACCCTAAAGCATAAAAGCAGGGGTCCCTCAAAGCTCTATCTTCTCACCCATGTTTTCAACACCTACATTAAATCATTACCGAGAATTAACAGTGATTTTCTGTTCACCTGCTATAAGTACACAGATGACACTCAGATAGTTCTTCAATTGGAAAACCTCTAGGGCACTGGGAACCCAAAAATCTTCAGTCGTTGATGAGTGGGTGAGATAGAGCCACCTCATATTGAATGCATCCTAAAATAGTTTCCTGAGGTGACTAGAAAGCGTCTCTGCCTCTGGCCGCATGATCTGGGACTACTACTTTCTGGGATAGAAAATATGCAAGGAGGTAAGAAACCTCTGAATTACCATGCACTCCAAGCTGTCAATGAATGGTAAAGTGGTTAAGGTAGCCAGATCATGCTTTCTTAGAGTGAAAACACTGTGACGCATTTTCCCACATATAGAATTCCCCAACAAGGTGCAAGCAACTATCTCTCTTAGACTATTAAAACTCGATTACACCGATGACCTATATCACGGCTCACCTCTAACCATTAAGAGATGATTACAGAGGATTCAGAACTCTGCTGCAAGACCTCTTCTTCAGGTAATGCCACAAGTTCATATCCCCCCTGCATTGAGTGCACTTCATTAGTTCCCAGTTGCCAAGAGATCTACCTTTGAGCTACTTTGTATTGCCCACAAAACAATATATTGCAAAAACTCCAGCATAAAAGAAAAAACATGGTGGAACATCTTTTTCTGTCCAAGCAGCCAAACTGTTGAATTTCCTACTCCAAACATACAATCCATTGACAACCATCTCAGCTTCAGAATATTATTCAGGACTTGGCTCTGCCCTACATGATCACAATATTTACAACAAAAAATGTGCATTAATAGTATGTAGAAGGCATAAGAACTAAAAATTTATAACATGTTAATAATATATATATATATATATATATATATATATATATATATATATATATATATGATTCTTGTTGCACATTGAAAGTTTCACAGTGATCCGTCAGGCAGCCCCGTGGACTACCACCTTCCCGGGGCAATACATAAAGTATGTGCATGGTTGCCACGTGCCCCCCCCCCTCTTTCCCCGGGGACCACCATCTCCCTTGGGGCAAAATGCTTTTTATGTGTGGGGTGGGTCCGACGGCCTCCCCGACAGCCCTGAGGATCACCATCTTCCCGGGCTATATATAAAATATGTGCTGGGGGGGCCGCATAGCCGCCCAGTCGACCACCTATAACTCACCATGTCCCGGGGCATTGTTAACTTCAAAGTGGGGAGGGCTATGACCCCCCTCCCGCTGCCCCGGAGACCACCCCCTTGAGGCTACCCTCCAGTCCCAGATAGCCCGTAAAGGGCACCAAATGAATAAATATATTTTTTTTATAAATGTATAAATGTTTTAAAAAACATTAGCCTAATCGTCAAGGTCTCGGACCCTCACATTGGTTGAGGGTTCTCATCCAGGCGTGTCCACGATCCTTTCCTCCTTTAATTCTTTTTAAACTTTGAATGTTTAAGGGTCATACTTAAAGATAATCTCACTCTTTTTAATTGACAAATATGTTTTTCTTTTCGATTTGTCCAGAAATATCTTATTCTAATACAGCTAAGCCTAAACAATTCTCTATCTCTCTGCCTCTCACTCTCTTTCACTCTCTCTCTTTCTCCCACTCACACACCCACCCAGACCCTTAAGCACCCACTCACAGACCCACTCACACACCCACTGATAGACCCACTCAGACCCTTGTGCTCCCACTCACGGCTCCAGTCAGACCCTCATGCATCCACTCACAGACCCACTCAGGCACTCACGCATCCACCCACAGTCCCTCTCAGATTCCCATGCACCCACTCACAGACCCCTTGACACCCTCATGCACCCACTCACAGACCTGCACAGTCACTGACACAGCCACTAAGACACTGATGCACGCAGTCTCAGACCCAGAGACTCTCACAGCCTTTCTCACCTCCTCTTTCACCTATTCTCACACCCAAAGAGATAGGCTGTGGCCAACTTCTGCCTCGCACGGCCAAAGGGCTGTGTGCAGAGCAGGTTTGGGTGGTTGGGGGGGTTGACCGCATGGACTGGCTGCAGGCAAAGGCTGTGCACAGTGCAAGGTTCACTGAAAAAAACAAGGTTATAGGGACGTTATAGTTAGGCTCACATTTTAAACGTTCAAAACCATAGAAATTCATCTGTTATAGTTAGTTATCTCAAGTAACTATAACGTGTTCCCTAAGCTAACTATAACTCGCCATGCACTGCTAGTTACGCTACTAATAACGGCACTCATGACATCTTTTATAACATCAGTGATAATATCAATGTAATATTTGCAGTAACATTTTTGACAAAAAAAACTGTGCATGGCTTGGGTGCCCTTTTTGTTATTTGGTGTAAATCTGTTCAGTGGTTTTTGAGAAATCAAAGAAAATACAAATTTGTATGTATAGGGACACAAAGACTCCGCAAATCACTTCAACAAAGAAGTTTTGGCAGCCATGTCAGCCGAATCCTAGGAAAAAAAAACTAAAAAAAAAGAAAAGGGGCCAGGATAGGAACACCATGACAGCTTAGCTCTCATGCTGGGTTCCCATAGGTAACCCCCTGAGCAAAAAAACATTTTTTTTAATTCTCGGCAGGAGACATGGCGGATCCGCCAAAAAAAAAGTGTGGGCTCCTATGCTTGTTTAAAAGCAGCCACCGGGTGGGCCAGATCCTGGGAGCATTTGCATTTTGAATGCGGGGGCTCCTGCCCCTTTCCCACAGCCCCGAGGACCGCCACCTCCCCGGGGTTAGTGTTTAATTAGATGCGAGGGGCCACTTGGCCCCCCGCAGCACTGGGGAGCGCCACCACCCTTGGGCTTTAAATAAAAAAGATGCAGGGAGGCCATCTGCCCTCCCAATCATGGGGACCACCTGGGCCTTAAATAAAATTGACCGCCACCTCCCCGGGGCTTTATATAAAAAGGATGCGGGAGGCTACCTGGCACCCCGCATCCCCGGGACTGTGGGGTCCACCACCCAGGCCTGACTCCTGCTATGTCCTGGGGTGCCCACCCCCAGGACATAACTGTTTGCTGTCACTTGGCAGAAGCTTTGACAGCTCCCACCAAGTCAGAGCAAATTCTGCAAATGAGAGACTTTCTGCAAATGAGAGTTGTAAAACAGCTCTTATTTGTAGAAAGTGAAGTTTTCATCTGTTTCCTTGCACGCAAATATGCCTGTAGGGAAACAGATAAAAACATTGCTCCCACAAGCATGGGAGCGGCTAGCTGCTATTTAAAGCAGCTCCCTGATTGTGGGAACAGTGCCAGCTCCTGCAAGACGTGGGGTGCCGTCTAGGACCGCAAGGGCCTTGAGACTCCCCTTGCAGTCCTCTCTCTCTCTCTCTCTCTCTCTCTCTCTCTCTCTCTCTCTCTCTCTCTCTCTCTCTCTCTCTCTCTCTCTCTCTCTCTCTCTCTCTCTCTCTCTCTCTCTCTCTCTCTCTCTCTCTTTTAAGAGAGGGAGAGAGAGAGATTGTCATTGCAATGGTCTCTCTATGCAATTACTTCAAGCAGTCAAACTAGCAAGATGTTTTGTAACAATGTTATACTTACATTTTAAGGCACAGCAGAGAAGGGTCACTTCTGGCTTAATAAGCTCTTGCACTGTCAGTAGGTTGAAGGTACAAATCCTAGTATCTCATGACATTGTGTCTATTTATTTTCTAGTGTTTTGACTGTTAAACATTCTTAGTTAAACATTTGGTGGGGGCATGAATTATAGTTACCATAGAGAACGAGTTATAGTTACTTGAGGTAACTATAACAGGTGAGCTTCTATGGTTTTGTATTTTTAAAATGTGAGCCTAACTATAACGTCCCTGTAACCTTTGGTTTTTTAAGTGAATTTATGTTTTTAAAAATTCTGTTTCCTAACTGAAACATCAAAAATATAAAATTAAACATTTAAATAAATGAAATAAAAAGACTAAAATCGAAATACAATTAACTCTACCATATGTTTATATAGTCTATGCATTTGTATTTGCAACTTAAATGCACATACATATGTCTATGCAGACACAACATTACGGGATGTACATATGTGGAGATATTTAGGTTTGTATTTTGTATAGGGATTGTACTGTTCTCTACATGTATTTGAGAACACATATGCATATATGCCTGTATGTTGATATGTTCATATATTTATAAACAAATATTTGCTATTAAACATGGACACATTAATTATAATTTTTTTTAAATCATAGTAAAATTATCATATATATCAATGTTGTATGCATATGTGCGTCACTATGGGTTGACACCTCTATGGAGATATGCATTAAAGATACAAATATGTCATTGTATATAGATAACATGCGTAGATCAGTTGTCTATGTATGGGTGTGTGCTTTTTTCTTGGATAATACATAGACTTCTGCCTAGATAAATATGATCATAGGGAATGTACCTGTAAGAGGATAAAAGTATACTTTAGATAGTAAAAATAAATAAATAAAAAGTGCCCCGGTATAATTATACACAACATAGATATCCATATTGAACATGTAAATATTATTATATAAATGCAAATTTGGGTGTAGATATATAGGGATCATTTCATTGTACAGAATAATTACAAGTTAACCTATACATAGATGACTGTGAACTTAGGGGTTTGTTTGTCTTTGATAGTACATGTATATCACAGTATGAAAATATTATTGTAGGGAAGGTGCATGTAAGTATATAAAAATGTATTTAGAAAAGAATACCCATATAAAGGGGTGTGTAATTTAATAAAATATTTACTAGTCCATGGGACCGGATGCTCCATAAATCTGTTTGTCCTGTATAACAATCTACTTGTGCCTTTGCTGCCATGCAGTGAGATGACAAATTATGGCAGCGATCCCACTATATAAAATCTCTGATAAAAGCTACTCTGTTTATGCCAAGTCTCATAGCAGTTCCCTTGTTTTACCACCTTTCCTGTAGATCTACATACTGAGTTGGAAGTGGCGGGAATTGGTAGTTCCAGGTTTGGAATGTCAATGATCACATCTACACGTGCATATTTGTTGTTGCTAAAATGCAGTTCACAAACATTTTTTAGGAGTATGATTTCCAGGCCTACTTCTGTAAATTCATGAAAGTCGTAAATCTGCACTAATTCATGGATAACCTCCATGGGGGTTTTGTGCGACTTACTTTAAGAATTTCTTTAAGAATTGAGCCCTTAGTTAGGTTTGTTGTTAACCAAGACCTTTTTGTTGTTACTACAATTCTCCAGTATTAAGTCTTTCATATATTCATCATGAATCTTCCCAGTCGTCATTATGGGAGTTCCACAGTAACAAGAACCAATACAATACAATACATAAGCATTAATAGCCGTAGAGCAGTCAAGTGACATTGTTAACCAATTCACTTAGTTTTAATGGAACTAGACTTCAACCAATCAGTTTTCTAGTTGCATATTTTTTGTGAGCATTTAATTTTGAACTCAGATAATCAGCAGGCTTGCTTTCAGCTTATGCAAATATTTACATCTCAGAGAGCATTCTTGGAGCATTATATGTAGCTTCGTATTATTGAACTTTGCAAAGATGTGTACACATTTTTATATTGGAACCACTGTCAGTACTGCAATCTTATAGTATTTCCTTAGAGCGCTCACCCTAATAATACAATCTATGCACTATTGAAAAACAAATACAAGTGTGAACAACATGAACATATAGATTCAAATCTTAACTTAGCTGAAGATAGTGGTTTGTCACAGATCCATAATGTGGTGCTGTAAACTGACAGCCAAATGGTTTGTGCTGCAGGGGGTTGGGCCTACTTTTCTCATGGACAAAATAACCATGGAAACTTGTTGTCCTTGACCCCAAATGATACAACACATGAATGTCTGAGCAAGTAAATATTACTACATGTATATACATATAGGTGTTTATATAGTGGAATTCGTGTCTTGTACATGAAACTGCATAACTATAATGTGTTTACATGTGTACATATGTAGGCACTTTGCTATACATTTATATATGTGTGTTTCTATAAATGTAAATATAAATTTTACTTACTGGGGGCAAAAATTAATTCTAATAATTCCTTTTTAATCTCTGCCCCACCTCACTCTTTGACTCATCCCAAACCTCTCTGACCATTGTGGAATCCCAAACACCCTTTCTTAACTCTTTCCCCCTTTATCCAATTCGTCCAACTAGCAGGCATACATGTTCACCACTCCACTTACAACTCACTTCTTCACTTCAGTAATCCACTTCAATGAATCCATCTCCTTCAAAACAATAAAAGTAAATGCATGAGACCTCAGTGAGCACTAATGCAACACACTTACCTCAACTAATCCACAAGTAAGCAATTGTTGTTTATTAATCTACAGCTGTCTTACCTCTAACCTTGAGTTCTGGTGTAGCGCGCTACTTGACGCAAAACACTTCCACTTCTCGTCAAGGGTAGTAAGCGTTATATAAATAGAATGTACAATTACAGGAAAAATAATTGATAGATGTCCAGAACTGCTATAGAATTATAAATCTGTAGTTCCTGTTTTGCAAGATCAGCTTCATCAAAAGTAATGAGAACTGATCTGTACTTGAACAGTGTTTCAGGGGGAAAAGGGAATTAGTATTCTTAACAATAAATGCAATTCTTCTGTTTTTGTTTGTTTTAGGACCAAGGATATCTAATATCGTTTTACACATTCAACCAGGAGGAAGTCATTGCAGTTCCCCACCTTGGGAAGATTCCCTGAATGAGGTATGGGGATGACAGACATTCTAACAATTGTAATTTAAAAAAAGGCTTTTAAATCAGAAAACGGAGATTTTCATGTCAAAAGCCTATGTCAGTGATATCACAGACCACTATCACACCTCTTGGAAATCTGAACAAGTTTATCTAGCAAAGCAAGCGAAGTGCGAAGTGCAGTGTTGCTGACAAAATCAGCAGCATGTCCTCTCAGCTGGCAGTGAGCATCTAATGCTAAACCATCCCCAATTTGTATGACATCTATTCGTTTTCTTCCTTCATAGCTTTAATAGAGAATGAACGTCCAAGAACCAAAACTCAGATTGGGGGTCTACAAATGTCTAATGAGAAGAATTAAATAGGTCTGTGAAAAAGATATAAGAAATGTAAACAAACACATGCTGAACCAGTATTGTTTGAATCCTCACTTAGTAGTGCCTACCATGAGAGTGAGGCTCAATATGTCAGAAGTGAGGATGCAGTACAGGTTGCATATAGCACCAGTACAAATATGAATCATAGAATAGCAGTCAGTTAATAAATATGGCATCACCTATTGCAGTGATTAAAAGCTATTGTTCAGTGATGTGTCAGTGCTACCTTTTTGCAGTAGAAGGTGCAACATTTTAAAGCAAATCTTAAGACATCATTCTGTTTACTTCATCTTTCATGTAGTCCTCACTTTTCAATGACATAATCAAGACCACTGTTAATGCTAACATCGTCTTTAGGAATAATCGGAGAGAATGAAGGGGCAGAGCCTTTGTTACTGCTGAGATAAGGAATATCACATTTGCAAATACATATTAGTATGTAAATAAGAACTAGAAAAATAGGCTATCTTTAGTCACCAACACACAAAGATACACTTCAACTAGGACCAGATACTATCTCCACCTAACTCGGAGCCATCATTTAATTTGTATAGGCTCCTCCCACTGTCTCCCATTAATGATCTAATTGTTCATGGATATTGAGAGTAATGGTGGTATGAATAAACAACTTTGTGCACCAGCTATGGCAGACACTCTACCCTTTGCAGCAAGGGCAAAATCTAACGCATCCTACTCTGCAACATTCAGTTCACTGAACCTCTAGTTGGTTAAAGCTAAGCTCCAAGGCAGTGGACCTGGTATTCACTACCTTCTCATGGACCTTATCCAAAGTTTGAACTTCATGGATGGTCAGTCCAATGCAGTAAGTTGAAAACACAATGGCTAAGAAGCTGTCAGTCTCTGAGATAGCTTGGGCGGTCTCTTAGGATGAGAGAGCCTGCGTGAAAGTAGGCATCCTGCAAGTCCAACACTACCATCCACTCTCCTGAATCTGGGGCAGACAAGAGCTGACCAACGTGAAAGCATCTTTAACTTCTCCTTTTTGAAGAAGAGGTTGAGGGGTTGTAGATATAGGATAGCACAAAGACCCTTGTCCTTTTTGGGAACCAGAAAGTAGCAGGAAAAGCAATCACAGCCTACTTCTGGCTCTGGAAACCTCTCTATGGCTCTGGAACCCTCTCTATGGCTCTATACGGCAAGAGATCCGTGACTTCCTCACGGAGCAAGGAGAAATGATCCTCCATCAGCCGGTCATAAGTAGGAAGCATTGAGGGAGGAGAGGATTTGAAGGGAAGGAAGTAGTACCTCTGAATGATCTGTAAAACGTACCTGTCTGATGTTATGGACTGCTAGTGGTGAAGATGATGGGGGATTCTGCCACCAACTGGATGCTAGTGATCTAAAAGGATAAGATTAGGAGGTTTTGGAGGCTGCAGCTGCCAGGGTAGTGGTGGTTGGAGCGGACAACTGGCCACCTGACTCATAGGGTTGGTAGGAACTGCACCCTCACCCCTGCAGAGGCTGGGAAGCTTCAGTGGGACTGTGGCTGGGAAAAGGTGGGCGCAGCTGAACTCCCCTTCTGTAGCCACAAAAGGAGCAAAAGGCAGACTGGGGATAACGCTGGACAGCTGAGAGGCCCAAGGGCTTGGTCGTAGCCCTGTGTTCTTAGAGCGCTCCAGTACTGAGTCAGCCTTGTCTCTGAAAAAACAGTTGCCATTAAAATGGCATGTACGTAGGGGTAGTCTGGACATCCCCTAAAAAGCCAGATGTTCTCACAACACAGAATATAGTGAACCATAGTGAACCTTTCCACTTCTCTCCCATCTTTGACTTCTTGGGCAAATACAACCCGGACCTCCTACGGGACCAGTGGCAGCACTTGCACAACTGTGTCCCACAGTGTGTGGGAAAAACAGCCCAATGAGCATGCGTGTTCACTGACCCACAATGCAAGGCTGGTGGAAGAAAACATTTTCTTGATGAAACTATCCTGTCTCTAGGATTCCGTGTCAGCAACAGAAAATGTGCCATGGGCGGTGGAAGCTTTGACCACCAAGCTCTCTGGGTTAGGGTGTTGGGTGAGGAAAATTGGATCCCCAGGTGCATGGCGATGGGCAGCGAGCAATTGTCCTGTTTACAGGAGGCCCTGTGCTGGGTTTGGACCAGGTACAGAGAAGGATGTTGGTGGGGGGGTTCTTTAAAAGGGAGCAGGGGTTCGGAGGAAGAAGCTCCTGGCTGCAGCACCTCTCTCAAGATGTTAGTCTTGACTGCCACCAAAGACAACTCAGGTTCAGGACCTGAGCTGCCGTCTTCACCAAGTATAAGTAGCTTCTTCCTCTGTAGCAACAGTAGGGGAAGAAAACATGCTGGTATCTGGAGACGTGTCCATTCTGCTGGCATCACCCAGTTTCTCAAACCAGTCCATGTCCAGACCTTCTGACTGGTATTCTAAAGGGTCCCGTGATACCTCCCATTCTTGCCTAGCCCCTAGCGCTTCAGAATAAGGCTGAGGCACTGAGCTAGGACACATGGGTCAGCCGACGTAGTTGTGGCTCAGTGTCTGATTCAGAGATCGAAATGGGGCTGGCGCCACCGGAAGGCACCGGCTGCTCTGGGAGCAATGCCCTCAGACTGGTGTCGAGGAAGGTCACAGTGGCACACCCGCACTGGTCTGGATCCATGATCAGGACAATCAGGGCCTATCGGAGATGAGGCTGAAGCCATCAGTGTGGAACCAGATGGGGCGACACACCAGGAGAAACAAATCTCAAAAACGGGGTCAACAAAACCTTAAAAAAAGTTTGTCAAAAAGTGTCAGAGGGTAGCCCTCTCCGGATCTGCGCTGACTGGCATTAAAGGAAAAGAACTGATGTCAGCACACCGAGGTGGCACCTATATAGGTGATGCAGATGTCACTTTTGGCATGGACGCCGATGCGCGGAGCTGTCCAATGCCACCTACCAGCGCGCAGGGGTACTGCTCACAAAAAATCTTTCGGATTCAGTCTGATGCTTGAGAAATTCAAACGTAAGGTATCTGTGTCTAGATATTGTCTCTACCAGATAAAGGTTTACCAAAGATAAGTAACTTGTTCGTTTTCGCTATACAATGAACACTGGTCTCTTAGGTAAGTAGTGGAAAGGGTGCAGTTGGTCGTTTCCCTGGTGCACACCATCTTTCATTTCAGTGATGTACCATACTATGGTCCAAATGTAATGGACCTGAATAATCACTGTGGAATCAGATAGCAGGTGACATACCTACTTTCTCAGACAGAGATGGTAACAGTGTGAAAGAGGGACTGCATCATGAGGCAATCTAGACTGCACAGAGGCAGGAGCCCCTCCATGTAACCTTGGTATACCATGGTTTGATGGAGCTGGGCAATGAACAGAAGGTAGAGCAGCAGCCTGGGGCACAACTGTCTTCACAAGGTCTCGTCATCCTCTTTCAGTGGCTTGAGAGGATCCAGGCATGAACTGACAGCATTTCACAGAAATGTTAGTATTCACTATAATCTAGAGAAAAAACCCTTCCGATGGGGCTATAAGGCAGACTTTTACTGAACTACTGGCATAAATCCACTCACCAGGCTGGAGATCATGACAGTCTTATGAGATGCTCCTGTAGAGCTGCATGGATCTGAGAATGGAAACTATAGAGACAGCGCATCAGTTGACTGCTGTATTGCAGAACCATATCATCTTTCAGAGGCAATTAAGAACAGCTGGAGAGATAGAAGAGCTTGAGGTAAGTATAGAATGTCCCATAAAAAAGTCATGGGGGCTCAATTTAGTCTTCTTGGAAGGTACGGCTCAGATTGCTCAAAGTGCCAAAGGCAGTGCAATCCCTGCACTGATTTTGACTGTTCTTGAATGTGCTATTGTAACGCTCCACTTTCCCAAATGATTCAGGGTGATCTGCATAATGGAAATATGGTTTGGCAGTGGGGCTTTACACACCACCTGCTCTACGGAAAAGGCAAAGTGAGTTCCTTAATCACTGAAAGCTTTAGTGGGATCCCACAGCTCAGAATGAAGTCTCTAAGTAGCGTCTTACCCCCCTTAATAGTGTTCTCTCGTGAACACGGGTAAGCCATGACCCACCCGGAGAACATGCAATGTATCACAAGAATATAAGAATAAGGACAGCACCTGGTCATCTGAATAAAGTTCATCTGCAGGTGGACAAGGGGACATCAGGAAGGTGGATGGTCAACGAAATTGGTCTTGATCTCTTTCCCTACTTTGTGGGCTTGGCATGTGGAACAGGAATAGCCAATCTGTTGGGCAGCTGAGGAAAATAAGCAGGCAAACCAGTGGGTTGCTACGACATGAATAATATTGTCCCTACCGCCATGGTATACTCTAGCAATGTTATGGAGAATTACATTTTGGGGCTACCACTCTCCCTGTTTCAACCTGCCTCAGCCTGTTGGTGTCCTTTTTGCAGCTTTGCTTGATCCTTGACTGTTTTTTATTTCCAGATGCCCATTCCTGTAACATAGACATATTCTTAAGCGAGTACAGGGAATTCATCAAAACTCACAATATGCACAGTAATTTCATGATTCAGGGAGTGTGCAGCTTTCCCAGCCGTTTCATCAGCAAACAGATTTCCCAAGGACACTTCATCTTGAGAGAATTGATGAGCCGTACATTTACCAATAGAGATTTTGCAAGGTGATATAAGGCCATCCATTTTCATAGGCATTCCAGCTGAGGTAATCCAAAGCAGAATTCATAGCATCTCAAAATCATGTGTTACTCCAAATGCATATTTGTAATCAACAAACGCAGTGACAGTTTTATGAGAAGCCAAAATACAAAGGTTTGTCATGACAACAAGTTAGGATAGTTGGGCAGAACACCTCTGAGGCAAATGTTGTCTTACTGTGTTCTCATGGTCTTTTGTTGTGCAATTTTTATCTACAAGAGTAAGGTGGAACACTTGAAGGTCTGAATTATGTCTGTTAAAATTGCATTAGGACAGGTATAATTGAATCATTTTTACTAACTAACTTAGAAGAGTACTGTCCCAGGCAAGATTAAAACACCTAAAAGAGCGGGAGTAGTTACATATTAATTATTGTTTTTTCCAGGTCAACTTGTTTTAGCCCTAAAATGATGGCTAGATCATCCTTGGGTTTTCATTACAAGCCAACTACCATAGCCTGTCTATCAACTGCCATAGCTTATCTTTGCCTAGTGAAAAAAGTAGAGTAACACCCTTCTGTTCTTACTTTCAATCCTGGGCTCCTAGGAAGTAAACTCACATAAACAAAATAATGGTTTATACATTAATAAAGCTTCCATGTTAACGCATATGATATCATTCACTGCAACACTTATGTTGACACAACAATCAGCACACGTGGCACACAATGCTTGGCTAACGCTCTATACACCCTTTTGCCCTGACACTTCATGAAACTGGGAGATATCACACCGCATCGATCCCATCCAGTATTTCGTAGGTGCTGCTTAGGGAAAAGCATGATAATAATTTTTGATGAAAGATTCAACGTGTATAAATGATATTGAGGGTGACCCTGACTTTGTTGGAGGCATATAAAAAGTATGGGGAGGGCAAGTCATATGGCAGCTGATGTTTCAAAAGTGTGGAAATTGTGGCAGTGTCATAACCAGAAGTGGTCATTGGGTATCACAAACTATCAAAATTGTGAAAATTAGAGTTAGGGAACTGTAGAAAAACTGGTGGTATAATGAATTAGGATTGTAATGGGTAATGCCATATGTTACAGTCAGGGGATCACAGTAATGCGTTGCGGTGGTCTAATACCCCATTGCAGTGAAGTAAAGGACAGATTTACAACTGTATTTACTGGTCGCAAAACCTGCGATTTGGTAAATCGCAGGGTTTGCAACCAGTAAATGTGCTTTGTCAAATGTACTAACCATGTTCCAGAATCGCTAAATGTTTTTAGTCAATCATACTGAATTGGTATTTGAAAGGGGTGAGTATAGGTATCACTTCCAAATACCGATTCCTTATGATATGTATTAATATTTTGCAACTTAGAGACAGTCGCAAAACATTAACATTTTATGAACTACTGAAAGCTAGTGGTAACCTATTCACAAATGGGAGAGGGCCAGCAGGAAACCCCTTCCCCTTTGTGAATAGTCAAAAAACATTTTTGTTTTGTTGTCCAACTTAGTTTATCAAATGTATGCATGTGTTCCCTGAAATATGTAGTCAGTTTAGTAGTCCTGGACTACCTGTCTGAGGTTGAACTTGTCCTGTTGCTTTTGTATCCTGATCTTAATTGTTAGACCTGGCATCCTTGGCATGGTTTCCCCCTACCTTTGTTGCCTTCAGACCTCCAGTTTTTGCTGACTTTGTTTTTGATGGCATTATGACTCTGCACTTTATCACTGCTAACCAGTGATAAAGTGCTTGTGCTCTCTGCTCAAGACATGGTAACATTGGCTTATATCCAACTGGCATATTTAATTTACTCATTAGTCCCCAGTAAAGCGCACTACATGTGCCCAGGGTCTGTAAATTAAATGCTTCTAGTGGGCCTGCAGCACTGAGTGTGCCAGCCGCTTAAGTAGCCCTTTAAACATGTCTCAGGCCTGCCATTGCAGACCTGTGTGCAGTTTTAACCCGCCAGGTGGACCTGGCAAAATATACCTTTTGCCAGTCCCAAACCTCCCTTTTAAATGCATGTACGTTACCTCTACATAGGCCTTGGACTGTCCCAAGGGCAGGGCACTGTGTGTTACATGCACTTTTACGTTTGACATGTCATGGTAGTGAAAAACTCTTAAATTTGTTTTTCACTATGCAAGGCCTCTCACTCCCTTAGGATAACATTGAAGTCGACTTATTACATTTTATAAGTGTAATTTCCAAATGGGAAGAAATAATTGGTTCGTGTTTGGTGTGTCTGGGATCCTAATTTAAAATTCCTAACTTATGGTAAAGTCTGATTTTAAATAACAATTCTGAAAATGCTCCTTTTAGAAAGTTGGCGTTTTCCTGTCTTCAGCCATTTGGTCCCTGCAGCCTGTCTTTGGTCACATGACTAAGTGTATTTGACAGTTGGGCTTTGACAGACAGCCACACACTATGGGAGCTTAGGTGTGACTGGATGGGCCATCACTGGCAGAATGGCAGGGAGAAGCTGGACCCAGCCTCTGTTACACCTGAACACGCTGTGTCCTGTCTTCACACAAAAGGCTGCATACCCCTTGTAGTTAGTCTGGAGCCAATGTGGGACATCGGCACACTTTAAAGGCATGCCTCTAGAAGCTTCTCCCCACTTCAAAGGCAGAACTGTGTATAAAAGAAGGACCTCAGACACCACCACTTAGGCCACATCAGGACCTCTGGATACTCTGTCAGGAAGGACTGTTGTGCTGCTCAAGGACTGCCACTTTACTGGTCTGCTGCTGTAAATGAACTGCTGCATTCCGGTGCTAACCTGCTGCCCTCTTTCCTGGGAAAGAAGAACTGGACCTGCAATATCATCTTGAACCCAGGACCACAGAGTGACTCAAGAAGCTGGTCTGCTGGCCTAATCTTTGCCTCCGGGACATAAAAGGCTCCCCAGCCAGCTCCTTGACCCAGCCGCAGTGAGTTCCTGACCAACAGCTGGTGCCTCTCTGGTGCTGAACCCTTGGTGTGGCTCTTGAAATCAAGCTTTTGGGCTCCTTGCAATCGAAAATGGGCCCGTTTGCACCGAATCTGCACCTCTCACTCTGAAAATCAGCAGGAACTACCACCGTCTCTTTGCACAGCAAGCATCGATCACTTGCAGGGAACCTCCACCTCGAAGTTCCAGCCTGTTCATCTGCGAAGCCCAGCCTGTTCTTTGTGCCACACTGTTCACCACCTGCAATGTTATCCTCGCTCCCTGCAACCTTCTCCCATGTGAATGGGACTCAGCACAAAACCTGAGAAGGTAAAACTTCAGCAGGACTACTCTGGGAATATATCCGACACGAGCTCCATCACAGTTGGCCTGAACTTTTGACTTTGACAGTGTCCAGCGCAACCATATAGCTGTGGTCGGTGCCTTATGTTCTTAGGAGCTATATTGCAGTTTATTCTTTAAAAATTCATAACTCCGGTTCTACTGATTGAATTTTTGTCATTTTGGTTTTTATTTATTTAATAAATCAAGTTTTCATTTTCTAATCAGAAGTGGGATCCCTTTTGTGCAGTGTTTCCACTGTTTTACTATTTGAAGTGTTGCACAAATATTTTACACATTGCCTCTAAGTTACGCCTGACTGCTCTGTGCTAGGCTACCAAGTGATGAGCGCAGGTTAATTTGGGGTTTGTTTGTGCCTTAATCTGACTAGGATTCGGGTTGCCGTTTGACCAGGACTCACACCCCAGTCAACCAGTAACCCAATTTCTAACATTAATCTTTTTGTTAGTCATACCCATCTATCAAAGGTGACATAGGCACTGTAAAAAATAGACCACATTTAGAAGTTGCACATATATTGGAGTTTTCCCAGCGATGGTGACCTAAGAGCTTTGGTAGTTTATTTGTCCTGGTAATCTCTTTTTTGTGTATGTACCTCTTTGTTCCGTATGCTAACACTGTTTCTGAACGCAAGCAGTGCTGGTTCCCAGGACAGTGTCTAAATGTTGTAAGATTTTACAGTGTTTCCTGCTGTGCCAATATGAGTGGGGGTTCTACAGTGACTGATACAATATGCATTAGTATATGGGAGTTTCATTAATGTAACTTGTATTATTTTGTTGTGACTTTTCTTCCTACAATACCAGGATTCAAAATATGAAATAATGAGTTGTTTCATTACGCTAAGGGGATCTAAAGGAGTTGAATGACAGGTAGAGCCTATGGTCCTGATGAAAGCCCAGGGATTCTGTTGCCATTAAGGTTGAAACATGTTCGCCTGATTAGGACTGTGACAAAGGTATTGTTGGAAATGGCCCTTCTGCAGGGTTATCCCCAGACTTTGCCTTCCTCCTTCTCTTTTTCTGACCTCATTTTTGCTGGTTTCTAGACTCTGCACACGTTACCACTGCTAACCAGTGCTAAAGTGCATATGCTCTCTCCCTTTAAACATGGTAACATTGGATCATACCCAATTGGACTATTTAATTTACCTATAAGTCCCTAGTAATGTGCACTGTATGTGCCTAGGGCCTGTAGATTAAATGCTACTAGTGGGCCTGCAGCACTGGTTGTGCCACCCACTGAAGTAGCCCCTTGACCTGGTCTCAGGCCTGCCATTGCAAGGCCTGTGTGTGCAGTTTCACTGTCACCTCGACTTGGCATTTAAAAGTACTTGCCAAGCCTAAACCTCCCCTTTCTCCACATATAAGTCACCTCTAATATGTGCCCTAGGTAACCCCTAGAGCAGGGTGCTGTGTGTGTGAAAGGCAGGACATGTACCTGTGTAGTTTACATGTCCTGGTAGTGTAAAACTCCTAAATTCGTTTTTACACTACTGTGAGGCCTGCTCCCTTCATAGGCTAACATTGGGGCTGCCCTCGTGCAGTATTAAAGTGGTAACTGCTGATCTGAAAGAAGTAGGAAGGTCATATTTAGTATGACCAGAATGGTAATACCAAATCCTGCTGACTGGTAAAGTTGGATTTAATATTACTATTCTAGAAATGCCACTTTTAGAAAGTGAGCATTTCTTTGTACTTAAATCTTTCTGTGCCTTACAATCCACGTCTGGCTGGGCTTAGTTGACAGCTCCTTGTGCATTCACTCAGACACACCCCAAACACAGGGTACTCAGCCACACTTGCATACATCTGCATTTTGAATGGGTCTTCCTGGGCTGGGAGGGTGGAGGGCCTGCTCTCACACAAAGGACTGCCACACCCCCTACTGGGACCCTGGCAGACAGGATTGAACTGAAAGGGGACCTGGTGCACTTCTTAGCCACTCTTTGAAGTCTCCCCCACTTCAAAGGCACATTTGGGTATAAAACAGGGCTTCTGCCCTACCTCATCAGACACTTGCTGGAGAAGAAACCTGAACCAGAACCTACATCCTGCCAAGAAGAACTGCCTGGCTGCTCAAAGGACTCACCTGTCTGCTTTCTACAAAGGACTGCTGCCTTGCTGTTGGCCTACTGCCTTGCTGAACTCTTGTCTGGCTGCAAAAGTGCTCTCCAAGGGCTTGGATAGAGCTTGCCTCCTGTTCCCTGAGGTCTCAGGACCAAAAAGACTTATCTTTTTCATTTGGACTCCTCGTGCGGCAACAAATTTGACGCACAGCTTGCTCCGCGGTGAGAAAATCGCTGCACGCCTAAGCTGCCCAATGCGACACCTACGGGGCGACCAGAACTTCGACGCACGGCCTTGCATGGACAACGCCGCCCGACTTCCAGAGAGGTAATCGACGCAACACCTGCCGTGAGAAAGAAAATTCCACGCACAGCCTCCCGGAACGACGCGCAGCCGGATAACAAGCCGAGGAATCCACGCACAGACCCTGGGACATCTGGTAATCCCGCGAACCATAGAAGGAGTTGCCCCGCGTGCCGGAAAACGACGCACGTCTTCCCCGAGTGAAAAATAACGACACAAGTCTGTGTGTGAAGGGGTGAAACCGACGCACACACCATTTGCCCACGCATCTCCTCCTCTGTGACCCTCTGCGGAGATTTTCCACTCCAAAACAGGTACTTTGTGCTTGAAAGAGACTTTATTTGCTTTTCAAAGACTTAAGACACTTTGGGGGTCATTCCAATGTTGGCGGGCGGCGGAGGCCGCCCGCCAGAATTCCCCCCTCCGAAATACCGCACCGCGGTCAAAAGACCGCGGCGGGTATTACAAGTTTTCCCCTGGGCTGGCGGGCGGTTGCTGAAAAACCGCCCGCCAGCCCAGGGGAAAACGACCTTCCCACGAGGATGCCGGCTCGTAATCGAGCCGGCGGAGTGGGAAGGTGCGACGGGTGCAGTGGCACCCGTCGCGTATTTCAGTGTCTGCAAGGCAGACACTGAAATACTTTGCGGGGCCCTCTTACGGGGGCCCCTGCCGTGCCCATGCCATTGGCATGGGCACGGCAGGGGCCCCCAGGGGCCCCGCGACCCCCCCTACCGCCATCCTGTTCATGGCGGCTTTCCCGCCATGAACAGGATGGCGGTAGGGGGGGTCAGAATCCTCATGGCTGCGGAGCGCGCTCCGCAGCCATGGAGGATTCACACGAGCAGCGGAAAGTCGGCGGGAGACCGCTGACTTTCCGCTTCTGACCGCGGCTGAACCGCCGCGGTCAGAATGCTCGTTGGAGCACCGCCAGCCTGTTGGCGGTGCTCCCGTGGTCGCCAGGGTCAGAATGACCCTCTTTATATCACTTTTCAGTGATATTTCTACAAAATCTTTGCATCTTTTATTTTGTTGATCTACAAATATCCAGATAAATATTCTATATTTTTCTAAACACTGTGTGGTGTATTTTTGTGGTGCTATATGGTGTTATTGTATGATTTATTGCACAAATACTTTACACATTGCCTTCTAAGTTAAGCCTGACTGCTCGTGCCAGGCTACCAGAGGGTGGGCACAGGATAATTTGGATTGTGTGTGACTTACCCTGACTAGAGTGAGGGTTCTTGCTTGGACAGAGGGTAACGTGACTGCCAACCAAAAAACCCATTTCTAACAGGTATCATAATACTTGCCTAAGTTTTCCCACTATTTTACGTGTTTTTTATCTTTCATGGGGAAAACCTCTGCTGATTTGGTAAATAAAATGTATTCTAATTATACTTGGCCTAATACAATTTTAACAGACCTAATTGAGACCCTCAAGTGTTCCACTCTACTCCCATCAATAGAAATTCCACAAAAAACACTCCAAGAGCTCTTGATCAGCAAGCCTAGCACTCCCAATTGAAGGCACAACCCTGATGATGAAGCATGCCACCTAAGTTGCATTCTTTTTTTGAGGAATCTCCCCCATAATAAACTGGAGCTCTTAGAAATTGGGTGTCTAGTTGGCAGAGATATACACCCTTGTCCAGGTAGGGACCACAATCCTAGTCAGGGTAAGTCACAACACAATCCAAATTATCCTGTGCCCACCCTCTGGTAGGTTGGCACTGAGCAATCAGGCTTAACTTAGAAGGCAATGTGTTCAGTACTTGTGCAATAACCCATACAGTAGCACAGTGAAAACACCACAAAAATACGCCACACATGTTTAAAAACATGGATAGTATTTATCTGAATTAACTAAGGTCAAAACAACAAATATCCAATAAGCACAAGTTGAAATATCACTCTTAAAAGGTTTAAAAGAGTCTCAATCCTTAGGAATCAATGGTGGTATCTTTGTATCACACAGTACCTGGGAGGAGTCAAAACTAACAATGTGCAGGGGCCACAGAGGAGGAGATGCATGGAAAAATAAGGTGTTGCGTCGTATTTTCCAGTGCGCCAAAGACAATGTGTTGTGCGAGGCAGGTGTTGCGTCAATTTCTGCAGGCGTTTTGTCAATTTTCCAAAGCCTGTGGATTTCCAGAAGGGGTGAGGTCTTTGTTGGCCCTGAGACTTCAGAAACAGGAGGCAAGCTCAATCCAAGTCCTTTGAGAGCACTTTTGAAGGAAGACAAAGTCCTTCAAGGAGAGTAAGGAGCACCAGGCAGAAGGGCAACAAGCAGGAAAGTAGTCCTTCAGCAGAGCAGTCTAGATGAGTCCTTTGGGCAGCCAGGCAGTCTCTCTGACAGAGTCCAGGTGTAGGACCAGAAGTGTCTGATTTGTTGGGGTCAGAGACCCAGTTTATATACCCAAAATGCCTTTGAAGTGGGGGAAACTTCAAAGAGTGGTTTTGAAGTGCCCTTTCAGCCCAGTCCTGTCTGCTAGGATCCCTGTGGGGGGTTACCACTCCATTGTGTGAGGGCAGGCCACTGGCCTCTGACGTTCAAGAGAGAGCCCCTCCACTCTTCCTGCCCAAGGAGACTCATTCAGTATGAAGATTAATGCAGGTGTGAATGAGTGTCCTGTGTATATGATAGTCTGGGTGGAATGCACAAGGGGAGCTGTCAATCAGCACAGACCAGACTTGAATTGGAGACATGTCTGTAAGGCACAGATGGCAGTAAGTGTAGATAAATGCCCACTTTCTAAAAGTGTCATTTCTAAAATAGTAATATTAAATCCAACTTCACCAGTAAGCAGGATTTTCTATTACCATTCTGGCAATACTAAACATGACGGGGATACTCCTTCCAGATCTTAATCTACGACTTAAAAGTATACAGGGAGTGCAGAATTATTAGGCAAATGAGTATTTTGACCACATCATCCACTTTATGCATGTTGTCTTACTCCAAGCTGTATAGGCTCGAAAGCCTACTACCAATTAAGCATATTAGGTGATGTGCATCTCTGTAATGAGAAGGGGTGTGGTCTAATGACATCAACACCCTATATCAGGTGTGCATAATTATTAGGCAACTTCCTTTCCTTTGGCAAAATGGGTCAAAAGAAGGACTTGACAGGCTCAGAAAAGTCAAAAATAGTGAGATATCTTGCAGAGGGATGCAGCACTCTTAAAATTGCAAAGCTTCTGAAGCGTGATCATCGAACAATCAAGCGTTTCATTCAAAATAGTCAACAGGGTCGCAAGAAGCGTGTGGAAAAACCAAGGCGCAAAATAACTGCCCATGAACTGAGAAAAGTCAAGCGTGCAGCTGCCACGATGCCACTTGCCACCAGTTTGGCCATATTTCAGAGCTGCAACATCACTGGAGTGCCCAAAAGCACAAGGTGTGCAATACTCAGAGACACAAGCTGAAACGTCAAGACTGGGCCAAGAAATATCTCAAGACTGATTTTTCTAAGGTTTTATGGACTGATGAAATGAGAGTGAGTCTTGATGGGCCAGATGGATGGGCCCGTGGCTGGATTGGTAAAGGGCAGAGAGCTCCAGTCCGACTCAGACGCCAGCAAGGTGGAGGTGGAGTACTGGTTTGGGCTGGTATCATCAAAGATGAGCTTGTGGGGCCTTTTCGGGTTGAGGATGGAGTCAAGCTCAACTCCCAGTCCTACTGCCAGTTCCTGGAAGACACCTTCTTCAAGCAGTGGTACAGGAAGAAGTCTGCATCCTTCAAGAAAAACATGATTTTCATGCAGGGCAATGCTCCATCACACGCGTCCAAGTACTCCACAGCGTGGCTGGCAAGAAAGGGTATAAGAGAAGGAAATCTAATGACATGGCCTCCTTGTTCACCTGATCTGAACCCCATTGAGAACCTGTGGTCCATCATCAAATGTGAGATTTACAAGGAGGGAAAACAGTACACCTCTCTGAACAGTGTCTGGGAGGCTGTGGTTGCTGCTGCACGCAATGTTGATGGTGAACAGATCAAAACACTGACAGAATCCATGGATGGCAGGCTTTTGAGTGTCCTTGCAAAGAAAGGTGGCTATATTGGTCACTGATTTGTTTTTGTTTTGTTTTTGAATGTCAGAAATGTATATTTGTGAATGTTGAGATGTTATATTGGTTTCACTGGTAATAATAAATAATTGAAATGGGTATATATTTGTTTTTGGTTAAGTTGCCTAATAATTATGCACAGTAATAGTCACCTGCACACACAGATATCCCCCTAACATAGCTAAAACTAAAAACAAACTAAAAACTACTTCCAAAAATATTCAGCTTTGATATTAATGAGTTTTTTGGGTTCATTGAGAACATGGTTGTTGTTCAATAATAAAATTAATCCTCAAAAATACAACTTGCCTAATAATTCTGCACTCCCTGTATGAGTCTATGAGAGGAGCAGGCCTCAGAGTAGTGGAAAACAAATTTGTGAGTTTTTCCCTACCAGGACATGTAAAACACATGAGTACATGTCCTGCCTTTTACCTACATAGCACCCTGCCTTATGGGTTACCTAGGGCCTACCTTAGGGGAGACTGATATGTAAAAAGGGGAGTTTAATGCTCGGCAAGTAGTTTTAAATGCCTAGTCTAGGTGGCAGTGAAACTGCACACACAGGCCGTGCAATGGCAGGCCTGGGACATGGTTACGGGGCCACTTATATGGGTGGCACAATCAGTGCTGCAGACCCATTAGTAGCATTTAATTTACAGGCCCTGAGCACTTGTAGTGCACTTCACTATGCACTTACTGGTAAATTAAATATGCCATTTGGGTAGGAACCAATGTTACCATGTTTAGGGGAGAGAGCATATGTACTTTAGCACTGGTCAACAGTGGTAAAGTGCGCATAGTCCTAAAACCAGCAAAAACAGGGTTAGAAACATTGAGGGAGGTAGACAAAGGTTTGGGAGGTGACCACCATAAGGCTGTTAGGTCTTACAGAAGCAATGTCATAAATGCTTGCCTTTTTGAAGCACTAGTTGTTGCCTACCAGTCTTATGGAGATGGTACTAAGTCGATCACTCTAAATATTCTCCCTTTCCTCCAACTCTGCTAGTTGCCCTCCTCCACCCAAAAAAATATATCAGTAAGACTCTATCTCACACTTCACTTATGAGCCATTTTTGCTGATCAGATCAATGTATTCATGGGATGTTGGTGCCACATAGCCTTCCCTAGTATCCTGGGTATTGGGATTGCATTATATGAGTGAATGAGGGGACTTCAGTTTGAATGGGGGCATTAAGATGTTAAATTTGGACTCTCACACTTCCAGTGCCTTCACTGACCACAGTAATACATGAATCTGTCAGAGGGATTGCGTCCTATCTTTCTTTAACTTGCCCCTGTCCCCTTCACCCTTTCCTTATAATTGTTTCTACCTTCCTCTTCTATACTGACACACAATGATTAGCGTAGGTGACCAACTCAGTTAAACCTTTCGTTTGCCACCCAGTAATATTGTTCTCATTTGCTCCTGGATCATCAAATACAGTCCCTGCACATAGGCATCTTTACATCTTCGTGAGCTTGTTCCACGGAGTTGGTAATGCCTGAATTCCTCTCATAACGTATTTAACCTTTCTTAATAATCTGCTGGGGACTATCCTTTATTCTTCTTCCAATTCGAAATCTTTGTCCAGTTGGTCTTGAATGAATTCACTTCCATCACAACATTTAAAAGCTCGTCTTTGGCTGCTGCACCATCATCAACCGGTGCATTTCATGCCCAACTGCCTTTCTCAATCAATAATTCTCTCCCTTTACTCTGCATCACCAGTCTCAGCCCAGTCTGCCCTATTAGTCCTGTAACATTCAAATACGTTCAGTAATTCCTCACGGAATATCAAAGATTTTTCACAAATATTAGGTAAATGCTTATTGATACTGGCCAAGTTAGCTGGGCACCATGGGATATAAATGGTCATTCTTCCTCCTGGGCTGTGGTACTCTCATAGGGTAAAGAAAAAAATAGGGGACTATTCTCAGGGCTCGTCTTAGTCAGTGCTACTAGAGGATGGTGTGTGAACTTTCCTAGACATTTAGCATTGAGGCTCTAGCTAATCGTTGTGCCGGTCATCTGAGTAATAGCTTGAGAAGTTATCCTGGGTAATGGTCAGACTGCAAGCTCAATCTATTTGGTGTGTAGTGGAGAGTGATCGGACCAATTTGTAAATCAGGTATGTGGAACTGTGGAGTCAGCCTCATGATGTGTGATTCATGCGCCTCCTCTAGGTCTTTGCCACCAACCACACTGTCAGTCACCTGTCTTGCTGCATTCGCTAGTGCTTACCCTGGGTGCTGGCCATGCAGCTGACACTGCCCCGCTTTCAAGCGTTCCATTCGGAGTGCCTTCTGCGTTGGTTGCTGGCCTGCAAATTGTTGGGGCATCCAGTGTATCTTCCTCCTTGTCTTCTTCAGGTTTGTATTTCTCAGTGGTAATTTGGGGAAATACATTAGGAGAAAGTATACAGTATAAGCATATTTCCTAACCCTCTCCTGAAAGTGACTGCTATGATATTTAGAGTTTCTGATGGGTCTACTTCATCCCACCTACTTGGGACTTGTGTCTCTGGTTTGCTTGCTCATGACAAGTCACACAATTGCTGTTGTTCACTATCTACTTTCTTTCTAGGGTCCTTTAGCCTTCTCTTTAAATTGTTTAAATGTTCTAGATCAGAGGCACCTTTCTCTAGAAAGCACTTTTCCATCTCCACTTTTTCAAAACTCTGCATGTACTCTTTCCATGGTAGTGTTACATAGCAGGTCGGCAGGAGTCCCTTTTGCCAGGGGTATTCATGTTTAGATTTTCTCGCCCCCATCCTCATCGCCTTTTCTCACTTAAAAGGAGATCACACTTAACTATGTCTGTCAGGATTGTGCTACTCCTTATCTCATAAAGGTAGGGAGGGTAAATAGAAGAGAGGACCTCACATATGTCTGAGTAGTCTCATGGAGGGAGGATGGGAAGATGGGAACTGTCCTACACAGTATTGTGTTGGTTTTACCAATACTGGCCACAAGTTCAGTGAAAAAGATTTTTTTTTTAATATATATTTTTATTTTTCCTGCATGATCACGCCATATACAGACAGAGTTGCAATTGTACATTTCAGTACTATTCAGTTTAGGCAGTACTCTATATTGGGATCACAATCAAGCAATTTAACACAAACCCCTCAACTATCCCCCACCCGCCCCATACTGCTTGCGGTCTCTCTCAGGTCTGAACATGCTGTACATTCAATATCTATTATCTTTTGTTGTTTGTTTTTATATCTCATTATATTCCCCAGCACTTTAGCAATGTCATCTCGTTCGCTCTTCACAGGTGTTTACATCTCACACCCTAGGACTCCCTCACCCTTCCTTTCAGTGCTCTACAGTAAGCTTAATTAACTCCCAACACATGTATGGTGGTTAATCATCACTCAGTGTATTTGGTTGAGTATCTTGTCCCCCAAGGTTCTGCAGCATCTGAGCCAAGGCCGCTACATCCCCTGCTAATTTGTCCTCTGTGCGGACATGCTTTATCCGAATTTCTTCTGCTACTGCCCATTCAGTGAAATCTCGGTATCAATCTCCATAATTCGGGGGAGTGGGGTTAAGCCATTTAATCGCTATGCGACGTTTAGCCAACAAGAGTCCCAGCACCATAAATTTGTGGCTTAAATGTTTCCCTCTAACCGGGTAAGCAATAAACCCAGCAGTATCTCCTTGGGAGTATGTATCAATTTCCACACTGCTGCTCTCTCCAAGGCCATTATTATACTCTCCCAGTAGGAGATCAGAGCCTAACATTGCCATACCATGTGAAAATAATCTGCAGAAGCCGCATCACAGTGCCGGCAGTGAGGGGATCACGCAGGGTATATACGCTGAAGAATGTTCGGGCCAGGTATGTTTGATAGTTATAGTTATATTGTATAAGTTTAAACCTGGCATTTGAACTGCTGGTTTTAGCCCCTCCGTACACGTTTCCATTCTGCAGCCGAGACCTCCTCTTCCAGCACCCAAACCCCCCCCCCCCCCCCCCCCCCCCCCCACTTACGTTGCATTGCTGGAGTAACACTCAGAGCATCCTCCTCAGTGCTTTATAAAGGCGTGAAACCAGTCTTTGCTTCCTTCCTAAGGACAATAATGCATCTAGGGTGGCAGAGGTTGGGGACTCATCAGGAAATCCAGGCCGCTGACCACGTGCCGTTGCCGTTATCTTTGCATATTGTAGGAATTGACCTCCCCCCAACTGAAATGCATCCACCGCTTCTTGCTGGGTAATGAATTTCCCCCCAAGATAGAGCTCTGCCGCTACCTCAAATCCCCCGTCTTTCCATCATTTCATAGAGATGTCCCGAGCGACTCCCAGATGGGTACATCCCTAGAGTAAAGGTAGCCACGCAATACAGAGGACACCTCTCGGGCCAATACACTTCAGACCTGCTTCACTATGTAGGGGGCCCCTTCCCTCAGCACACGGTTCACCAGGAGAAAGGCCTAGCAGGCATGTGGTCCGCACCCATCTTGCAACAGTCTGTTCTCCCAGTTATCTTCAGGGTCAAACCAGTGTACTGCATGCTGCAGCTGAGAGGCAAAATAATAAAGCTCCATAAGTGGGAGTTCAATGCCCCCGCATTCCCATGTTTGTCACAGAATATTAATTCCCACCCTTTTTCTCCTACTTACCCACAGCAATTCTAAAATTAAACTATCTATTTGTGCAAAGTGCGATCTAGGCACCTCGTATAGCATAGTTTGCAAGCTATATAAGCAGCGTGGCAGGATAACCATCTTAATAATGGCCGCTCTGTCCATCAGGGAAAGCGGTAGCTCCTTCCAGATTCTGAGCGAGATCCTCAGGCCCTCTAGTACTCTGCATGGTTGTGGTCATAGTATTTATCAGCCGTATTTACCAATCATAACCCAAGCTATTGAAGGCCCTCAGCTCCCTACGGTAATCCAACCATCGGGAGGGCATCGGTTCGGTCTCCAGCCAGAGCACCCATTGGGAACAGGTAGGATTTATGAAAACTTACACAGAGTCCAGAGCACTCCCCAAATTCTCCCAATGCCTTTAGAAGTACAGGAATCCATGATTCTGGGTGCCGCACGTAGTCTACCACATCGTCTGCGTGGAGGGAAACTACATGGGTATTCCCCTCAACCTGCAGGCCCCATGGGTGCAGTAGGTCCCACAGATGCATCTCCAATTGCTCATAGCCATAGCAAACAGGAGTGGGGACGTGGGGCAGCCCCAAGACCATTTCCCCAGTCCGCACGCAAGCAACTGGGCTCCGGTACAAGAGTTGGATCCTAGCAGTATACTTCAGGCCGAACCCCATCATGGCCATAACCTGCCAAAGATACCCCCAGTCCACAGAATCAAAAGCCTGCTCTGTATCTAGGAGAGCAAATGCTACCAGCTTGTGCCACTGTAAATAAGTGTGAAATATGTGGATAAGACTATGAATATTAAACATAGTGCTGCGATGCAGTATAAAGCCACATTGATTCTCATGGATAAGGCAGGCCAAATGTGGGAGCAGACGCGCCACCAGAATTCTGCTTAGTATTTTAAAATCTATATTCAAAAAGGACAACAGTCTATATGCAGCAGGGTCTGTCGGATCCCTATCTGGTTTGGGGATAAAGGCCACCCAAGCCTCCCTCATCAAGTCCGGTAGTCTACCACGGGCTGACGCCTCCTGATATGCCGCCAATAGCTTCCCAGCCAGGATATCAACATATTTTTGGTAAAACTCTGCCGAAAAGGCATCAGAGCCAGGCTTTATTGACGTTTTTAACTGTTTTATGGTCTCTTGTATTTCTTCCTGGTTAATGGGGGCCTTCAACAGGGTCTTGGTGTCCGGCGTCAGCCCTGGGAGTGTGACCCCAATTAGGAAGGTCGTCCCGACCTCTGGTGGTCCATCCCCAGGCAGAGCATAAAGTCTGCCCAAGTGGTCACGGAACACCTTATTTATTGCTACCTACGTACATACTCTTCTGCCTGCTCCATCCACTAGTTCAGTAACAGGTGTATGGTCAGCATGCTGTTTAAGCAGACGTGCCAAGAGTGCGCCCGCTTTGTCGCCCTCCGCATGTAGACATTGCCAATCTTCTACTAGCACCCGCCTAGCCTGCTGCCAGTCTTCCATTTTGTGCGGCTGCGTCGGAAGGCATTTCTCCAAGTCCCGGAGCCTAGCCTCATGGTCGAGTACGTCTTTTTCGAGTTGTCGTCTAACTCCATAAGTTGCATGCATGCAAAGACTCCTGATCACAACCTTCATCGCTTCCCAGTCACAACCCCTAGTCGTGGACGTTCACCAATTTGCTTCAAAGTATTGCGCTAGTCCGTACTGAGCTGCTTTGGCAAACGGGGCATCCGTCAATGCCTCCGGCCGCAGCCGTCATGTCGGAACAGCGGGTCGTTTATAACCTTTATTCAAATGTATTAGGAGAGGGGAATGATCTGATATGTAGTGGGCCAAATATGCAACAGATTGTATCTGAGGGGATAGGGTCTCGGATACTAAACAATAGTCCAGTCTGCTATAAGTGTTTGCCGCTGGGGTAAACAGGAGAACTCCTTATTAGTAGGGTTCCTATGGCGCCAGAAGTCCTGCAACTGCAGTTCTCCCATAGTATCTACCAACTGTCTAGTGAGGTGGGGTTTCGTGCGTTGTCGCAGAGGATCACGGTCCAGCGAACCATCCAAGACACAGTTGCAGTCTCTTGTTAATATAATCTCTGCCATTAAATATGGGTAGGCAGCCCGTGCTACTTCACCAAAGTAGATTCCACTATCTACATTTGGGGTGTACACGTTTATCAAGCAAAAATCCCGGCCGTCCAGGTCCAAACAATAGCACATATCTCCCATCGGGATCCAATACATGACCTGCCCGTTGGGGCCAGCGAAGAGGCTCTACTCTACGATGATTTATGGGTCACAAGGTCCCTGTTTGTCCGTCCCGGGGGCCGGAAATACCAAACTGTAGCGTAAATTTAAATTGTGCATCTTTTTCTTGGCGTCCATAAAGGATTTCCTAAGGTTCTGCACCTTTTGGGTTTAGTTTGGGAACACTAAGATTTGGTGGCTGTTTTACAGTGGCTGTCCATCATTCCGCACGTGCTGTAGGATCATGTCACAGTGTCTGTAGTAGAAGAAACAAGCAATACTAGCACGCTGCAGCGCCCCCC
Organism: Pleurodeles waltl; assembly: GCF_031143425.1. Lineage (NCBI taxonomy): Eukaryota > Metazoa > Chordata > Amphibia > Caudata > Salamandridae > Pleurodeles > Pleurodeles waltl. Next base: position 267,028,241 of record NC_090444.1, on the reverse strand, counting down.
GGGCAAAGGGGAGGCTTCAAGGCCCTATGGGCTAGTTCGACATTGAAGAAGGGGGTATGTCCATCTTGGGGGCAGGGGGCCTATTGTTACCAGACAGTGTTCCAAGAAGTCTTCCACGTTGCGCCCTCTACCCCCTCCAGGAAACCCACAAAATGCAAATTGTTGTGGCAGGATCTACTCTCCGCGTCCTCCTCCCGCTCTTCCAATCACACAGTAAGTTTCCGGAGAGAGGAGACAGTCTCTTTCAGGGCATCCACCTCCCAGTTAAGCACTCCAATAGTGTCTTCCGCTTCTGTCACTCTCTCTGCCACTTTACGGAGGCCTGCCCGCAGCAGTGTAACATCCACGGCCACTGTGTTGATTTTGGTGAGCAGTTCAGTGCGTGTACCCTTGATTTCATTCAGGATATCAGACATGTATAGTTCCTGGGGGTCGCCGCTCTCCGCAACGCCCCGAGTGTCCTCCAGAGTGTTGGTACCCATCTTGCCTTTGTCGTAGGTGACCTGTGCATAGTTAACAATCTTATTTACCTGAGACTGCCGTCCCCCTATGTCTTTGCCCATATCTCCTAATCGTATCAGCGACCTTCTATCGAGGGACGGAATTGGCACAATACAACATCACAGGCCCTCCCAGTAATGTTCTTAAGACACTAGGGCCCGTATTTATACTTTTTTTTAGCGCCGCATTTGCGCCGCTTTTTGACGCAAAACGGCGCAAACCTACAAAATACAATGGGATTTTGCAAGTTTGCGCCGTTTTTGCGTAAAAAAACGACGCAAATGCGGCGCAAAAAAAGTATAAATACGGGCCTAGATATTCCCTGGCAACCTTAAACCTCCCAGTCGCACACTTCAAGTGTTTCCCCCACGTGGCACACTAGTCAGGTAGCTGCAGACATCAGTTGCGCCATGTCCTCACTTGCCACCAACCAACGGCACTGCCCGTTTGCATGCACAGTGTTTTATCGACTCCCCAGCTGGCCTCGCGGTTTCATGGCGTCTGCCCACACAGGCTGTATATGTTGCAGAAGCTACTTCCATAGGCCCTCGTCGTATTGTGTTCCAGGCCAACACCATTCACGGGGCGGGACCCTGCCAGGTTTCAGCCTGCTCTCCCCTTCAGGCTCATCCATCACCCATGCTGCCACCAGGGCCACCGATCAGTCTGTCCCAATGCCCGGTCCTTCTTTCTCGGGCTGGCTGCTCACTGCATTGAAGGCCGCACCACACCGTGCCCCAGCCGCCATATTCTGTTAGCGCTTACCTGTTATGGTGCATAAGTTCAGGGGCCCACGTCTTACTGTGGTCGAGGCCCAGCACTACTGGTGGGGAATGACTCCGTCAGGACCCATCTCGCTCCCCACCAGTTTCATCCAGCATCCGCTTCTCCGCACCTGGCTCGCAACTGCTCACTGATCTCAGTGTAGGCCGTGCCAGACTGCGTCTCTGCCGTCGCCGCTGCTCAGTGCTACTCACTTCACTAGTGTTTCTCTTTTCAATGCAACCAATGTCGGTCCAAAGGCAGCTGTGTTCTGCTCTTTGTGCTGTGTGTCAGAAATTCCAGGAGAAAGTCCTTAGCTTACCAGATTTGTTTCCTCCCATTATGGGAAGTTCAAAAGACTCCTTCAGACCGCAAAGAGTACCTACACTCAGTATCCTCGTCTTTAAAGACTGATTTAGCTTAGCCATTGCATGGATTTCCAATATCTTCAATACAAGCTATAGCCAGTCTCCCAGCTGAAGAGCTCTAAACAGCTGCCTGTTGAGGGAGTCTTTCGTCATTGTCCCATATCTTGGCAGCGTTGCACATGACACCCTGGACTTGTATGGTAGACCTCAAAGACCCAGCATTTCTATCTGGGGCCCTCAGGGAAAGAAATTATGTTCATAACAGAGGGGGGCATTATCAATAATAGGTTTTCATGATATTACGATGAATTCATATAGACAAAAGCAGCTGTGTGCACACTTCCCACACACCAAAACCTACCTGAGGCACCAACTGTAGCTTGCTGTGAGCTATTTACTTCCCATGCTGAGGTTATGCCCAGCTGGTGCAGCAAGCGCTGGCAATTTTAGAGAATGCCCTAGGCCATACAGTTCATCTAGTAAAGCTGCCATGATTATTTACAATAAAAAGGGTGCAAGAGTTTGCCTCAGCATCTTACACCCCTAATGGTACTAATTCTTGACATATAATACGGCAATCTTGAGACTATGGTGGCCACCCTTTGTGTAATGCTTGCACTGGTGTTATGGTGAAAAGTCTTTATATATTACTATCTTTAGTGGCATAATGGTGGTCATCTCTAGTATAATACGTGCACTGGAATAATATTTGCAATTCTTGCTATTTTTAATATTATAACTTATTGTTGAGGTCTCAGCCTTCCATACACTCACTCACCCATTCATCCTTCCTTGTATTCACCTACTCAACATTCATTCACCGATCCACTTGCCAGATAATTATCCATGTACTCAGTCATTCGTCCATCCACTCACTCGCCCATCCAACCATTAATGCATTCTGACATCCACTGACTCTTCCATCAGCACAGCCACACACGCAAACTTGCCAGTCTTTGAAGCACATTTGGTAAGAAAATGCAGTACCAATTGGATTTGCCAGTGCGTTTTTAATTGCTGTGTTCTGCATAGTCAGCCCTCTTTTTTACAACCTCTTGAGCTCAGCCAGAGTAGCCAAAATATGCACGAAGGGATCCAGGTTGCATTTTGATAGAGTAATTGCACCAGACCTAGATGGCCCTGCACTCAGATTCGTTACACTGCCCTAGTGTCCATTGATGGCTTCTATAATTTCCAACCCTAGTCCGATGCGTGGGGATATTTCAACAGACGATTCATTTGTGGGTAATCCGAACTGAAGGGAAGTAAATTGTTCTACAGGGGGACAACTATAATGATTATTATAATGACACCAACATCCTGCATCATGTAAGGGACTGATCTGGCAGTTTTGAGCTGTAATTTCTTTGAACACAAGTTAGTCTATTAATAAAATGAATAGGGACGTTGGCATGGATTTCTGTTCAGCTGAAGGTTGGGAAGCATTCCAGGTACTTCATTTATTGCTGCACTCCTGTTCCATTCCAAAACATCAGCTCCCATTGGCGGAGTCTGTAACCCCTTGAGATGTTCCTAAAGTAGTCAAAACTAAACTAATGCTTGGGTGATAAAATTCCAATCTACAGAAAGTCAGGCACATCTACCGGAAAACCTGATCAGCATGTGGATAAGGACAATGAATGGATCTTGTTTTCTGCCTCTCACATTTCTATGTTACTACGACTTTAACACATTTTCTGAGTGTCAAATGCAAGGACTGCAAAACATAGCCAGCATGGAAATATGAGGGATGCATTCAGATTTCAGTTACATCGCAAGGCTGACTGATCAAATTTTACATGTTAGTACATGTAAGTTAGTTGTTTGTAGGCATCGGAGGGATCGATAGTTACTATTGGCCATTGTGCATTTTTTCAGGAGTGAGATTAGAGGGGGAGGAGGAAGTAATTAATTAAACTTGTTTTCTGGTTGCTGAACATGCTGACTAAAAATTCTATCTACTTCATAATTTGCAGGTTGCTGAGCAATACGCCTTTCTGTACAAAGAACTTGGACTTAGAAATAGGAGTAAATCTGCAATAAATGATTCTTAATCTAACGCCTCGACGTGAGGGGTTTGAAAAGACCTTAAATCCTGCATAAAAGTGTAAATTTGAGACCCTCGAGGTCTCCTCTGTGTTGTTTGTATATGTATCCTAAATTGTGCTGATTTATATATTTTTATGATTAATGATATTTGTACTTTAAAAATATGTATCAGTAAAGTTTCACTTGTCTACATTTTCTATGTGTTTACTGTCATTGTTCCCTGCAAAACACAACAGAAAATTCTCTGTCCTATCCCCTGCTCCTTTCTTTCTCCTGGCTATACGCCCAACCCTTATGAGTGATTTGATTTGCAATGTATTTTTTGTTGTCAACTTTTTAAAAAAAACTTTTCCGCTCACTGTTCA